>NC_133795.1:16680676-16999010 GCF_043250625.1 Sebastes fasciatus
GATGGACTGTACACACTATGTTCACCCATTCACTCTGTATCTTTTATATCTCTATTATCGTTTTTATAATTTTTGTATACCTTTACCTCTCCTGTGTTTCACTCTGTTTGCTGATGTTGCTGCTTTGACACCTGAATTTCCCTCCAGGGATTAATAAAGGTTCATCTTATCTTAAGTATGAGCCTGAAAATCAGCATAATATGGGACCTTTAAGTGGTATGAATGTGTAGCTATGCATGCATGTTTAAGCCGGATTTAACATTATGTATCAAGCAGCTTTCAAGGTTTGTTCTTCAAGGACTCACTAACTACTGATCCACTGCTTTATTACTCAGGATATATGACACTGCAAAATACACATTGCCTCATTTATCATGACTCCAACTGTGGGATTCAGTTAGTTGCCAACTAACTGAATATACAGTTAGTTTAACAACAACAAGGCACTTTAGCTTAGCACAACTGTTTACTTTAGCATTGTAAAACATGGCTATAGTTGTTATAAAAGATGAATTTGACAGTATTACTGTAATTCAGCGGTGCCCGGTTGGAAAACAGACACAGTGTCAAAGTTATGAGCAAACTGAAAACAACATTAATAACAATGTTAGCTCAGCATTAGCATGAAGCTAGCTGGCGTCACAGTCTGTTGACATTAAGCAGCCAGTCGAGGTGACTTTACTCTTCATTTAGCTGTTGTTCTTGTGTCTTTAAGGTGTTTAACCTTCACCAGGAGCAGAGATATGAGCCTCCCTGTCGGTTGACTACCGTTACTAACCAGAGAGCCTCTCCAGCTAGCTGGTTAGCTGCTGCTGTTAGCAGCTTCAGAAAGTCTCGTTAGTTAACTTTAGAGGTGTTTGTTAGAAAGATAACTAGCTAGATTAACTTACACACTCCATGTTCCCATCCGCTGTGTCGTCGTCCTGTAGCCGGGTCCGGTTACAAATGGCAGGTTAGATCTTACTAAACCAACACAAGTCTTCCGCTACAGCGAGCAACCAGCAACTTGAATGGCTGTTAGTGATGTGTCGTCACGAACGAGCCGGTTCAAAGAGCCGGCTCTTTGAAGTGAACGATAAGAGCCGGCTCCTTTTCTTTAAAGGGACTATTTGTAACTTTCAGAATTGCTTGTTAACAGGGACACCTGTGGTCGTGAAGTCAACGAAAGTCAGCGTCGTGCTCACGCTTGCTCGCTCTAAATAGCCTCGAACGAGCATCGCTCAAAACAGTGAGGCGACACACGTCAGCTAAAACCACAATATCACTCTATATTTCACCTGCTTGGCAGTAATGTTAGCTGACCAGACGAAGGTCTCTCCATGAATCAATGCTGGCTTTTCATTCCTCAGCCTCCGGTGTCTCACTCTCCGGTGGGAGACACCGGAGGCTGAGCAGTAAAAGCGGGTCGGTGCCGGGGCTGAGCAGGAAGAGAAACGTTATCGTCTCCGACCGGGTGCAGCTGATAACGTTTCTCGTTGCGGAGCCCCGTCACTTCACAAGACACGGAAAACCTCTGTTGGTCTGGAGGAGCTGCAGCATTTATTTCTGCACAAACGTCCACTGTACATTCACTAGATAATCTCAGAGCTACGAAGTCTTCTGCAGTGTGTAGTGAGCGCTGTCTGAATGAAGGCAAGGAGGCAGAGGAGCAGAGACAGCAGACACACGCGAGCGCGCATGTGTCCCAACCCGGTACATTTATACGCTTAAAAAGTTACAAACAGTCCCTTTAATTCAAGGCAGAATGATAATACGATCTTCTCCACGCCACGGGAACTCCATGCACTGACTGTGACTGAATGTTGTTTTAATGACGTCCGTGCGAACAATCAGATGATGACAGACGAGGATCATACCATCAAGCAGAGAGGGGCGTGGGTGCGCGCGCGCTGACGATCTACAGTTACAGAGCAGGAGGGAGAGGAGGAGAGAAGGAGAGAGAGGAGTGCGGTGCGCGAATAGCAGACAAGATAAGTGACAGTCGGAAACGAAGCAACGTGTAAAATTATGATATTCTGGAAATTATAAGGTTTGGTATAATTATATTGAATAATTTAAGTGATATATGTGCACACATACTAATCATAGGTCAAAACAGCGCTAAATTTGACTGAACTATAAAAGGCAGAAGTGGTAAAATGAAGAGCCGTTTGGGAGCCGAAAGAGCCGGCTCTTCTTGGTGAGCTGATCCAAATGATCTGGCTCACTAAAAAGAGCCGGAATTCCCATCACTAACTTGAATGTCTGTACAGTCGTTACCGTAATACATGTAGTGTTGCATAGCTGTACAGTCAGTTACCGTAGTACCTATAGTGTTGCCGCACCACAATTTCTTCTCCGCGTTTATGGCTTCTTCTTCTTTTTTGGTGTTTATTATCAGATTGCAACAACAACTTGTAGGTGCATATATAACGCCACCCACCGTGGCAGGATCAGAACAGGCTCTACTTTACATTAGTCATAAACCTCCTGAACTCTGACGTCTCCTCTGTCTGAGTTAAACACGTGCAATTTAAATGTGCAATAACACGTTGGTCACTTTTGCAATGTAAATACTGTAAATCTACTGTTACGACCATGTGCAATAACATATGCTGATCACTCTGTGCAATAATTATATAATTATCTGACGGACACTTTGTGCAATAATCTGGCAAAACTCATCTCATCAATATACATATTGTATTTTTATATTTTGTAGTGTAAGTTTGGAGAATTATTTAGCATTCTTCCCGATACACCAGTATGATGGTTGGTACCAATGGATTCCTTAGTTTTTTCTAGTTTCATATGATGCCAGTATCTTCACTCTAGCTTTAAAACTCAGCCCGCTACAACCTAAAAAATCCCAAGTTGCATTAAAGAAATTAGTGGCGTTAAATTGCATTAACTTTGACAGCCCTAATAAATTCTTGAAATAAATCTATTACCCCTCTCTGATTATCCCACACCTTATCTCCATTTGTTCCGAGTATCCTTTCCAAATCCCATTTTCATCCAGCCTCACCCTTTGTTGCAACCCTTCATTATATTTGACACATTGCATTACCACGTTAAGCATTTTCAGAAATAGGCTACAACAGTGCGCACATACTTGTGAATTTACTTTTCCCAATAGAAATATTGTGTTATTTAAACCAGTGTGATCAAACCTTAACCTGGCGAGAACTACCTCCTCTCTTCTTTTCTTTTCTCTACTTCTCCACCTTTACGTTCAAATGGATGAACAATAACTTTCTCAAATTAAATGAGGACAAAACAGAAGTTCTACTTATCGGCCCCAAATCTAAAAGAGAGATGCTAACCACGAATCTCGGAGGTTTAACCGCCTGGCTTAAACCTGAGGTGACAAGTCTCGGTGTCATCCTGGACGCAGATTTGAATTTCAACTCCCACATTAACAAAGTGACCAAAACAGCTTTCTTTCACCTCAGGAACATAGCGAAGGTACGATCATTCATAAAACAAAATGATGCTGAGAAGCTAATTCATGCTTTCATATCCAGCCGGTTGGACTACTGTAATGCACTTTTCGCTGGTCTTCCCAAGAAAACCACTGGAAGACTCCAGCTCATCCAAAACTCTGCAGCTAGATTATTAACAAAAACTAAAAGGAGAGAACACATCAGTCCTGTCCTAGCTACTTTACACTGGCTGCCTGTTACTTTCAGAATTGACTTCAAGGTCCTCCTCCTCACATACAAAGCACTAAATGGACAAGGACCTAGCTACATTGCTAACTCCCTTACAAACTACACACCAGCGAGAACACTGCGATCATCAGATGCAGGTCTATTAGAGGTCACCAGAAGCAGTCGAAAGAAGATTGGTGATGCGGCCTTTGTCAACTATGCCCCAAAATTATGGAACGCACTACCCATAAATATTAGGGAAGCAAACACGCTAGACATTTTCAAAAGACATCTTAAAACCTATCTTTTTACCAGCGCATTTTCTCTGTAACTTGCACTACGAATTTTATCCTGCACTATTTATATTTTACTATTTCTACTGTTCTAAAATGTTTTATTATTTTTATCATGATTTTGTTGACTCCATGCACTGCTCTTGCTGCTTGTTTTTAATTTATTTTATGTAAAGCACTTTGAACTGCAACTCCTGCATGAAATGTGCTATATAAATAAAGTCTTACTTACTTACTTACTTACTTTACTGTCCTCATCCTACTTTTTCTTCCCTTTTCCAATATGTTCTTTTTGATTAATTACCAAATGATATGTCCAATATACCTCATATTTAGTGTTCTTCCTCCCCCCCCCTCTTAGTTATAGGAGCCGAGCACTTATTGTGTGTAGATGGAGCTCACCTGTGCCTTGCTGCCTCCAAACAGCACAGGTGAGCCTGTGGCTCCTCTCTGAACTCATCAGGGTTATGGCAGACATGAAACACTTTCTAACACTCGACATGAAAAAGATTGAGAACCACTACTGTAGGAGACCTTGCTTTTTGCTACCTAAATAATCCGGCCGAAAATAGCACAATGTCACGTCAAATGAGTAACAGATTTATTTTATATACAAAACTGTTTACAGCAAGATTTCTGTATTAACATTGACCCACGGGGGGATATTGGTGTTCAGGTACACCACCTGCACCGTGGTATCAAGTCAACAGAAGGAGAAAAAAAACCCTTTAAGAGCACCTTGAGTCCTGAAGGGAAGCAAATGAGGGAGTTTGAGGAACTGTAAGGCACAAGACACAGCATCACCAGCTTCTTTTCAACCATCATCAATCAATCAATCAATCAACTACTTACTCAGCAAAGCACTTGATAAAAAGGTACAATTACCCACTACAGGTACAACATGAGGAATATGGGGGGAAATCCACAGTGTGTCATGTCTTTGTAAGGCTACAGGATCTAAGAAAAACAAGTCACTAAGGATCTCAGTGATCATGCAAGTCCACAATGTGAAGTAAATGGACTGCATGCCATCCTGGCCTGCATGAACCATCACAACAAAACCATGAGCTCAAAGATTACTAATCTATAACTCCGTAGCCCTCAGCCACTTAAATAGTCTTACGCAGTGTTAAAATGCAATAAAAAAATTGCAACTCAACAATGTTCATAATTATAACGCATTTATAAGAATATACTCTACTTAGGATATTGAAGGGAGAGCAAACCCGCACCACTCAAAATATAACCAATAGTATCAAACCAATTTCTAGGATTCTATTTATATTGTATAAAAAGGCCATAACTGGTAAATACCAAACATCTATTCCAATCTATACTAAATTTCTCTGAGGGTTGTCCGTAAGATAACATCTTTATTACAGTAAATAAGGAGAAATTAAACTGTAGAAACAAAAGAGGACTAATCTGCTTAGCAGAAGAGCTTAAATGTGAGTTGTTAGATATACAAATAGATTCCTCCATCGTGAAGACATAGCTCAAAGGTTCACTGGTGAAAGGTACCTGAAGATGAGTTTATAAGAATTACAGTGAGAAGAAGTGTGAAACCAGTGACATTTGTTTCCCGGATGTTTCAAGGAAACCATTTGTGAGAGATACTGACATTTTAACACCACATTTAAAGCAATGTGAACTGTGACTCTCCATCACTGTCAAAAAAAATACCTGTTAATGAAATAATACAAGCCCTACCTGTACATTAACTACTCAAAGTGTTATGAGAGTTAACCCAATGATGTCTCAAACATCACATTTACAAGTAGTTATTACTATAATACGTTCATGAATTTTATATAATTAATTGGGACCAATATGTTTGGTAATATTATTTTGTTTTCTGAGCATTTGGTTGAACTCCAAAGTCAAGATTTTTCCCAGTTATAGATTACATTTCAAAAGAAAAGTGTTCACCGACGGTGCTTCTTTGTCTAAAACAAAGATGAATCTTGCTCTTACAAACTTCTCCCTGCGGTTACAATTAGTGGGATAGTTTACCAACGTCTGGGCAGTTGCCTTGCTATGTAAATCAATGAGGTGTCACAGTCGAGCAGAAAAGTTCCACTGTGGTGTCTTGGTGTCGGTGAGGTCACAATTGGCAAGCTGGTGAAGTTGTGCCCCCTGTCTTCAGCAAATGAGCTTACTGAAGTCCTGGGTACACGTTTACATCACAGCGCACTTCTTCTCCTCTGGGGGCGCGTTCCCATCAGCTTTCTCCATCTCCAAAATGATCCGCTTGAAAACCTCCACAGCAGTCTGCATTGCAAGAATATTGTCATCAGAGTGTGTCAGAATTACGCTACGTTCCAAATCCCATACGTTGTCTTTACCATTAGTACAAACCGGAGTTGCACTTACAAAGTACGTATTATTGCATGTAGTATGCATACAATTGGGACATACTACTTCGTCATAACATTGCGCTTTTGAACTTTGAACCATCTTGCTCATATATCCGCTGCGCAGAGGATTGTGGTTCCGAATAATCAGAAAAGCATGCTGGCTTGCATACTGCGAAATGTGACCGGATGTAGTAGAACATCCTGGTATTTTTGGCATGCTGCATTTGACATACTGGTTGCGTCCGATATTCCATACAAACATGCGAGATATTTTAGTTTCCCGAAACCTTAGTATGAAATCAATAGTTATACGAATTGCATACTATTTCCAGTGAAATATTACAGTATGCAAAACTGGACACTACAGTGGCATAAATGTCCCACAATGCAATGCGGTAGTGACAACAACGTTCATAAAAAATGTTGACGGACAGCTCTGTAACATCAATAACACTTCAATTTAGTGTAAGTATAAGATTTCACTTTGCTAGGTGTAATAATATATTTTAAGTTAATTCAGACTTTGATTCTCACAAACCACCGTTTTGGACACATGAGGTTGGCAAGGGTTACCATGGTTACACGTCTCCAACCGGCAAGAAGGGTCTCAGGAAGTGACGACGTAAATTACTGCTCAGTGCATCCAAAAAGATACATACTGCTGATTATTCAGACAAAAGTATGTTAAACGATAGTACACCTTTTGAGTATGTAAAGCATAGTATGCGATTTTTGAGGAAGCCACTATGTATTCGGACATACTAAATCCTTTTTGTGCATATTAGATAGTATGGGTATTGGAACGCACAGCCTACAGTATATGTGGACTACATTGATGAGTCGGTACTCAAAGAAATATCCATCATTACCTCATTCTCCTTGGCTGAGGACTCTATGAATGCAGCACCCCAGGAATCAGCGAGTTTCTTTCCCTCCTCTGGCTTGATAACCCTGGGAAAATTAAATGGAAACTTCGCTTACTGAAAACAGAAAACACCTTTTGTATCATATTTGGCTACACAGGCAATACGTGTTCATAGAGAGCACCAGGAATGAGTCCTAAAACCCAGAAATGAGTTAGCATTGTAGTACTTCTGGTTCCCTCCTCTCTCTGGAAGTCAGTGGTTTTATTTAATGGATTTTTAGTTATAAACCTGAAATAAGGTCTGCGGCTAACACAAGATTAAGAGATTTTAACATTTTGTTCTACGACATAAAATAAATCAGTTATTATTAACTATATATCATTAAAATATATCATTGAGTGTCAATTGAGTGTTTTTTAGACCAAAAAGTCTGACATTATTATCAGTGTTATTTTTAATCTGACAATAACAACACAATGCACTTTATATTCTGAAGACTATCAATAATCCTGATTACCTTTCCATGTGGAGATCTTTTTTGTTCCCTACAAGAACAGTTGGGACCCTAAAAAGACAAAAAAAAAAGAACGTGGTTGTAAAATCACTTGAAAAAACAACATTTTGGAATCGTTGAATTTGAAAAGATCCAACTAAACTTACTGAATCTTCCCAACCATGTCTAGCAGCTTGTCGTGTAGAACCTGCACAACTTCAAAACTGAACAAAGACAGACATCAAAGTACTTTTAGATACTGCTCTGAGAGTAATCAGTATGTAACTCTAACCTGGATGTTACTTACTGACTTCCTATTATTATAATTCATTGCCAGTCTAAAGAGCCATATACTTTGGCATAGTTGGTTAAAGCAATGGGCAGAACAGGCACCCAATGAAGTTAAATACAACAAATGGAACATTATAAACCTATTAATGGTATTATTTAACACGGCTGGTGTATGTACACAACAGTGGGTTTAACCCTTGTAAATCACACATATAGTGTTGTCTACCTAATATAGTGTTTTAAGACTTTCAACAGTGTATGCCTCATTATTCATACAGATATGAAAATTCAACCATCCACTCACCTTTTATTGGAAGTCACTGCATAGACAAGGACATACCCATGGATGTCCATTGAGTGGGATTGGTGGAAAATTGAGTACTCATCCTAGAGACAGAGACACGGTATTATAATCTTATTGGGTATGACTGTTACCAAAAACAACACATTATCAAATGGAGTCAGACATGCAAGACTATAGCTTCTAGAATAACTGCCACTACAGTTGTTCCAATACCGATACCAGTATCGGAAATGCGTCTGATACGTCACTTAATGGAGCATTTGGAACCAAGATACAATTTGCCAAGTCGCAAATACATCTGTTAAATAATAATAATAATAATCACTATACATTTCACGCTGGTGTCGGATTGGTACTCGGTATCGTCCGATACCGCAAATTCAGGTATTGGAATCGGTATCAGGAAGGAAAAAATGGTATTGGAACATCTCTACTTGGCACTTTCAATTAAATAGACAAATTGTCAATCTGACATCAGAGTACATGTCATAATACCATAATACCAAAGTTAGCAAAGTTACAGCTAAGTCATATGGGTGATATGGCAAGGTAAATAACTCTGACTCATGATATTAACTGGCTGACTAACGCTAAATTGGACATTCAAGGGTCTCTACATATCTTGCTTAAAACTAACATAACAAACCAGCGTTTTAACCTAAGGTTAAATATTAGGATTTAACAGATCAGACGTGTTGATTTAAAACCAAGAGTTTAGTGTCAGATATGGTAGATGAACAACTTACTTGTCCAGCTGTATCAACCAGCTGAAGATTGAAGTCTTGACCATTCACACAGACCAATTTGTTAAAGGCTGGGGAGAGGAATGAACTAGTTTTACAAAACACTTCTTTACATTAAGCCAGAACCATTGTGACTTTATTTGCTGCATTATCTGAATAACAATCCAATAATAACACATACTGTTTTCGATGGTGGGGTCATAGGAGTCGACAAACTGTCCTTCCACAAACTGTATTGTAAGAGACGACTTTCCTGTGCATGGCAAAGAAACAGTAACATGGTTGTTTTACTACCATTTTAATACAATGTTAAAATCATCTCTTTCTTTATAACAATAAACATTACAATACGAAACACACACACTCGCAAAAACTGTGTCAGTATAGTGGTTTATTGACGGCTATATATGAAACCTTATAAAGGACAAAACACCAAATTCTGTGACGTTTTAAATGATGTGACCTGATTAGGGCTGCAACTAACAACTATTTTTATTGTCAATTAATCTACTGATTATTTTCTTGATTAATCGATTAGTTGTTTAGTCTATAAAATGTCAGAAAATGGTGAAAAATGTTGATCAGACATTTCCCAAAGCCCATAATGACCTCCTCAAATGTCTTTTTTTGTCCACAACTCAAAGATATTCAGTTTACTGTCATAGAGGAGTAAAGAAACCAGAAAATATTCACATTTAAGTAGCTGGAATCAGAGAAATTTGCCTTTTTTTCTTTAAAAAGTACTCAAACCCATTAATCGATTATCAAAACAGTTGCCGATTAATTTAATAGTTGACAACTAATTGATTAATCGTTGTAGCTCTAGACCCGATCAGGAATTTCAGCTATATTGCCATGGTAAATGTTTTTATCATACTAAATCACATCTACTAGCCATCACAAAAGATGGTGTCTTTGTAGTATTTAGATAGGGTCACAAATTTAGCAGGTAGATGTGATTTTGGTGTACTGAAATCTGAGCTGTCAGATTCTGTAACACATATTGACAGGTGAAGTGCTGCCACAGCATACCACAATGTGTGATGCTCTGTGCATCTATGGGGTCATTTTCTACTGTACAGTTTCTGAGTAGTTCTTCCACAACTGGAAACACAAGCCATGTCATTTTTGTGCTTAATTGTGTGTGATGGCTAGTAGTATGTGATTTAGTATGATCAAAACTTTAGCAATGGCAATACAGCTGAAAGATGTTTTAATACAGTTAACACAAAATCTGAGTGGTCACAGATTTCAGTGTAACAACCTCATGTGTTGCTGGCACAGATTTCAGCTTAACACACAAGGACATTTTAGGATATAAACTACACGTATTTACTTGGTAGGAGGTCGAATATGTTTACAGGATGATTTCCTTACATTCTAGACATTAACTACATAGTTTTTTTACGTCACGTTAGACATGCTAGACTAAAAGTTTCAACACCAGGCTCCACACCAGGATGTCCCTGCTAACTTTGTTTTCACAGAACACGTTATAACTAGTAACAGATGGCTACAGCTATATACAACAAGATAATATTAGAGTAATTTAGTAGTAAACTGCTCAGCAAACACACGTAGCACAAAGAGGAGTAATGTAGCGTTATAGGCGTTAGTCGGATGATGACTCAGTGTTTACTATTTTAAAAACGTTGTAGATCTCAGAAGTGGCAGACAAAAACAATGAGTGGCTGGTAGGAATGTTCAGTGACCTGCCACGGTGTCAGGAGAGGGAAAAGGTTAATTCCAGACCCTGTTCGTTAGACATGCTAGACTAAAAGTTTCAACACCAGGATGTCCCTGCTAACTTTGTTTTCACAGAACACGTTATAACTAGTAACAGATCGCTACAGCTATACAGCAAGTTAATATGAGTGTAATTTAGTGAATAAACTGCTCAGCAAACACACGTAGCACAAAGAAACACGGAGTAATGTAGCTTTACGGGCGTTAGTCGGATACACTAAAAGAGGAAAACAAAGCCAGGACGTTAGCATGTTAGCTCGCTAGCATTAGAACACACTAACATTAGCCTGTTAGCATGCTAACTAACATTAGCCGAGCTCGTGTTGCTTTACTCACCTACAGATCTGTAACCTATTACAGCAATCTTTCGATGTTTGGGTTGAGGCATGTTTGGTGAAACACGATGTTGAAGAAGTGTTAATAGCGTAGTATAAAGTAGTATAATGTAGTAGACCGCCTAGTAGTTTAACTATCTAAACAAACTTTATCAACACATTCGTCTCGTCATCACGTGACAACAACAAACTTTTCGGAACTGCCCGCTCGAGCTCTTGTTGCTGGGCCTCGAGCTGGAAGTTTAAGTACAACAAGTACAACTTGTACTAACTCAAAACACGGTCACTTTCTGTATCTGATAATGTAATCAATGTATCGATCGATGGGTTTGAAAATTATGGATTTATCGTTTCCAACTGAAATTTAAACGAAAAAAAAGAACGCTCGTTGAACAGCGGTTAGGATTCGCAAGTCAAACTGACGGAAACTGTCATTGTGTGAGCGAGCACACCGTCGTAAAACCAGCACATACGTCATAACTGACACGGTACACGCGCTGTGGGCAGTTTGTACAGTAGAGGTCACTGCCAGCCTCTTTAGACTGTTCCAGACTACACTGACCTTCAGGACACAATCACCACTATGTAAATACATGTACAGTCCTTCATATCAACAAGTGTGGGTTTCCATTGTTGCAGTATAGAACAATATGGCAGAGGTTTGTAAATGTAAAAAAAACTAGACAGATGTTCAGTCACAGCCTCATCTGAACAGATTTAAGATAAGATAAGATAAGATAAGATAAGATAAGATATTCCTTTATTAGTCCAGCAGTGGGGAAATGTGCAGTGTACAGCAGCAAAGGGGATAGTGCAAAAAACAAGATGCATCAGCTAACACAGTAAAAAAAGAGCTAAACAAAGTGTAACAAAATATGAATCATTTAAATAGAAGGAAGTATAAAAATAGGGGCAGTATATACAGTATTGACAATAAACAGACTATTAACAAAATTGCACAAGTGGAAAATGATATTGCACAGTGAGAATGAATGAATGAAATTCCACCTGAAAATATCAGGTTGTTGTCAGGTTGTATTGCATGTGCATATTGTATATTATAAATTGTGTATTATAAATAATATAAAATATAAAACAAATAGTCAAATGATTAAGATAAATATGTAAGTAATTAATTGGTATTGTGATTAAGTTATATTATAAGTAATGAATTGGTATTCTGGATTGATAACAAATTTATATTTTGATAATTGGATAATTATATCAGTAATTAATTTATATTTCTGTATGACACAGATTAAAGGTACTAATTATAGTTAGAATAATTAAAAATAATAATAATTATAGTTAGACAGCTTTAGGAAAATTTAATTGGAGTATATGTATGGCTCAATAAGGAAGATGGTTAATAATTCATAATTGACTTGTGGAGAAGGGGTGGGATTAAATAAATTTATACTTCTTCTCACTCCTTTTCGAATATGTAAATCAAGGCATCGAGTGTTGACAATTTATTTTTCTTACTCTTTTCATTGTATGTAAATACTACTTGTTTCTGACTGTCCACTTGTTGGTATGATCACTCTCTTTCTTTACTTTTTATTTTTTATTTTTTTTTGTATTCTACATGTTCTAAATACATTTTGAAATTAAATGAAATGTACAGTCTTTCATATCAACAAGTGTGGGTTTGCCATTGTTGCAGTATAGAACAATATGGCAGACGTTTGTAAATGTAAAAAAAAGACAGATGTTCAGTCACAACCTCATCTGAACAGATGTACTGTACATCCAGGAAACACCCATCTGAGAAGATGCAATGGGGATTAGTATGTAGGAAGTTAAATAGCTCCTCTGTAGGCTCTCTATATTGTGCTTATCTGACCTGCCATCTACCCCAAAAGACTACACAAATACTGCATATCCGTCTGGGGAGAACCCTGAGCTAAGTCATTATCTTATAGTGTCGACATGTAATGGTAGATAGTAAATCTCTTTTGATAATAAAAGTGAAATAGAAAGAGGAGCACTCTTTTTATACATGCACATTATATGATCAGTTTACAAGTGATACACCAAACTCTGTAACCTTTTAAATTATGTGACCCGATTAGGGCTGTAACTAACGACTATTTTCATTGTCAACAATCTATCGATTATTTTCTTGATTAATTTATTATTTGTTTGGTCTATATAATGTCAGAAAATGGTGAAAAATGTTGATCGGACATTTCCCAAAGTCCAAGATGACGTCCTCAAATGTCTTGTTTTATCCACAACTCAAAGATATTCAGTTTACTGTCATAGAGGAGTAAAGAAACCAGAAAATATTCACATTTAAGAAGCTGGAATCAGAGAATTTAGACTTTTTTTTCGTAAAAAAATTACTCAAACCGGTTAATCGATTATCAAAATAGTTGTCGATTAATTTAATAGTTGACAACTAATCGATCGACTAATCTAAACCTGATCAGGAATTTCAGCTATATTGCCATGGTAAATATTTTGATCATACTAAATCACATACTATTAGCCATCACACACAATTAAGCACAGAAATGACATGGCTTGTGTTTCCAGTTGTGGAAGAACTGGCATGGCCATTTTCAAAGGGGTCCCTTGACCTCTGACCTCAAGATATGTGAATGAAAATGGGTTCTATGGGTACCCACGAGTCTCCCCTTTACAGACATGCCCACTTTATGATAATCACATGCAGTTTTATGCAGTATAAACGTGTTATTTTCGCCTATTCTAAAACGGTGTATTTGAATATTTCTGCATACTGGGATCAATAAACAGTCTTGAATTACATAAATTGGGTATGACTGTAAAGCTGAGACTCTTGTGGAACCAATGAGTCCAATTGTATTCGTGTCTGATGATGTTAGTCCCTATAGTAGCCATTTCATTGCAGTGAGACCATTTTTTAAAATTTGACCTCAATGTATAAAATGACCTGTGGTGACCTCTAGGATAATCACAGCCTCATGAACCACACACACAAACTAGAGACCTAGAGTGTTCAGAGGATGGATGGCTTTCCTAGGTAGATTGATAGTCATTAATAAGAAAATAAAAATCAATTAGTTAATTAATTTAAATAAATTGTGAAAATGTTTAAGGGCTTAGAACATGATGACATAAATTTGTGATGGCCATTCCCCATGCTGTTATGTTTCATAAGTTGCAGGAATTGTTGGTTGCACCAAGATGTGGTGCTAAATTTAACCATTTTTTTATCATTCAAGAATTGATGAAAATTATCAATAATCCCTCCAATATACCACATTAAGACACCAAGACCTTGAGGAACACCATAGAAAAAGCCATGCTGTGATTTGGTATCAAAAACTTTTGACATTTGGAGATTTCTGCAATAATTGCATTTTTCAGAAATTGGATGTAGAGCACTTCTGTTCTGGAAACTGATCAGAAACCCCCTTAATGTCTTGAGTGGGTAAATTATTTTGTAATGATCTGATTCAAGATATGACGGTTGGTAGCTCATGTCGTTCAGTCTGGTCAACAAGGTGTATCAGGGTGAAGAAAGGCACAATACAATGAGATAATAACACCCAAACCATTTTAAAATATGAACAGATTAGTGTTGGTTTGCAGTTTGATGTTGTTATGAAAGGGAAAATGTTAAAAACTTTTAAAGAGCCCAAACTCTTCAGTAATCTCTAAAAGTGTGGCAGTGATACTCTTCTTTCCTTTTGAGAAAAACATTCCATCAGTTTTTCTCACATTGAGAGAAATGTGCAGGTCATTAATGTATTCCATAAAATAGTTTAATATAATCATAGTATTCTGGCAGGTATCAGTGCAACAAAAGCAGTCATAGAAAAGAAAAAACAAACATTTCATACACCGCGCCACACGGCATTCACACAAAGGCCTTCATGTTCAACTTGAGGATATCAGTACAGTATTGTTTTTAGTACAACTTGAGGAGACCTATCTCTCAAAAAATCCTTTTTTTATTTATCAAAAGAAGTTCAACTTGTCAAATGTTTTTTAAACACAAGCAGCCATACAAGAACTTTGTCTGAATATATGTCTTAAATTGATGCCATTTTTCGATACTTGACAGTTTTTGATACCAGATGCTGAGAGGACACTTTGTTCTGTACAAAAGTAGTATTTCCAGTTCCAGTCCTAGTTGTCAGGCTGTTATTGTCTTTCCAACTGTGGCATTTAGGGATGTTCATAATTAACCGTTAACCAACATTAAGCATTTTAACTAATAAACGCTATCGGTTAAAACGGTTAAAAGAAATATTTATTATTAATTAAAAAGCTGAGTTGCTTGTCACTTTAAGGAGAAAAGCTGGTCCACCTTAACAGCCCACCTTAAGAGCCAGAGTTGCAAGATACAGGATGTCGGCTCCGGTTCTCCGGTTTCTGGCTCGCCCGGGGCTCGTTTTATTCATCAAAATATAATTTTTTATTTACCAAAAACATCATTTTTTTTATTTCACAAGAAATCCTTTTTTTTATTTCTGAAAAGAAATAATTTTTTTTATTTACCAAAAAAAACATTTTTTTATTTATCAAAAGAAGTTAAACTTGTCAAATGTTGTTTAAACACAACCAGCCATACAAGAACTTTGTCTGAATATATGTCTTAAATTGATGCCAGTTTTCAGTACTTGACAGTTTTTGATACCAGATGCTGCGAGGACACTTTGTTCTGTACCAAAGTAGTATTTCCAGTTCCAGTCCTAGTTGTCAGGCTGTAACTGTCTTTCCAACTCTGGCATTTATGGATGTTCATAATTAACCGTTAACCGACATTAAGCATTTTAACCGATTAACGCTATTGATTAAAACAGTTAAAATAAATATTTATAATTAATTAAAAAACAGAGCGGCTCGTCACTGTAAGGAGAAAAGCTGGTCCACCTTAACAGCCCACCTTAAGAGCCAGAGTTGCAAGATACAGGATGTCGGCTCTGGTTCTCCGGTTTCTGGCTCGCCCGGGGCTCGTTTTATTCATCAAAATATCATTTTTTATTTACCAAAAACATCATTTTTTTTATTTCACAAGAAATCCTTTTTTTTATTTCTGAAAAGAAATCCTTTTTTTTATTTACCAAAAAAAAAATTTTTTTATTTATCAAAAGAAGTTAAACTTGTCAAATGTTGTTTAAACACAACCAGCCATACAAGAACTTTGTCTGAATATATGTCTTAAATTGATGCCAGTTTTCGGTACTTGACAGTTTTTGATACCAGATGCTGCGAGGACACTTTGTTCTGTACCAAAGTAGTATTTCCAGTTCCAGTCCTAGTTGTCAGGCTGTAACTGTCTTTCCAACTCTGGCATTTATGGATGTTCATAATTAACCGTTAACCGACATTAAGCATTTTAACCGATTAACGCTATTGATTAAAACAGTTAAAATAAATATTTATAATTAATTAAAAAACAGAGCGGCTCGTCACTGTAAGGAGAAAAGCTGGTCCACCTTAACAGCCCACCTTAAGAGCCAGAGTTGCAAGATACAGGATGTCGGCTCCGGTTCTCCGGTTTCTGGCTCGCCCGGGGCTCGTTTTATTCATCAAAATATCATTTTTTATTTACCAAAAACATCATTTTTTTTATTTCACAAGAAATCCTTTTTTTTATTTCTGAAAAGAAATCCTTTTTTTTATTTACCAAAAAATTTTTTCTTTTATTTATCAAAAGAAGTTAAACTTGTCAAATGTTGTTTAAACACAACCAGCCATACAAGAACTTTGTCTGAATATATGTCTTAAATTGATGCCAGTTTTCGGTACTTGACAGTTTTTGATACCAGATGCTGAGAGGACACTTTGTTCTGTACAAAAGTAGTATTTACAGTTCCAGTCCTAGTTGTCAGGCTGTAACTGTCTTTCCAACTTTGGCATTGAGGGATGTTCATAATTAACCGTTAACCGACATTAAGCATTTTAACCGATTAACGCTATCGGTTAAAACGGTTAAAGGAAATATTTATAATTAATTAAAAAGCTGAGCGGTTCGTCACTTTAAGGAGAAAAGCTGGTCCACCTTAACAGCCCACCCAACTTTTGTTTACCTGTGATGTAATGTCAGCTGGTTCGAGACACAGCAGCTATATATTTGATGATCCACTTTACAATATTCACTCTACTCTTTCCAGCTTCCCAAGCAACATGGTGAGTTGTTTTCTAGTGGGTCGTGAGACTTAAACAGAAGTAACTGTCGTTTTATTCAAATTATCAAACTTAAAATGCTCTTATTAGGTATTGTAATTACACAGCTAAACTACAACGTAAGGGATAGTCATAAAATGTCTCTCTAGTTTATTAAGAAATGTTTAAAAGCTAGTAGTTGGTACATAACTTGGTAAGGATATCACTACAGTATTGTTTTTAGTAAACCTTGAGGAGTCCTTACTCTCAAAAAAACATTTTTTTAATTTATCAATTATTTTTTTTATTTATCAAAAGACGTTAAACTTGTCAAATGTTGTTTAAACACAAACAGTCATACAAGAACTTTATCTGAATATATGTCTTAAATTGATGCCAGTTTTCGGTACTTGACAGTTTTTGATACCAGATGCTGAGAGGACACTTTGTTCTGTACCAAAGTAGTATTTCCATTTCCAGTCCTAGTTGTCAGGCTGTAATTGTCTTTCCAACTGTGGCATTTAGGGATGTTCATAATTAACCGTTAACCAACATTAAGCATTTTAACCGATTAACTCTATCGGTTAAAACGGTTAAAGGAAATATTTATAATTCATTAATAAGCTGAGTGGCTCGTCAATTTAAGGAGAAAAGCTGGTCCACCTTAACAGCCCACCTTAAGAGGCAGATGCGGAGCCAGAGTTGCAGGATACAGGATGTCGGCTCCGGTCTCTCCGGTCTCTGGCTTGCTCAGGGCTCGTTTGAGCGGAGCGGAGGAGCAGTAGTTTCTTAGCATTTATTCAGCGACGAATAAACTGTACACACACTGCTACACCTACGTTCACAGCTATAACTCTCCCGGATGGGTGAACTGGGTTCTCAGTTGTCTGTTGTGCTCATACAGTGCAGCTGGCGCGAGTCACAAATCTTGTCGGTTAACGGTTAATAATCGGTTAACGAGGGTCGGTTATCGGTTAAGAACATTTTTCAAAATGAGCATCCCTTGTTCCAGTCCTAGTTGTCAGGCTGCAATTGTCTTTCTAACTGTGGCATTTGTTTTACAGACTAAGAGAAGAATGAACAACGGTGGTGCCAAGAAGGGCCGTGGCCACGTGCAGCCCATCCGCAACATCGTGGAGGCTGCTGCCGTGAGAGACATCTCAGATGCCAGCGTCTTTGACTGTAAGTGTTTTTCATTCATGCATCATCTGTTCTTTGTATTTTGATCCTGGATGCTTGTCCTCATCTGAGCCTTTCTCCTTCCTCCTGCAGCCCACCACCCAGGTTCAGGCCTGCAAAATCCTATTTCACAGAGGATGATTTGACGAGTCACAGCAGGAAAAGCACAGGTGAGACTAATATGATTAATGGTTTTGTTACCTTCAGATGAGTAGGTAAGCAGAGTGTTGGAACTGGCACACCTGAATGCAATCATTATTTGTTAACCTGTGTTTGACGAGTCACATTGTCCACAGTGAGAAGCATCTATATCAGATTTGGATCTTAATCATTTTTGTTTGTTTCTTTTGCTACAGGCCGGTGCACCAAGAGCCCCTCCTAAGCCCATGTAAAGCAGAATTTGAAGATGCTGTACACCTAAAGAATAAATTCAAAAGTCTTTAAAAGCTTTAATGTGTGATGCTCGTTATTCTCAACTAACCACTAGTTGTGTAGTTTTAGGAAAGACAGGCCTGTCAAGTATTTTATTTGGAATAGACTTTTCTTACAGTACAAAACTTACAGTAGTTTAAGATCGAATTACGCAAATGCATAATTACAATATGATACATTTAAAAAGGCTCTGCAGTTATTTAAAGCGATTTCAGACCATTTACAGGATGGGAAGGTTAACAAAGATGGTATCACCAAGACAGGATATATTATAGATTACAACTGACAAAACCCATTTTGAAATAAACACCGGTTTCACTCTGTGGACTGAAATGTGTTCAAAGAAATTTTTTAATTTTTTATTTAATGTGTAAGGACGGTAGTGAACTTCCACTCCACACTGCACTCATTCATGTCATAGCAGCATGCGCCAAACGCCATGCACATTTAGTCTTTGATAAATTAGTAGAATTGGTTCTTTGCCAACACATTAATGAAAATCAACCCAACTTTTGGTGAATAACAATACAAAAACAGTCATACAAATGAAGTGCTGAAAATGCCAACGCCCAACACTGGGCTTGAGTCCACAACCCTGAAATCATCAATCAAAGAGTTTCACACTCTATCAACTGAGCTAGCCGAGATAACCTTTATAAGCTTTCTGGCTTTTTGTTTTGGCTTTGATAAACCAGAACAACTTGACACACAGTATTGAGCTGCATCTCAAATTAATCTTCAGGTTCCCAGCTTTCAGATTATGTAAACCACTTCTATGTGACATCTACTGTTGACTTTTTTTTTCTACCAATGAACATCCTCTGTCCCCTACCCCTCTATAAAAAAAGAGGGCGGAATGGAAAGGGGTTAATCAAAAACACAGCTAAGTCACTAGAATATGAAAAACATTGTTGTGGTTTGTTTTCATCTCAAATATAATGCACTTTTGAGAGTATTCTCTTTAGCCCAGGGGTCAGCAACCTTAACTATCAAAAGAGCCATTTTAGGCAAATAAAAAAATAAATTAAAAATCCGTCTGGAGCTGCAAAACATTTGAGCATTGTGATGAAGGTAACACAGTTTATAGTCTAAGTATATAGTATATAAGTCTAATGCAATGAGGGCCAAAGTGCAAATGTACTACAGAGTATTAGGGCCACATTGAGGGAAAAAACATCTGAGATTTCCAGAATAAAGTCATAACTTTATGAGAAAAAAACGTAATATTACGAGAATAAAGTCATAACTTTACGGGAAAAAAGTTGTAATGTTCCGAGAGGAAAGTAAAAAAAGTCATAATGTTACGAGAAGAAAGCCACAACTTTACGAGAAAAAAAGTCTTAATAATATGAGAATAAAGTCAGAAGTTTGCGAGAAAAAAGTCGTAATATTACGACTTTATTCTCGTAAAGTCATAACTTTACGAGAAAAAAATAAAATAACTCGTAAAATTACTACTTTATAATATTGACTTTATTCTCATAATACTACGACTTTTTTCTTTTAAACTTATGACTTTATTCTCATAATATTACAACTTTTTTTCTCATAAACTTGTGACTTTATTCTCGTTATATTATGACTTTATTCTCGAAATCTCAGCTTTATTTGTTTTGTTTCCTCAATGTGGCCCTAATACCCCGTCGTACCATAGACCTAAAACAATAATGAATAAAAATGGAAATGTAAACAAAAAAAGGTTATTCATTTCCATTTTAAAAACTCCCCAGGGAGCCACTGGAGAGGAGCTAAAGAGACACATGTTGCTGACCCCTGCTCTAGCCTATACATATATTCATGTTAGTGATGTTCGTGTATACGTGCTGAATAAATTAACTAATGTTTTAAATATATTTGTTAGTTGTTATTTGTAACACAGACTGCTGGTTGATGTGAACTCACTGACTCACTGACTCTCTGACTGCTGGTTGACAGGCAGCTCCACACTTGCCTCTAACCGGAAGTTGTTAGTATCTGGAGGTGAGCTCTGCCGGGAGATGCTGCCGTCATAAACAGACAGATGAGAAACACAGCCTCACTGAACCGGCCCTGACGGGGACAGGTAACGCAACAGTTACCGGGAGAACCGGACAACTTCAAAAGTACTTCTTACAGTAGACTGCCACCGCTGTGTCGTGTTTTAAAACCCATCTTCTGGGCTTCAGAGAGAGCTCGAGCTAATGCTAACCGCTCGCTGGCTAGCCTTAGCAACAGGGAGGCGGTGGCTGCCATAGCAACCGTTTAGGAAACATTGAGCTAGCTAAGCTAAGCTAACATAGTTCAGGTTGGTTTGTTGTGCTAGCGATAAACAAGACGTCCTAGAACCTGTCAGTCAGATAAGTAATCCCACAAATCAGCGTTATCTACATTGCGTCATCGCACATTATACTAAGCTGTAACTTTGCGCCATGCTCTTTAGTGCTGAGTTGAGCTAACTCTGCTAACGGTAATGTCCATCACATGCAGTTATCAAGCTAACGTTAGCCACCAAAGGCCGACCCTTGGTGCACTTAGGTTACCTCAACAACACGTCAAAGTAAATAACGCTCTGGATGTCAGGTTGGTTGGTCTCAGATGAGCCTAATATTAGATTAGCTTCACATAGCTTTATCAGTGTTGTCATGAGTCAACCTCACTGTAACTGAGACAGCTGATCCGTGGCTGCTAAGGTTAGAGTTGGTGCTAACTTGGCTGCTAGTTAACTATATTCTGGTATTTACCTGCGTCAGCTAATCTTCAGCACATTTATTGTTGAGCTGGCTAGTTGGCTGACATTCAGGCTAGCCTTTAGTGTTTTTTATTTTATGTGTGGGTCATTGAAAGTGTGTGAGGTCATAACATTTTCTTATTATTATCTTGAACCTCTCTGAATTATAAGATAAGATAATATAAGATGAACCTTTATTAATCCCTTGAGGGAAATTCAGGTGTCAAAGCAGCAACATCAGCAAACAGAGTGAAACACAGGAGAGGTAAAGGTATACAACAATTATAAAAACAATAATAGAGATATAAAAGATACAGAGTGAATGGGTGAACATAGTGTGTACAGTCCGTCAATAAATAAATGTCGTATGTACAATAAATGATGTGATATGTACATATGTGCAGTCTATAAAGTGGTATATAGGATGTATAGTGTAAGTAAGTGTAAGTACACCAGTGGTTAAAGTCCAAGATGTTGCAGATAGTTGCATGTTTAAAGTTCTTAAAGTCCTCATAGTTCTCATATGGGGGTCAGCCTTGGTTGTGGAGCCTGTTGTTATAATATGGTGTTCATTTCATAATGTGATGTCAAACTGGACCTCTCTACCTGTAACTACTGTCTGTTTTCCTGTTGTATTAATGGTTAGGTGCACGACACGTCGTTGTTTTATGTTTGAGTGAATTGGTGCCTGAATTCAGTTTGATCTTACCATCTGATATAACTGTCATTTCAGTATTCAGCTTGAACTAGTATGGATGTGGATGACTGCAATGGCCGGTCTTGCATATCAGGTAGGACTCTGCTTTTTATACTTACCTTCAAATGGTTGGCATGCTGTTCAAATGACAGATCTTTTGTTTACCTTTTTGGTTGCAGCTAGCGGAGACTCTTCCATGGAAAGAGAGTTTTCTGGGGCCCTTGGGGGTCCAACAGTGAGCACCCCAAACAGCAAGGAGACCTCTCCTAGTCGCTCCCTCAGTGGTCAGTGAGAAAATGAGTGTGAATCCCACAAAAACGACTGTGTAACGGTTAATCAAACCTCAAAATCTGAATTTTTCCTCGTCACTTCTTTTTTTTCTTTTTTTTAGCTCCCCATATATTATTGGACATATCATAGTAATATACATTCTTACAGTGATATGACAAATGTTTTCAAAGGTTTGCAAAGGTGTACAGACATTTTTTATGATTATTTTATTATTCAGATTTCACTAAATATATCAAATGATATCAATATGAGGCATCCCTACTCGTATCACACACTTTTAAGTAATGATATACATGTTTGCTCTTGTGCATCTGTAGCCAACTCCATTAAAGTGGAGCTGTACAGCGATGAAGACCAAGGTCGCAGTACTGAAGATGAAAGAGGGGAGCGGGTAGAGGAAGGAGGTCCAGAGCAGGGATCTGAGGCTGTCGGGGGCTACAGGGAGCTCACCAGTCCTGAATCCATGCAAGCTGGAGGCACCAGACTGCCAAACGGAAAGCTCAAGTGTGACATCTGTGGGATGATCTGCATTGGGCCTAATGTTCTCATGGTGCACAAACGCAGCCATACAGGTGACTGATCAGTTTAGTTCACATAAGTCATCTCTGTGAGAAAACATACACTCTTTTCGCTTTTTGTGGAAGAGATTAGGTTAAATACAGAATGTATCGTGGGTTTTGGCATGTAATTGGAATGGAAATTTTGATTGACACATAATTTTCTGCACACATTTGTATTTTTGTATGCCAGACGAGTACTGAACAAAATGTTAATTGTGCAGAGTTGAACCCTGGCCATTAATCAAGACTGAATGAAAAAAAAAAGCTGCTCTGATGATGGATAATATTTTGAATGTCCTGCTGTACTTGCAATTGAATCTGCAGATGAATCTGGATGAAAGAACAGGAACATTTTTGTTTTATTATCCTAAACCTCTCTTACTTATTTCTGTGAGGCTTGTTCCTACAAGTGTTCCATGTCGGAATCACCAAACGCTCTTAACTGGACAAACTTGACGTAAATCGCCTTTCAGCCTGATGATGAACAGCGCCTGTTCATGAGGAGGTCTGTGTCCGTGAGATTTCATGATGAGCATAATTTGACGCAATTCTGCTTCATTTGTGGGTTTAATTCATTCACAGATAGATGCTAAAAAACATCTGACTAAAGCAAAGTGGTCCATGACTAATATGAGAATGAGTCAAGGGGATGTAAAAGTCATGGAGATATTTTAGACGAGAGAATACAGTACATCTACTGTACATACAAGGTGCAACAGAGGATAATCCTGGACAGAGACCGGCATTAAGAGCCGGAGTCAGCTATCGGAGTGAGAGAATTTCCCAATGCCAATAAAAATCATAATGGCAAGCGACGATGATATGGTGAACAAAATATTAATTTTGCATTAAGTTTGTTTTATCTCTTAACAAATTTAAACTTCAAATTCATTCAGATTAAGACGTTATGATTTCAGGTGAAATAAGTGTTTTTTTTCCCTTGTGGAGAGAGTAATACATGTTTGGACCACTTGAATTTCGTTCATACCCCCGAAAAAATTGGTTAATGCCACAAATTCTCTTAAATCGCTTGTGCGTGCCACTCAAGAACAAAACAGACACTATAAATATAATCAAACAAGTTGGGCTGACAGGTTTGATCTATCCCCAGGTGAGCGGCCATTCCAGTGTAACCAGTGTGGTGCCTCCTTCACTCAAAAGGGTAACCTGCTCCGCCACATCAAGCTGCACTCAGGGGAGAAGCCCTTTAAATGTCCCTTTTGCAGCTATGCCTGTCGAAGACGAGATGCGCTCACTGGCCACCTCCGCACTCATGCAGGTAGGACAGATTCAAGCCTGATAATAATTGTTCTATTCTTATGATAGTGTGCAGTAATGTGACAATAATAATCTTCCCACTTTGTCCCCAGTGTCCTCTCCAACTGTAGGGAAGCCATATAAGTGCAGTTATTGCGGCCGTAGTTACAAGCAGCAGAGCACCCTGGAGGAGCACCGTGAGCGTTGCCACAGCTACTTACAGAGTCTGGAGTCACAGCAGCCCTCCTGTGCACAGAATCCAGGTACGGTTTTATGGCATTCATGAAGATGAAGGAGTAAAGAAAATGTTCTCAGATAAGACAGTAACCGAAATACAATATGGTGTTGTTAATATCAGTTTCCAAAAGGATTGTAGTGTAGAAATGTAGTCTACCTCCTTAAGGTAATGCACACAACCCCTCACTTAGTTTCTTTTCTATCCAAACATTGAAAGCCAGCATACAATTTAAACATTTGGGATAAATGCTGTCTGGGTGATAAGAAAACCCCCCAAAATAACATTACAATTTGTTTGTACTCTGCGCAGGAGAGGAGATGAGAGAGCTAGAGTTTATACCAGACTCTCTACTACAACCCTCCTCAGACAAGATGGCATTTATCGATCGGCTCGCCAACAGCATCACCAAACGCAAGAGATCCACACCACAAAAATTTGTAGGTGAGCAATTATCAGGTCTCAGTGTGTGGACAGGTTGAGGAAACTGAAAGCAGCATTAATTGGTTGAATTGGATACCACATACAATAGTACTGATCTTTTTGTGCGAGTGATGTGATCACGGGCTTTCGCAGTTTTATGTATCCAAGCTGTGTGATGGGCTGTAGATTCAAACCAAATGCCAAAGTGAATCAGGAACTTCTGTGCTTTGTTTCGAGGTTAATTACACATAGCTGGTGCAGGAGAGCTGTTGTCGAATTCAGGCTCAGGACAAACATAATTAAACGTTTAACAAGTGAACAGCGATAACCCTTATTGTCATAAATTTCCCAAAAGCACCATAATTCAGATGCTTTTTGAATAAATTGACTCCAGGCGTCACACTCTGTTTTTTTTTTGTCCTGCAACCCTGTCTGGAGGAACAGGTTTTTTCCTGTTACATAAATAAAATACTGTCATTTTCGAAGGAAATTAAATAAAAACTTGATTTTGAATTAGAACTCAATCATCATAACCTTCAACCTAATTTTGGCATCCAGAATGAAGCCAAATAGGCTGTCCATTTACCTGGGCAAGCTGACTGCCCATATATTTATTTATTTTTTTGTCTTTTTGAAATTTCAGTTTTGACGTCTTCCTCAGACTTCCATGGTACAGAATCATAAGATTGTGTTTCTGTATTGCAGGACAGAAGCACATACGCCTCAACTTGGCAGATGCACCTTATGAGCTCAGCGCTGGTTTGGATAAAGACGGCGAGATGCACGCAGGGGACCTTGATGCCCCGCACTTTACTGGTCTTGGAGGAGAATACGCAGGTGTAGCAGGTAATGGAGGAGGAGGGCTGTCCGACACACTGAGGCCGCTGCACCTTCCCACCACTCACCCTTCATGTTTATCAGAACTCAGGCCGATCCACGGCTCCATTCACGACTCTGTCGCTCTAGGCCCGAGGCTGGATTGCACAGGGACTGGAGCTGGGCTGGGGGTTGCGGGTGTCGGGGGGAGGGAGGCAGCAGAGGGTCACGAGGACCTGCCTGCGGGTCGAAGTCACGCACCCTCGCCTAGCAACGGTTGCCAGGACTCTACGGACACGGAGAGCATGCCAGATGAGCCTTGCAACAGCACCGCTCCGACTCTGACCCTGCACAGCAACAACGGCCATCATCTTCAACACTCACACAACCACCACCACCCAGCGCCTGCTCCCGTTGCACACCACAGGAGTCGGGACAGACGCAGTCCCAGCCACGCCAAAGACAGGGAGGTGGAAAGAGAGGACGGAGGCCACTCATCCCACCCACCTCCTGCCCTCGCGCCAACTCCAAGCTCACCTACAGCGCCCTCCTCCACTTCTAGGGAGGCGTTCCGGGTTGTAGACGGGGAGGGGCGCGCCATGCGCTCTTTCCGTTGCAGGCACTGCCGTGTGCTTTTCCTGGACCACGTCATGTTTACCATCCACATGGGCTGCCACGGTTTCCGCCAGCCTTTTGAGTGTAACATCTGTGGTCACCGCAGCCAGGACCGCTATGAATTTTCTTCACACATTGTCCGCGGGGAGCACATCCTTGACTGAGGATAAAGGGTGGCCAACCTGTTTCACCTAGAGCTATTTTTACACTGAGACGAGGACCTGGCTGGGTTTGGTCTGCACACGAGTTAAAGGAGACACTGATGACATGAATATTTCAAACTGGTACAGTTGGCATGTACCAGCATTAATGGAAAGCTCATATGTGTTTTCTAAAGTTATAAAAGTGGTCCTTGTTATTTTGAATGCACTTTGAACAATGAATCAATTTAAAATGCACTTTTAATCCAATGTATTCTAAAGTAGATGAAGAGCCAATGCACTTTTTCATCCGCAGATGTGCCTTGCTCCGAAATTCAGGTTCAAACCTGACGCACAAATTACTGCAGACAAATCTGACTTTGGTCCACAAGCTCAAAACTGTCCCTTTTTGTGCACTTTAACAGAGATAACATATTAAAGCTTAATGTGAAGTTTATAGGCTCACCTACAATGGAATCTGCAGAAATTTTAATGCCTTGTTCTAAAAGCACTTATTCAATGAAATGATTCCCTAACTACTAGTTACGTTCTGCAAAGGTTTTTTTGATTCTGTGATAGATTGCTTTTTATAATGAGGAGTGAAGTGCAGACCAAACTCAAAAACCAGGTCCAAGTCGAATAGATGTGCTTGAGGGGTTGTCCGTGAATTAGAAATGCACTTTTGTTTTTAACAGGGGGGACAGATCTGAGTGTGTGTGTGTGTGTGTGTGTGTGTGTGTGTGTGTGTGTGTGTGTGTGTGTGTGTGAGTGTGTGTGAGAGAGAGAGAGGGAGAACGTGACAGACCCTGTGTTTTATGGAAGTAAACTGAATAAGTTAAGTTGAACATGAAGGCCTTTGTGTGAATGCCGTGTGGCGCGGTGTATGAAATGTTTGTTTTTTCTTTTCTATGACTGCTTTTGTTGCACTGATACCTGCCAGAATACTATGATTATATTAAACTATTTTATGGAATACATTAATGACCTGCACATTTCTCTCAATGTGAGAAAAACTGATGGAATGTTTTTCTCAAAAGGAAAGAAGAGTATCACTGCCACACTTTTAGAGATTACTGAAGAGTTTGGGCTCTTTAAAAGTTTTTAACATTTTCCCTTCCATAACAACATCAAACTGCAAACCAACACTAATCTGTTCATATTTTAAAATGGTTTGGGTGTTATTATCTCATTGTATTGTGCCTTTCTTCACCCTGATACACCTTGTTGACCAGACTGAAGGACATGAGCTACCAACCGTCATATCTTGAATCAGATCATTGTGGGTCACGAGTTACAAAATAATTTAGCAACTCAAGTTGTTTTCCAGACACAAGTCTGTGGCTTTGCACAATATTTATATTCTCCTATTCACCAAAAGTTGGGTTGATTTTCATTAATGTGTTGGCAAAGAACCAATTCTGCTAATTTATCAAAGACTAAATGTGCATGGCGTTTGGCGCATGCTGCTATGACATGAATGAGTGCAGTGTGGAGTGGCAGTTCACTACCGTCCTTACACGTTAAACCCCAAAAAAAGATATTTTCTTTGAACACATTTCAGTCCACAGAGTGAAACAGGTGTTTATTTCAAAATGGGTTTTGTCAGTTAGAATTTATAATATATCCTGTCTTGGTGATATGGTGCAGAAATGAAGTGTATGTCAAGAGAAATGTGTCAGTTAAAAGAACACTGTCAGCTCTTGATTCCGTCTTTATCTGTTTACATGTTAAAACAATATAGTTGTTGTAGAAACTCCTTGTTTAGATTTGACTTTAAGCACAATAAGTTGTACTATTTGTTAAGTCTAGATAACAGAATTGGGCACAAAATCAATAATTTGTGTTGATGAACAGGACATTTGTAGATGACATATCTCCATTATAAATATCCACAAAAGTACGTTTGGGACAAACTGACATTATCCAAAAAGGCTGGAATAATTCCGACAACAGTCAAAATCATCAGCTGACTTGAGCCCATTAACATTTGTGACTTATTGAACAAGAAGTTTATCATAACTGGCATTTTGCAGCATCAAGACGTGTTGCTTTTCAGAGGTCTCTTGTGGGCTGAACAGAAACCACTGAAGTATTCAAGACTTTAAATGAATGTTTAAGGTCATTTCAGTGTTGTGACTGGTTCCTTGGTTCTGTCATATACTGAACTCAATCCTGTATGGAGTCTCACATCCTGAAGCAGTGGTCGAGATGCGCAGGAACTCTGAAATATTGTTTTTATGAAGAGGAATAGGAAAAGTATTTAATATTATTTTTAGATCACCATGAGTGTGGTTCTGTATAGTACCAAATAATGGTTCCCCCATGGCTGAACCAAAGAACCACTACTTCCTACTGTGAAGCACTTTTCCCTATTACAGAGGCAAAATGAAAACATTAGTTAAATATATTTGTACATACGGTATGAATTAGGAAGAAGCTGCAAGGTAATATTTCTGTTTTCATTGCTGTCAGTAAAACCGTGTAGATGTTAGAATTGTCCTTTTTTTCCAGGAGCTATCTCCACTTAGTTTTGCATTTAGAAAAGATCAGTTAGGGTTTCCCTTTCAAAATAAATATTGTAAAGGTTTACCTCAATTTACGTTTGTTTTAAGACTTGTTACAAATCACTTCTAGACATTACATTGTGACGATCTTCTCACCAGTACAGAAACACATTAACTTAAATAGGTGTTTTTCTCTTCCAAAGTTGTAGTTTCATTTAATAATCAAATGATCTTGCCTTAATATAAGAATAGAGACTGTTAGGTCATGTTGGGGCAGAAGATGATGTAGTTTCCTGCAACCTTATCTAGAAAACATTGACTTTAAATGATTCGACACCAAAGTTGTCATTGCAAATCAAATTGCCATGTCAGTTTGCACGAGCAAAACCTGCTTTGACCAACCGATTACATCTTCCTTCACTGTGTATATTCTGATTTAGGCAACAGCTTGTATTTACACAAAGGCCCAGGTGTGATTCTTCTCCTGTTGGTGTGATTTCTGTGTAGTAGACTTTACTATTGTGCCTTTGGCCTGAGGTCTTTTTGCATTTTGTTTCCCTCTCAACAGTTAAAATACTCACATTTGAAGTGTAACGCTTACCTTGCCAGTTGTTAATCATGTGATGCAAATACTGCACATTACAGAAGGCTCCACGTTATTTTGGCCATCTTTGAAAATGTCCTTGAGTATAACTAAAACCACCAGTAAATCAGCGACCTTGGCCAGAACCAAGTTCATATTTACAACCCATTGACCATCAAAAGAACATTGGTAATGCAGACTGCCAGGAGCCAAAGAACCAACTACATTATGTGTGAAACTTCCTGTAGACCTGAACCCTCAGATGCTTTGTTGACCTCAAGTGTGACAAATATTGTACAAAAATAGTTAATGACTTGGCTAATCCTCTGCAGAATTTGTATTTTTAAGTTTAAAGTTCTGCATCACAGGAAAAATCAGCCCTCTCTCGTTCACAAGTTGAAGGTTTGGGTGTAGACTTTTATTCATATGTTCAACACTAGACAGTAATGTGCTTCTAAGCCTGATGCATGTGATATCAATGCTGTTTGCTCCTCAACCTACACCCCTGCCACCTTTCCGTTTTAGACATAAGGACAACCAAATAAACTGTCTACTCTGATTCAAGACTTCACTACAGAAAAAAAAGTTTTGTGGTATTTTGTGTTTAAATGTTTTCCCTGTTGCACTATTTGTTCTTCAGTTTAACCATCTTTGTTAACCTTCCCATCCTGTAAATGGTCTGAAATCGCTTTAAATAACTGCAGAGCCTTTTTAAATGTATCATATTGTAATTATGCATTTGCGTAATTCGATCTTAAACTACTGTAAGTTTTGTACTGTAAGAAAAGTATTCCAAATAAAATACTTGACAGGCCTGTCTTTCCTAAAACTACACAAGTAGTGGTTAGTTGAGAATAATGAGCATCACACATTAAAGCTTTTGTAAAGACTTGAATTTATTCTTCAGGTGTACAGCATCTTCAAATTCTGCTTTACATGGGCTTAGGAGGGGCTCTTGGTGCACCGGCCTGTAACAAAAGAAGAAAAAAATGATTAAGATCCAAATCTGATATAGATGCTTCTCACTGTGGACAATGTGACTCGTCAAACACAGGTTAACAAATAATGATTGCATTCAGGTGTGCCAGTTCCAACACTCTGCTTACCTACTCATCTGAAGGTTAACAAAATCATTAATCATATTAGTTTCACCTGTGCTTTTCCTGCTGTGACTCGTGAAATAGGACTTTGCAGAACTACACTTAACAGATCCGACAGTAAACACAGAGCACGGTGCAGTAGAAGATACTCACAGCGGGCCTGAACCTGGGCGGTGGGGTGCGGTCTTTCCTGGCCTCGCAGGAGCGGTTCCTCACCACCTTGCTGTGGATGGCACAGCTGACACAGTAGTGCAGCTTCACGTAGAGTTTGGGCAGAACATACGCTGCAGGAAGGAGAAAGGCTCAGATGAGGACAAGCCACCAGGATCAAAATACAAAGAACAGATGATGCATGAAATGAAAAACACTTACAGTCAAAGACGCTGGCATCTGAGATGTCTCTCACGGCGGCAGCCTCTACGATGTTCCTGATGACAAACTTCTTGATGGCCTTGTCCTTGGGGACACAGCGGGCACAGTTGGTGCAGCGGATGGGCTGCACGTGGCCACGGCCCTTCTTGGCACGACCGTTGTTCCTTCTTTTCTTGGTCTGTAAAACAAATGCCACAGTTAGAAAGACAATTACAGCCTGACAACAACCCAGTTCACCAATCTGGGAGCGTTAATTTAGCAGCCACGCTGCTGCGTGTAACTAGTGTCGCAGACATGCAGCCACTTTCCCAGTAATAGTACTTTCCTAGTGTCCACCGCATTTGGTTTAGTTTAGCATGTTGTCAGCTGTGCCGCTCTGCTTTTTAATTAATTATAAATATTTTTTTAACCATTTTAACCGATAGCGGTAATCGGTTAAAATGCTTAATGTCGGTTAACGGTTAATTATGAACATCCTAAATGCAAAAGTTGGAAAGACAATTACAGCCTGACAACTAAGACTGGAACTGGAAATACTACTTTTGTGCAGAACAAAGTGTTCTCGCAGCATCTGGTATCAAAAACTGTCAAGTACCGAAAACTGACATCAATTTAAGACATATATTCAGACAAAGTTATTGTATGGCTGCTTGTGTTTAAACAACATTTGACAAGTTTAACTTCTTCTGGTAAATAAAAATGATTTTTTGATAAATAAAAAAAGGACTTTTCGATAAATAAAAAAAAATGATTTTTTGAGATCGGTCACCTCAAGGTGTACTAAAAACAATACTGTACTGATATCCTTACCAAGTTATGTACCAACTACTAGCTTTTAAACATTTAACACCAACAGTGCTTAAATGTTGCAGTCCATTTCAATTAAACATTAACCTTAAACATTATCAATTAAGGGAAAGAAAAGGATATCACAAGACAAAATCCTGCACATCAGTAGGTTAATTCACCACGTCAACATGATTTAGGAGATGTTTTATCAGTGCTTGATGGAGTGACTACTCTCCATTAGCTTCCTGACGATGCGAGGAGCTGCAGCTCTATCAGCATTTTCAAAACCAACTTAAAACGTCTGTTGAAAGCTGCTCAGCTCTTTACTCACTGATCTTTATTGCATGGTCTTCATGACTTGCTTTTACTTGACAAGTATACTTTGATGTGCTATTGTGCGTTTTGTATGTTCTGTCTTGTATGACTGTAGTATGTTTTCTTTGTTTTTTGATCTGCCAAGGGACTAGTGATGTGAAATAGCTCAAAGCTATAATCTGGTATGGTGCATTTAAGTTTTAAACTGTACATGGTCCCTTTTAAATAAAATAAATATTGTAAAGTGGGTCATCAACCAGCTGCCATTACAACACACTTAATACATATATAATGTAATAACTCAAAGCTTCCCGTTTTATTTAACTAACGCATCAGCGAGAGAAACTAATATACAAGTTGAATCCACACTGCTCAGCACATTGACAGTAACATCACCCTTCACTGATTCACAGGAACACATGCACAGAACTGTTAGCATGCTAACAGCTAGCATGCTAACTCCTACCAGCTAGCATTACTGTTAGCATCAGGCCCGGACTCATTATTTAATAAACTAGAGACACATCTAATGGCTGCTCTGTACGTTGTAGTTTGGCTTTGTGATTACAGTACACAATAAGAGCGTTTTATGTGTGATAATTCGAGTAAAAAGAGAGTTATTTCTCTTTTAGCCTCGCGGCCGTTAGTGAAGCACAACTCACCATGATGCACGAGAGGCTGGAAAGAGAACCGGAAGAGGTAGTGCGGCCAGAAGTAGATCCATCCGCTCCGTCCGCCGTTGTTTTAACAGATCCATCCGCTCCGCCCTAGAGCTATTTTTTTTTTTTTTAAATGAAAAATACAAGCTCGTTGATATCTTTTTATTTTTGTACAAAAGTATGTGTTCTGATTATTTGTCCAAGTAAAAAATAAATTACACATATTTTCTTCAGGAAAATAGCATTAATAATATCTTTATTCGCGGAGGGATATCAGAGTAGTCAGGTTTTTCTAAGCGTCACCATGGATGTATAAAGAGAACAGCGTCGCCCATCGGCCAAACGGCAGTACTGCATCTTCTGTGTCCGTCACGTGATGCTGTTGGGCTCAAAAAGACTTCTTCCAATAGACTTTTTATTTTTATTTTTTTTATTTCTAAATTTCAGTATACATAGTAACAGCAGAAAACATTAAAAACATTTACATACAAAAGAAGCATAGCAAAAACATAAACAAAGAGCTGTGACAAACATAAAAGGACAACAGAAATGAAACAAAACAAACATATAATTAAAAAAAAACACAATAATAATAAATAAATGAGTAGATAATAATAAAAAAGACCACGCCAGAGTATGACAATAATTTCTCTTAAAAACATTAAAGATATTGCATACATTCATTGTTTTCATTGCTTTTTTGTTTTGTGAGGAAGAAATTGTTGACAGATATAATTCCATTTCTTTCATAAATACAAAGAAATTAGGCTTTTTTTTTGGTAAATATACACTTGTGAATGTGGAATTCGCGAGAATTCAAATTTAATTAATTAGAAAAAATGCATTACTGTCTTTGTCACTGTAATCATAGCAACCAAATATAATACTTCTATAGTACAGTGCAAAATCTGAGAAAATGTTAACAAGGATAAAATTATTGACATCTTTCCACAATTCACATGTAAATTTACAGGACCAGAATAAATGAGAGTAAGTTTCAGGATGTGATTCGCAGAAGGAACAATTTACATCTATGTCACTCATCTATGTCTGTAACTCGGCGGATACATTTTTCTGAGGTGAATCAACTTCCCAGTACGAACACTCTAATAGCCCTTATTTAAAGTCAACAGTAAAGTCTGTTAGAAACAGCAGAGCTCAGCGCCTCTCCAGTGGCTCCCTCTGGAGTTTTAAAAATGGAAATGAATAACCGTTTTTTGTTTACATTTTCATTTTTATTCATTATTGTTGTAGGTCTATGGTACGACGGAGTATTAGGGCTACATTGAGGGGGAAAAAAATCTGAGATTTCGAGAATAAAGTTATAATATTACGAGAATAAAGTCATAGGTTTACAAGAAAAAAAGTCGTAATATGAGAATAAAGTCAGAAGTTTAAGAGAAAAAAGTCATAGTATTATGAGAATTAAGTCCTAATATTATAAAGTAGTCATTTTACATGTTATTTCCCCTTTTTCTCATTAAGTTATGACTTAATTCTTGTAATATTACGACTTTTTTTCTCGTAAAGTTATGACTTTATTCTCGTAATATTACGACTTTTTTTCTCGTAAAGTTATGACTTTTTTCTTGTAATATTACGACTATTTATTCTGGAAATCTCAGGGTTTTTTTCCCTCAATATGGCTTTAATACTCCGTAGTACATTTGCACTTTGGCCCTCACTGCTTTAAACTTATATACTATATACTTAGACTATAAACTGTGTTACCTTCATCACAATGCTCAAATGTTTTGCGGCTCCAGACAGATTTTCTTTTTTTTATTTGCCTAAAATGGCTCTTTTGATAGTAAAGGTTACTGACCCCTGGACTAGACTATGAAGGAGATGCATTGTGGATCCAGATTTGGGTCACGCTTTAGCACTTGTTGCATCAGGTTCAAAACACTGTAATTGTAAAGCGCTTTGGATGAAAGCTTCTCTGGTAGTACCAAGTTTCAAATGACTATCGCTGAACCAGGATTTACAGACAGTGAACTTAAAAGATAACTGCTGTTTTTTTGTTTTTTTCTTCGAAACACCTTAATTCCAGGTGTTAATACACATATTAAAAGCATGTATTAATATGAAATAAACATGAAGAACACAAAATACAATTTAAAAAATTTATTTAAATAGTTCTGTGCCTTGTCCTTATTTCTTCTTGATCTTCTTGTCCTTTGCCTTCTTTTTGCTAGGCTTCTCGGCACTGGCCTTTTTGTAGAGGTAGATACCCACTAAGCCGAGCAGAGTGGGCACCAGTGCCAAACACAAGAGGGGGAGCACGTCGTTGACCATCTTCTGCCACGGCGTCTGCTGTGTCAGAGAAACCACCTCCACCTCAAACTCAAGGACGGCATCACCTAGGACAGATCAAGTTCATGATCCATGTTTTGTCACATTAGGTATTGATGGGGTTTACCTTTCATTTTTCACCCATCTACATTATGTACATATGTAAATAAATGAAGGTACATGTATCTAAAAGCAGTCACTAACATACATTTAAAGGAACGAGGGGTGATATTCTATAGTTTTCTTGTTGTCAACAAATCTCATGAAAAGAACAAAACCAACAATGACACATATTGTAAGTCTTATTCTTCTCTGCCATATACGCACTGGGTGACATGCTCCTTCATCACGATAAACATGGGCACATACACCGCCCTGCTGCTGTAAATACTCACTATGTGTATCAATCCGCAGGTGAAAATAGTCCCTGACAAATGCACTATTTACTCCAGTTTAAAGGTACAGTGTGTAGGATTTGGTGGCATCTAGTGGCGTGGTTGCAGATTTCAACCAACTGAGTACCCCTCTGCTTGTGGTAACACCATTCGCCTCGCTCAGAGGCCATCCTTACCATAATAATACAACTTTAGGAGCAACGGAAGACAGATGGCGGCTGGCGGTACAGCAGTTTTACAATCTGCCAACACTGAACGTTGTGATCACGGGACACAAATCAACAGCTGATTGTAATGTGACGCACAGGACACAAACAGCGGTCTCCTTGATGAAAGTCTTGTGTTTGTTGGACCCATCTACCTCAACATCCCGCCCACCCGCTCTTTAAACTACGTCACCCCACTCCAAACGCCCTTTATCGGAGCGTTTACTGTTGTTGCAGATGGGTTTACATTATAGTTAATGTAATACCTCATTCTCATTCTACCTACACCTCATTCTAAGCTAACGAAAACACAACGATTCTTAGTTTCAGGTGATTATACACTAATGAAAACATAGTTATGAATATTATATTCCATTTCTATTAATAAATCCCCCAAAATGTTACACACTGTTGCTTTAAAAGTATTAAAATTGTTGTGTCCTGCTGTTTAGAAAATTACGGACCCTTTGTTGGTTTTGGCCTTTTCATGAGATTGTTGACAATAAGAAAACTATAGAATAATAACAGCCGTATGCTTAAACAAATGTTCAGTGTGATTGTGCTAATGTATGTGATCTTAGTTGTGCAGAGTTGTTCAGTAAAGTGCAAACACTGATCTTTAGTGTGCACAGACTTCGGACTTTCTGCAAATACAAACTGTACTATAGGAACAGAGTTCATTGCATTCAGCAGCAATTAGATTCTGTATGTGATTTTGCATATATGTGCCATAATATAATATATGTATATTAAAAAAACATTCTTATTAACATTGTGATGTTGATTTGAACATTATCACCCAGCTCCTGTGCTCATGTGTCTGTGTATTGATTTGTGTGCATGATTTCAGTACCTGGAATCGTAGGAGGGTAACCTTTTTTTCCATATGCAAGGTGAGATGGAATAGTGGCTTTGATTTTTTGCCTGAATGAGAGAAAAAAATAATACAAAACACATTCACTGATAGTTATCTGGTAGATAATAGACACTGGTAGTTTTTGAATTGGTTCATGACTGCAAAATCTATTGCTACGCTCTTTCTTCCCAATGGACCTTTACTTTTCACTTACCCTTCACACAAGCCAACCAAGCTTTGTTCCAGACCTGATAAGAAAATCACACAAAGAAAGTCAATCAGCAAAGCGAGCACGTTCCCCGGCCGGCACACAACAGGCTGCAGTTATCTCTCAAACATAAGCAAATCCAAGTGTCACTGATTGAGCAACACAAAAGGATTTACTGTTCATTTACCGGCAATTACTGTCCTCTTCCCCAGCTCGACCACAAGAGGGTCCAGGGATAGTGATGAGTCGATCACCTTCCCATCCATCAGTTTACCCTGCACAGTGACACACACAACGGGAGGCACGAGATGGTGACATGACAGAAAAATACTGAGAGAGATTTCACAGCTGGATTAGAGTCATTTGGTGCATACTTTATGAGGCGAAGAAAACATACAAATATTGTGGTTTGATGTCTTTTCATAGCTTTGAAACCAACATGTAAATAATATTTAAGAAATGTTGCACAACCTATACATTAGCATTTTTGATAAATTAAACATCTAAGGAATAGTTCGACATTTTGGTAAATTAGCTTTCTTGCGTAGAGTTAGGTGAAAAGGTTGTTACCATTCTCACGTCTGTACAGTAAAGCTACCGTCTGCAGTTTAGCTTAGCTTAGCATAGGGACTGGAAACAGGAGGAAACAGCTAGCCTGGCTACCTGTTTTCCCCTGTTTCCAAGCTAAACTAAGCTAAGCTAAGCTAACCGACTGCTGGTTCCAGATATGTAAGTGGGATCTATCTTCTCATCTAAATCTTGGCATGAAGGCAAATAAGCGTATTTCCCAAATTGTAAAACAATACCTATAAAGTTAGAAAGTAAAAGTAAAGACTAGATCGCCACAAGTAAAGTTATTTTGGAAATGATATACATTTTTATTACACAGCTTTGTTGAATACTCGATTCTGATTGGTTAATCACGGCGTTCTACAGTCTGTTATTTCTTTATAGCAGACCGTTGCTATGTATAATAGACTGTTGCTATGGGCGCAGTTCTAATGTCGGACTCTGGAGGACCATTTTTGTGTAAAATTATTGATTTCTTAAATAAGTAGTCCTGTAATAAGCGGGATAATGTACAGCTAGCGGGTCATTGCATTGCCCTGTCTGAGTTTATTTCACAACAATGACCGGCTCGCTGTACATTATCCCTTATATGTAATAAGAATGGTCTGGGTCTTGACGAATTTAACACCTGTAGCAGACAACACACTTTCATTCAGTAGCAATAGTTTGCCTCTCCTCAGCCAAATCATTAAATTAACCATGAAAATGGGTTCTCTGGGTACCCACAAGTCTCCTCTTTACAGACATGCCCACTTTATGATAATCACATGCAGTTTGGGGCAAGTCATAGTCAAGTCAGCACACTGACACACTGACAGCTGTTGTTGCCTGTTGGGTTTGAGTTTGCCATGTTATGATTTGAGCATTTTGTTTATGCTAAATGCAGTATCTGTGAGGGTTTCTGGACTATATTTGTCATTGTTTTGTGTTGGAAATTGATTTCCAATTATAAATATATACATACATTTCCATAAAGCAAGTATATTTTCCCACTCCCATGTTGATAAGAGACATTTTGAACAGATACAAAAATGTACGATTAATTTGCAATTAATCGCAATTAAATATTTTAATCGATTGACAGCCCTGATCAAAACATATGGCATATCTTACTATGTATGTTATTTTGTTCACGCTGTATGCTGTGTATCAGTTTATTCCTCTCATGTATTACCATAACATTTTTGTCACAGAGCTAAGCACACTTTTTTTAATTTATTGTAAATATCCGGCAATATTTTAAAATCTTTTCACAACACTTACTGCTGTTCTAAAACATGAGCTGACATTAAACCTTTTGCAGCTGTGCCATGCAGCTTCAACGCATATCATTAAAACAAACTGTTTTTAAATTCCTAAAGATCAACATGTGTGAGGAGGACTGGAAACCTCCAGTAGACTACTCTAATGCATGCATGGATGAAGTGGTTTACTGCTGACGTGTTGCACCGCCCCCATCACTCCACAGTATGAAGCAGAGGCGAGATTAAAGCACACGAGATAAAGCAAAAATAAAACTGATAGGCAATAAATGATAATCTGATCCAATGTTCAATCAGAGAGAGACACTTCTAACAGCTGCACATCTGTGTGTTATTATTCATACATGCACAGCGGTGTGTGGACATATGATTCATGCAGACGGTGCCACATCAGCAGCTGGGTCGGTTTCCATAGATAGATAATATTATTATTATTATTAAATGTAGCATGCACACAGTAGACTGGAGTGTCTGTCTTACCGTGTAGTGGATCTGCAGCGTGTCTCCCATTGAGGAAAGTACAGAGCAAGTTTCTGGTTTCACCTTGGGTCAGAAGAGTAACGGTTACTAGTGATTTTGTGATATTGTGTTAAGCTGCTGGTATTACTGCAGTATGACTGTATGACAACACTCACCAGGGTCTCCACCTGCACCCCCTCGGCTTCATCGTCCTCTCCCAGTGTGAGTCCACAGGTGAAAGCTGCAAACAGCAGCAGGAAAACGCTGCACTTCATTGTGAACTTCTGCAAAACAGCTGCACATCCAACAACTTCCGCTTCTTCTTCTTCTTCCTCACACACTAACAGCTGCTGCAGCTGCACAGTCCAGTCCTCCTGTGTCCAAAATGGCTCAGCAGCGAGTAATGCTGATGTGTTATAAGGCTTTAGTAGAGATAAGGACCCGTGGACGTTGTCCCAGCACCTGGGTGTCCCTTTGAAGAGCACCGCCTCACACACATTCCGCCAGCATCTCACCCACCAGGCCGCCAGGCTGAGAGGAGCGGAAGCGGCGCCGTGGTGCAGGGGGCGCTGGGGGGCGGTGCGGTGCTGTGCTGTGCAGGAGACCGCCCGGCTCTGCTGCTCCATGCTGGAGCCTGACAGTCAGCAGCAGACAGACCTTGTTAAAGAGCCTGCTGCACAGACGCCACGTTGCTGCTATATAGTCCCTCACTAGACCACTGCTGGTTCCAGACTGGTCCTCACTGCACAATGTGAAGATGATAGTGATAGTGATAGGAATGTTAGGATGAAAACATTTATTTAAGCCCATGAACTAAACAATAACAAATGTGTTTGCTTTGCTACAGGAGTTTGGGGATTCATTACCCATCTTCTCTATTGTTATTATTTATATAATTTATATTACTGTCTTTTTCCTTAAAGGTCGCATATTGTAAAAAGGGAGATTTTCATGTCTTTTATATTATAAAGCAGGTTTAAGTGCTGTATAAATACTGTTAAACTTTCAAAACGTTCAATATACGGAGAAACACACACGGCCCGTGCGTTTGAAACAAGCCGTCGGGATTTCTGTCCATTTGTGATGTCACAAATATAAAATATATAGACCATTACACGGTTTTAAACATAAACATTCTCAATGTGTCCCAGTTTATTTCCTGTTGCAGTGGATGTGAATGACATCAGCTGACAGGAAGTAAACATGGAGCCAACCTGTTGCCTAGCAACGCAATTCCGTTGCAATTCCGTTGAAATGCACTAAAACGGAGCATTTCAGACAGAGGGTAAATACAGGTATATTCAGGCTGACAGTATGAGGAAAATAGTTTTTTTGAACATTACAGCATGTAAACATGTTGTAGTAGTCACACAAAATATAAGTATGAACCTAAAAATGAGCACGATATGGGACCTTTAAAATAAAATTAATTAAAAAAAGAAAAGAGAGAGGAAAAAATACAGTAATATAAATTATATAAATAATAACAACAGAAACTGCAGGCAATAAATCACACAAATTTCTTATTGTTTATAATTTGGATAGACTCATAGTACTTTCTAAATTCAACTCTGAAGTGTTCAGATGATGGGCGAGACCTCGAGAACTTTATGGATGTGAAATTTCCCCAATAAAATTAATAAACTGACGTTCTTATGGGCTTTATTTTATTATTATTATTTTTTACATTTCTTGATTGTAGAAATCAACAATTACAATATATGACAATTTTATATTACTGTCTTTTTCCTTAAAATAAAATTAATAAAAATAAAAAACAGAGACGGGACAAAATACATTAATATAAATTATATAAATAATAACAACAGAAACTGCAGGCAATAAATCACATTTCTCCAAAAAAAAATCCTGCAGCAAATTAAGTATATGAACACATTTCTTATTGTTTATAATTTGGATAGACTCTTAGTACTTTCTAAATTCAACTCTGAAGTGTTCAGATGATGGGCGAGACCTCGAGAACTTTATGGATGTGAAATTTCCCCAATAAAATTAATAAACTGACGTTCTCATGGGCTTTATTTTATTATCATTATTTATCATATTTCTTGATTGTAGAAATGAACAATTACAATATGTGACAATGTGACCAAACAGAGAACATTAGACATCATACTATTATTAGTATGATGCCCAATGTTTTCTGTTTGGTCACATTGTCACACATTGTAATTGTTGAATTCTACAATAAAGAAATGTGAAAATTAAATAAATAAAGCCCATGAGAATTTTTTTTAAATTTTTTTGTATCTGTAACATTAAATAGTTAGGGCTAATAGGCAAAAATAAGTTCAACTTCGGAAAACATGATTACTTGTTATTAATCAAGAAATTAACACAAGGTCAGCTGATCTGCTTCATCAGGACTGTGTGGGTGTGTTTTTATCATATTTTATTGACGGTAGACAGCAAACAGTCCCACAACTGTCAAGTGTTGCTAAACTCTGACTGGTGCATGGCAAAACATTACATCACCTTTTCCCTAATGAGCTGGCTTCAACCAACTCGAAGAGAAGCAAGGCCAAAATAATAAATTAACAACCAAAGCTGTGTTCATGTAGGGTCACATTGCTCAGAGTGAGAATCTAGTTGAGAAAATATGTTTTCAGGGCCTTTAAATCCTATAACTGCATGAAAATCTACACGAGAGTAGCTCTAAAAATATAAAACAAAACACACATTGTGTTGTCACATACAAACTGTATATTCAACAAAATACAGTATGTGATGCTCATAGATTTATTAGATTTACCAAGCAAAGGAGATGTTCTCAAAACTGCCAGTGACGCTGAAACAGATTTTCTTCACCTATGACTCACTTTCATCACTTATTTTTAGTTTCAGTGTAACGTGTGAACGCTGTCACAGATGCTGTCAGGCAGAAACCCTCAGTGACTTGTTAACAGGGTCATAAAATGTCAGAAATATTCAAACACACCATTTTAGAATAGGCGAAAATAACACATCTATACTGCATGAAAAAAACTGCACAATGTTTACCCAAAACTGCATGTGATTATCATAAAGTGGGCATGTCTGTAAAGGTGAGACTTATGGGTACCCATAGAACCCATTTTCTGTCACATATCTTGAGGTCAGAGGACAAAGGATCCCTTCGAAAATGGCCATGCCAGTTTTTCCGCACCAAAATTTAGCCTAAATTTGAAGCGTTATTTGGCCTCCTTCCCGACAAGCCATGACATGGTACCAATGAATTCCTTAGGTTTTATACTTTCATATGATATCTGCTAGCTTCACTCTAGCTCTAAAACTGAATCAGCTACAACCTCTGAAAGACAATAAAGTCGGTCGGGATCGCTTTTTTTTTTTCGGGTCCAGCTTTTTTTGGACTTATAGGCATATGTACATTTAATAGTCATACATTTCTTTCTGAAAAACCACTGAACGTATACTGTATCGGAAGAAGAGAAAAAAAATTGTATTGGTTAGTTATAAGAGAAAGAAACAAAATGTCAATTAGTATAAAAGTTACCTCTTTTATTCTCAGTCCCCTCCTTTTCTGTACAATATGGTGGGATATGCAACATCATAATGTCTGTCACTCTGCCTCTGTTTCCCACTAAAATCTCAAACTCAGAGTCATACATGCCAAAGAGATAGACAATCCCAGATCTGTTGCATTAAAGAGGAGATATCATTTTTTGCCAAGGACTCTGTTCATTTCACCTCATCAACTGTGTTGTTGTCATCCATAAATTACTCCCACTTCCCCTCACTTCATGACCTGCAAAGCTACAACCACTTCAACCGCCAACTGTCTCCAGTCCTCTGTTTTGTCAGCAGGATATCATAGAAGTATTACTGGCACAGACTGCAGTATTTATGCCACATGCTCATGTATTAGACAAAGGATAGTTTTTCATGCAGATGAAGTTATAGTTTGATAAGCTCTGTTAGATGGTGCTAACTAAAACATACCCAGGCTGCTCAGTGATAAATATACCAGATGTGATGCCATGCTGCTTGCAGGCTCAAGCACTGTGCAGCTTATTCATGTCTGTCCACCGAACCCTGGTGAGCAACCTTGTATGTCAAAAGCATTAGATATGCGGCCAATATAACTTAAATCGCTGGAATGACAGGAAATACAGATTCCCTGTATATAAATAGCAGTATTATCAAATTAAAACGCTTACAGTGCAGCACTGAAAAATGAATGACTCGTCTTTGTGTGCCAACTAAAGATAAAACCTGCTACCTCCCTCAGATGAAAGATATGGGAGTACATGCTGATAAAACCACAGTATCTGTTTATGGTTTGGTCCCATCGCCACATTCAACTACTGCATCACAAGAATCACGTATAAGCTACCAGTAAGTGAAAAATTCTCTGTGGTAATAGCTGGTAAAAACATGTCTGGGAGAGTTGGGTGATTTGAGCCGGTGGGGAAGTTGAGCCAACCCTTGTTTCAGAATTGGTCATGTAACCACACATTTTTGAAGAGTCATCAATTTTACTGACCCCGTGATGGAGAGAGGCCCATATGACAAACACATTTAGGTTAAAAAAACATCCTTTTGCCGTTCAAAGTGATTGTTTTATGTTCAAGGAGTCATGATTTGTTGTGTCTGAATAATTACAGACAAGTTTGAAAAATGCCACATGTGCCAAAAGGCCTGGGGAAAGTTGAGCCATTTATAATTATAATTAGATTATAGCTTCAACTTGTTACATAAATCTCAATGTAAACTGCAATGGTTCAATAAAGGATAAATAAAAAGATGATCATATATACGTTAATCAACTTTTAAACTTTTTGAGGAGGTGATTGGTTCACATTTTAGGGTCTGTACCACCATCTGTACCGCACTCCTGAAGCAACCGCTCTCTGAAGAGCTGCTGCCTTTAGGCCCAATGTGGGGCAGTTCTTTGATAACCTCACATCAGTGATAGACAGGTATAGACTAAGTGTACCACATATGGCTCAATATATCCTCTCCTTAGGCTCAATTTACCCCTCATTGGGTGTAAGTTGAGCCAAGAGACCACTTTTTTTTGGAAAGTTATATATTGAAAACTGTTTATTTTAGATCCAAAGTGATAATTCCCAAGGATGCACCACATCCTGAAATATATGTACATGTTTTAGTTGAAAACATTACTGTCATTCCCTCACTTTAAAGACATTTCAAAACTGGCTCAACTCACCCCACTCTCCCCTAAAATATTCTCTACCATTTGCAACACTTTATATTAATGAATGCATGATCATTTCAAATACTTAAATTTAGAAACTTTACTTTGTTCCCCATCTGTGGATGAAAATATTGCACAAGTGTTATTATGCAATACTGAACACCAAGTCACCGTTTCCTGAAAACTTAAAAACTTCACACATACAACAGGAACTTTATATAACAGGAAGCCAGGCTCAGTTAATACATTTATTACAACTTCCAAATGACTTCTTGTAATTTCTGTTTATTTCCAGTTAACACATCATGCTGAACTTTATGCTAATCAGCATACAACTGATTAAAATTCAGTGAAGCAAGCGTAGTGTTGTGTTTTGGTCATCTGTGTTTTAATGAGGGAAGCTGCTGATGCTTCTTACCATTTGGTATTCTGACTGTATTTTTTTTTTTTTTTTGACAATTCATTTTAAAAAGACACTTACATAGATAGATAGTAACTTTATTAATCCCGAGGGAAATTCAAGTTTCCAGCATCACAGTTCCATAGTGCAAAAGTGAAAAAACATGTTAGTAAAAAGGCAGTAAAAAAAGTTAGTAGTGCAAAGTACAAAGAACAAAAAAATATACCCGATATAAAAATACAAGATGAAAAAGAAAACTGTTAAAACTGAATATAATGCAGAGTAACAGCTGTGATACACGACTATTAAAAAAAGTGAATATAGTGCAGAGGAGACTGTTAAAAGTGAGTATAGTGCATTATTATCTGTCCTGCATACCGTCCTCCTTTTTACATGGTTACAACACCAATGTATGCACAGTTAAAAGAGCATCAAGGATAACACAAACAAGTCACAGGACTTCTTTCCATTGTGGTCCTTCACTGTATTGTGAACCTGTCCTGCAAATGTGCTTCATTTATTTTTGAAAAATATACTATAATAAACTGCATTACATTATTGAATATGTTGTTTCCATTGATGTTATGTCATGCACAATCATTTTAAAAAGTTATTATTATAAAGTTTGACAACATGTAAGTTGACTCATAATTTGTATTTCAGTACTCAAATTGGTTTTTAAACTTAATTATCTTATGAAATAGCACATTTAAAGAAGAACTAAATATGGAAACCTTAATGATTAAGGAACACCAGCATGTTCATGATTTATCTGTTGTTACCAAGGCCGGATTACCAGCTGCCCTATAAGGCCCCAGACCCTCAGGGGCGTCCTTATTACCATTAGCTCCACCTGTATTAATCCTGCTATGACCACATGGCCCACTAAGCTATTAATTTGGCCCTGGTTGTTACTCTGGAGTGCAAAGCGAGGGGACACAGGCCCAAAGCAGAGAGAGATGTCTGACCTAAAATGTAGATAAGTTAATTAAAATAATTGTAAACAAACTTTCATTGATAAATGTTGTGCTATCTGAGACAAACACATGTTTTAATGTGTAAGCAAGAGCAAAGTTTTCCCAGAGAGATTTAATGATCCTGCACACCCACGCAGGTGTTTTCACTTATTCTGGTTGATTAGGACTCTGTCACTGGAGTTAGGGGGTCCCATAGGAGAGTGAGGGAGATGCCAATGTGTACACACCCACAACATCCAGAGAGGAGGTGTAATCAGCCAAAATAAGTGTATTCACCTGTGCTGGTAGACCATGCGAGTGCAGGGCCTTTAACCTTCATCCTATACCAGCTGGGGTCTCTGCAAAACCCCAGAGGTATAATACTTTTTGTCATATCTCAAAGGTGCTTTATTCTATCATTCCAATTTTTCATGACTTTGTCAATCCATTTGTTCCTTTTGACTTCATATTATTGTTTTCTGTTTCTGTTTTAATTAGTGCTCCCTTCGGAGACCCACAATCGACCCATTTTTGGCTTTTTTTAGGGGGGGACAGGAGGTCATAAGTCACATAGAAGTGGTATACATCATCTGAAAGCTGGGAACCTGAAGATTAATTTGAGATGCAGTTTATATAAAATATATTGTAAAAATGTATAAGGTCTTAGAACATTATGATCAAAGTAATCAAAGTATATGATGGTCATTCCCATGCTCTATTATGTCTCATAAGTTGTCGCATCAATTTTTGGGTTGATACCATTTGTTACACAGATTTGGTGCTAAATTTAACCATTTTTTACCACTCAAGAATTTATAAAAATTATCAATAATCCCTCCAAAATAGCACATTGCTATTTGCAGCGATGTGTGAATTTTTTTCTTCATACTTTATTTCGAAGGTTCAATACAGTACTTATATAAACAGATTACAGATTTTTCATTACAAAAAAATTCGGCAAATATATTTCACAGTATAATAATGATATAAAAAATTAGATAAATTATACAACAAAAAAAAAAAATGTAAGGAAAGGAAAAGATGAATAAAAACAAAAAAACAAACAAACAAAAAAAACAATCGGGGTCTGTTAAACAATTGGAATAAATTTGAAATCTGAAATGAATTTAAATACATGGTGAAATCTATAGAAATGGATACTACTTGATAATTGTACTTGTTTTGATTGAAATAGGATTATATGGCTTCCCTGCACTTTTACAATATAGCACCTTTGAGCTGATCTATTGTTTTCTTTTTAATGTGTGTGTATGAAACGGTTTGTATTGCTGCCATTCTTGGCCAGGTCGCTCTTGAAAAATAGATTTTAATCTCAATGGGTCTAACCTGGTTAAATAAAGGTTAATGAAAATTAAATGAAAAATTACTAAATTATCTAATAGTTTTTGCCAACTTAGAATTATTTTCAAATATGTTTTAAAATCAGTATTTAAAAATAAATAAAAGTAGGGTATTCTTTTAAGCAATATCATTTGATGGATATAATATTTTGCTAAGATATTAATCAGTTATATTATTTATGTATTATATTAATATCTATTTATTAATATTTATGTATTATTTATATATTAATCAAATTAATTATGCAAATTTCATCTGCCTAAAATTGTTAAAAATGAGTCTCAATCTTTGTTAGTATGATATCTTTTTAAAACTGTTTTGAGAAGTTCTTCTGTAAATGAAAGCAAAAAGAAGTAGCATGAAAACAATCTGCATAATGTGTGTGTAGAGTTGTTTAACTGTATCTCAGTGTGTGTGTGTGCCTAATCAGTTTTGTAAATGTGTAACAACAAATCTCTATACTGAGATCTCACGTCAAATCTCGCGAGATCTCGTTTACTGCTGAGTTGTCCGCCCGCCCCTCCGGAACATACCGTGAGACGTTTAGTAGAGGACTCCTCGGCTCAGGTAAGTGAGGATGCTGCCAACACCACCACTGAAACCGATAATATATATATCCCAGCAGGTTGATTAAATACCGGTGTGTTGCCTCCGTGTTGTCCGGCTGGTAGCAGCGTCGGGCGGCTCTCTGGCAGCAGGATGCCCGCTGAGGAGGAGCTGATAGCGGACAGCGGGGGGATGAATGAGGAGGATCAGGACCGCAGATAGACGCTAACTACCGTTACATCTCATTGATACAGCATAAAACTAAACTAGACTGACAAACGAGCTTACAACATATTAGATAATGAAGAAACTATGAAGATTGGTGGCTGAAATTCAGTGTGAATCTTCAAGTAAAGCGGAGAGAGATGTTCAGGGGCCGATGTTAACGGCTACTAACGGCTACTAACGGCAGGATAGCCGTACCGTTACCTAGCTACCATACAGGTTACCTAGCTACCGTATAGGTTACCTAGCTACCATATAGCAGCTAGCATCCTAACGGCTAACCTGAGTCACCTCAGAGCTGAGTTAACATGATGAGGCCGTCGGCACATCGTGGCCCTGCTGCTCACACATAAACCACACAGTATAAGAGTTAATAATATGTAAAACCTGTAAACCAAAGCAGTGAGAGGAGGATAGGAGTCACACTGGTGACAATGTGTGGAGATCATAGTGGTGCTCCTCTTCAGCACCATGGACAGGGCTGCAACTATAGCCTTATATCTACTGACTACTTCTATCTTATCTTCTATTTATCTTCTATTTATCACTTTATTTGAGTCTCTGAATCCCTCACTGGTGTTGCTGGGCTGCAACTAACCCTATATCTACTGACTACTTCTATTTGATCTTCTATTTATCACTTTATTTGAGTCTCTGAATCCCTGATGATCAAGTCAATGCACATGATAAGGATCTTTCCCCCCCATTGTGACATATAGCTTGTGTGCACATACTTTATAATTCAGTATGTGCATTTACTATGACCAGGGAATGACATTAGCACCTGCCACCTGCCAAATACAGGCTAAATGTTGGCTGTGGCAGGTAAAAAATGCAGGTCACCTGCCACCATGGCAGACAGGTTTTCCTTAATTCTAAAGCCTGAATTAAATATACAGTAGTCATGGATTAAGGTAACATGATATATTCCATAATTCTACAGTCTGGTACCACTGACTCAGTGTTTACAATTTTAAAGCGTTCTACCTAGATTTCAGAAGTGGCAGACAATTGACAAAAATTGTGTGGCCGGTAGAAATGTTCAGTGACCTGCCACAGTGGCAGGTGAGGAAAAAGGTTAATTTCAGACCCTGACTATGACATTTCACATAGCACATATACTCCTACAATATACCACAATGTCCAGAGGTATATTTGTACATTTGGAAGACATTAGTTGGTAACATTTATATCACTTATAACACATCACTTTGCATTGTTTTCTGTTGAAAATGTGCTGTGTTGAAAAGCAACATAAACAGGGCCGGCTCTAGCCCGTAATTCGGATTTGGAGCTCTATAGGGCTATAGGGTTAGGGTTCAACCTCCAGAATCCAACCATTTCATACTAGCTTGTCGGGAAGGAGGCTAAATAACGCTCCAAACTTAAGCAAAGTTTTGGCGAGGAGAAACTGGTTTTCAAAGGGGAGTCTTGACCTCTGACCTCAAGATATGTGAATGAAAATGGGTTCTATGGATACCCACGAGTCTCCCCTTTAAAGACATGCCCACTTTATGATAATCACATGCAGTTCGGGGCAAGTCATAGTCAAGTCAACACACTGACACACTGACAGCTGTTGTTGTCTGTTGGGTTTGAGTTTGCCATGTTATGATTTGAGCATATTGTTTTATGCTAAATGCAGCACCTGTGAGGGTTTCTGGACAATATTTGTCATTGTTTTGTGTTGTTAATTGATTTCCAATTATAAATATATACATACATTTTTGTAAAGCAGCATATTTGTCCACTCTCATTTTGATAAGAGTATTAAATACCTGACAAATCTCCCTTTAAGGTACATTTTGAAAAGATAAAAAAAATGTATCACGATTAACTATGGACAATCATGGGATTAATCACAATTAAATATTTGAATCGATTGACAGCCCATATTATAATATAAATAAACAATTGGTCCCTGATGGTGCGGTGGTTAGCACTGTCACCTCACAGGCAAGTCTGGCGACCTGTCCAGGGTGTACCCGCCTTCGCCCAATTTCAGCTGGCGACCCTGAATAGGATCAGTGGTTACAAATAATGGATGGATGGATGAATTGGTCCAATGGTGATATTGTTGTCTTAAAAGTGTTTAGTCAGTTTCACTACAGTTTACACTTTTAAAAGGGGTCAAAAGTGCATTTCTTTCTTTCTTTCTTTCTGTATTTGTTCATTTGTTACCTCAATTCAGAAAATGAGGAAGGGCGCCTACCGGTATTTCTTTTTTTTTTTTAGAGGGCGACCAGCGCCCCCGAGAACGTAGCACCCTGGCGATTGTCTATATGGCCTGTGCCTTAAGCCGGCCCTGAACATAAATACATAAACCACAAGATACAAGCCTGGTTCTAGACCTCTGAATGATGTCCAATCTGTTCAGCACTTCAAATAGTGAAAATTAAAAGACAAATTAACAAATGAATTGAAATGAAATCAATCTGATCATCAGGCTAGTAGTATGTGGTTGAAAGCTCAGAAAGCTGGTACAGTAAGTGGACCTTTGAGCTTGTGCACCTCTACCTTAAGATTGGACACTGGAATAGTGAAGAAAAGGAGCTTAAACGCGCTTCAGCCATTTCACAAAGAATAGTAGGCCTGTCCGGTACTCACAGAATAGGGCAATCTTGTAACAGGAGAGACTTCAGAGACCAGGTCCAAAGCACACAGAGTCCTCTGATGAAGACACAGTTGGCATTGAAACGTTAGTCTTCTATTAAAGTTGATTGATTTTAATCCATGTGCTTCAGTGTGCATTGGACCTGGTCTCTGAAGTCTCTCCTGTTACACTGAAATAGTATTTTCCTCCTATGCTCCATTGACAACTATATCTGCAAAACATTTTTTGGCCTCTTACAATATTCTGAAAATACAACTAGACTGCAGACTCGTGAAAATCGTGTTCTTCTGTCCCTGCTTTATTTAGTCCAGGTGGCTTTGAGGTTGGAGTTGAACTGAATGTGTTCAAGCCAGGCCTGGTAATGTAGGACATTTTGCATGTGCTCTGAGGGCTTGGCGTTGTTGCAGGATACCATTTGAAAGAGAAAAAAGGGTTCTGAACAGATTGTGCTGCAGCCTGGAGTCATGGCACTGACATGCTTCTCCTTCGCCCTCTCTGTGATGATGACTGAGGGCAATTAGCATAGCTTGCACCTGTCTTGGGGTGTGCATGTAGAAGTGAGAGTATCTGGCAGCAGGGTGGTAGTATTTGTGATAGAAGAGAAAACGAAGGTGAGCTGGAGCATTCCCGTGATTGTAGTTTAACAACGGCCTTACAGACAGTTTAGCTTATTAATAATCTTCTCTTTTATTCAACATGTTTGTGATTTAGACCTTGATTTGATGTTTACCTCGCAATATTAGCAACACACATAAAAATAATGGTTATTTGTTCTGTTTCTTTTCAGCCCTCCTTTATAATCTATCCCTGCTGGACAAGTGAAACTCCACAGAAAGGCATCTGTAATCACGATTGTAGCCATACACTGAAGTTTAAGAACTTCATCTGAATCATGGGGAACATTTTCGGGAATTTGCTGAAGAGCCTCATAGGGAAGAAGGAGATGAGGATCTTGATGGTGGGGCTCGATGCTGCGGGAAAAACAACAATCCTCTACAAGCTCAAACTGGGGGAAATAGTCACCACCATCCCGACCATTGGTAGGTGCACAGTCAACATAATATTAAAGCTGAAGTGGGTAGAAATGGAGAAAATGTGATTTTAAAAAGTTATGTTTATAAAACGGTCACTCTATCCTGACAGTAGTACATGAGACAGGTAATCTGAAAAAAATCATGTGCCTCTGTGTCCTCCGGTGCTCCTAATGGCATCTTCAAGATTGAACAGACTGGAAGAAAACAACCAATCAGAGCCGAGCTGGAGCCTTGCCGTCTCTGACCAGCTGTCAATCACTCGCAAACTCTGATCAAACAGTCAAACTAGGCAGCGCTGATCAAATATGAATCAATATTCTGTTACTGTAATGCCTATTTCTTGCCTCAAATGTTTTCAGAAACATCTTGTAGTGTACTGTTTAGCTGTAAAATTAGAAAGTTTGTGACCCGGCAGCCATGTTGAGATCAGTTGAGGAAATACCAAGCACCACTCACCAGCTGGTAGTTATGCGGCGATTTTCGAATAATAATCGACTAATTCCCAGTGACTTCGAATAGTATTTTTGCTTGGAATGCACATCCCTACCTGTGATTGGCCATAGTCTCCAGTCACGGGCTACATTTTTTAAAGCCTGAAAACAGAGCCATGAGGAGGTGCAGAAGTCTAGTTTTCTCTCAGATCACTCGAATTACAATATGCTGAAAGGTTATAATGGAATTTTTGCCCAATGATGCAAAAAATATTCTGCCTACTGCAGGTTTAAGTTTTGCTGTGCACACTAAAGAGTGGACCACTGGGTTTGTTTTTACACATTGTGTTTCTCCGCTCTTATTTTTAGGGTTTAACGTGGAGACGGTGGAGTACAAGAACATCAGCTTCACTGTGTGGGACGTGGGCGGGCAGGACAAGATCCGCCCCCTCTGGAGACACTACTTTCAGAACACACAGGGTGAGACGAGCTAATCACAGGGTAACACCGGCAACTTTCCTCTTCTTCTTCTTCTTCAGGAAAAAACACATTTTGTTTGTTCCTTTTGCTGTTTCAGGTCTAATCTTCGTGGTGGACAGTAACGACAGAGAGCGTGTGAACGAAGCACGAGAGGAGCTGATGAGGATGCTGGCTGAGGACGAACTGAGAGATGCAGTCCTCCTTGTGTTTGCCAACAAACAGGCAAGAAACCATAACTGCTCTGCACATATATACTGTACATAGAAATGAGGGATGTAGTGGAGCATCAACCCTCATTAACCCACCTCTTAGTATCCTTCAGATAAAATTCTACCTCAAGCTGATGTAATTATTTGTGATCTAAATTCAAAGGCAATATTGATCTTAGAATTCACCTGACGTCGGTCACATTCCTGATTTGCAAGACGGGCGTCACCAGATATAACTTTGTGTTTTTTGTGCTTCCGTGGAGTTTGTGTTGGAGTCTGAGTTGTGGTAGGGGCTGGTCGTTTGTTGGCGTTAGCGGACTCCATTTCCAACTGAACTTTAGCCATGGTTTCACACTGTTAGCCTTGTAACGGAGCTGAAGAGAGTAAAGGCACTTGCGAGCGCGCTTGACATCACATTCGTTGGATTTTCTCGGAACGACTGGCCTGCATTCTTCACATTAAAAGCCGTCTAAAGGCAGGAAACACAGAAAGTCGCGGAAGGTCTTATATTTTAGGGTAGTTTACAACCTACAAAATGCCCTCAACAATTTCACAGAGCTCAAGGTGACAACTACAAACTGCTTGTTTTGATATTTAATTTATATCATATATGACAAAAGAAAAGCAGCAAATCTTCACATTGAAAAAGCTGGAACCAGAGAATGTTTGGCCTATTTCATGGAAAAAAATATCAAAACAATTGGTGTCAATTGAATAATCACTTAATTTACTTCAGATATGCATAAAAGAAGGGCTGCAACTAATGATCATTCTCATCATCCATTAATGTGACTGATCATTTTCTCGATTAATCGATTAGATGTTTGGTCTATAAAATGTCAGAAAATGTTGAAAAATTTCGATCAGTGTTTCCCAAAGCCCAAGATGACGTCTTCAAATGTCTTGTTTTGTCCACGACTCAAAGATATTCCGTTTACTGTCATAGAAACCAGAAAATATTCACATTTAAGAAGCTGGAATCAGAGAATTTTGACTTTATTTCATAAAAAAATTACTCAAACTGATTAATCGATTATCAAAATAGTTGGAGATTTTTTTAAATAGTTTAATACTAATTGATCTAGCTCTACATATAAGATAAGATATGATAAGACAATCCTTTATTAGTCCCACAGCGGGGAAATTTGCAGTGTTACAGCAGCAAAGGGGACAGTGCAAACAACATTAAAGTAGTAAGTAAGAGGCATCAGTAAAAAGCAAAACAAGATATAATAAATAAGTAAGTAAACAATAAAGATATAATAATAAGTAAACCATAAAAAGCAACACATAAAGAAATATAAAATACATACAAATATAGTAGTAAAAAATATAGTAATAGACAGACATTATTGCACGTGAAATATGAAATGTTCAAATTGTACAGGAAAAGTACAGTACACATATCCACAGTAATTGCATACATACATATTTTAACCCAAACAATAGAAGAAGACATCATTAGGGTCACACAAAAGCCTCATCGCTGATCACTCTTCCTCACTGAACTCTCGTGTCTCTGACAGGACTTACCGAACGCCATGAATGCCGCCGAGATCACAGACAAGCTGGGCTTACACTCCCTGCGTCACCGTAACTGGTACATCCAGGCCACCTGCGCCACCAGCGGCGACGGCCTCTACGAGGGTCTTGATTGGCTGGCCAATCAACTCAAGAACAAGAAGTAAGAAGAAAACTGGAACAAGCAGCCACATCCGTCCAACGTTTTTATTTGTTTTAGGGAATGGGGGCGTAAGTTAGGTACAGGGGTTCTGATCAATAGGTGAGAAGCAAGATTCTGGGTACTTTGGGGGAGATTTTAGGCTTTCATTTTCAGTCTGTTGAGGTTCCTAATAGTTTTCAGCGCTTATTAAAAACAGATTTACTTCATATTTAACCACACAAATGCACACTAACCGTAAGCACTCACAGCAGACACTTGCTTTTCCTGTGTCCACCTCTTGTCCTTAGGTGCAATGTACTGTATGTTCGTCTCTAGATGCTGTACCAAGTCATGTGTGACTCCGAGTCAGCAATGAGTCCGATATGACTTACTTTTTGTTGATATATGTCTTTCATACAGAGAACTGTTCTGTGTCAGTTGCACTTCCTGTTTTTGTTTTGTATTTTTTTTCCTAACGGAGCCATGTTTTGGGAACAATCACAGCTGGCAGATTCATGTCACCGTTTTAATTTGTGAGCAATGCTGAGGCCCTTTGATACTCAGACCAAGTGTGTACATGTGTGTGAGCGTGCTCACATACTGTCAGTATTAATCATGAAAAAAGACAACAGGACGGAAGTTTCCCCTGTCACACGTCCTCTTACTGCCTCATTTTTGAAACCTTTTGATATCTGTGGCGCGTTTCTACCCCCCGCGTGGCAACCCACAGTGTTGAAGCCGCCCTTTTTAAATATTTTAACAACGCGTTCTCGACCGCCTGAGCTGCATGCATCCTGGTAGATCTTGCTGACATTGTTGCATACTTTTCCATCCTCGGAGCTGCATGCATGTTGACGCTGTTTGTAGGTTTTTGACCCCATCGTGTTCTGGTGCTGTTTACAGTAGGATGCAGAAACTAACCCAACCACCAACTTCTGCATTTAGTTGTCAACATGCGTTAAATATAGTATAGTCAGCTTTATGGTCTTTTTTAATGTGAAAGCAGTATACAAAACACAACACACATGACCTGCTGCCTTCATGTGTGTCCATATGAGTACTCAAACTGCATCAGGTTGCTCTCGCTTCGTGTGTTTTTGTCTCGGACTTGCATATCGGGGGGATGATAACTTTGTGTTACTGAATGTGAATATTGTTGATGAATCTATAAATGGCTGTGATATTTATTTGACATGCTATATTCCTTTATTTCGGTGATAATTATGTGAAAGAAAGCAGGGTAAGCAGATCAGTTCGATCATCAGCACATCCACGAACTCGCTTCTGAACAGCAGACGAGTTCCTGCGTCACCACTGATACCAGCAGATTCCACAGACAATAAAACAACTTCTTATGTGCCATACATGGGTACTACTACTCATACACCAGTGACAGTACAACACACTGTAAATCCACTCCACCAGGTTATGAGTGCTTTGTTCAAATTCAGCATATACTGTATGTTAAATCATTTGGGTTTTGTGGCCTTATATTTAGTGATGACTTCTAATTGATTTCCTCTCAGCTCGTTTGTTTCTGATTTCGAGTCACATATATTTATCTATAAAGAATGATTTACAGATGTATTTCTCTAAGCCCTCAAAAGGCAGGTTTTTGCACCACAATACAAGATGATCAGGCAAAGGTTTTGTCTTTTTGTTTACTTGATTCATATTTGGTGGTAGATTTCTTTGCTTTTTCTTTGGGGTGTAAAGAAACTTTGATGTAGACTGTGTCTGTGATAAACAATGAGAATCAGTATGAACAAAAACAAACAAACAAACAAAAAAAACTTCTGATGATTCATTCTGTACCGTTATAGTTACACAAGTAGATTTAAAAACGGTGAAGACCATGTTTCAATGCTGAATGCAAGGGGACATCTGTATGTGATGTAAGACAACAAACAAAATCCTGCTGTATTACAAATAAACCCATTTTCTGTATGACGTGTCTCATCAACTGTGATTGAGTGTTAATGATGGATTTCAGATTTATATTTCATATTTTATATCCATGTTTACAAGTTACTGAAAAAGTAGAAAAAGGTCTTACTGTAACAAGCTTCCACCAGAAGAGGGCAGTCTCTAGCAACAGCAAAGCATGAAGAGCTGTGTCTACATTTTATGAATCAAAGTTACATGTAGTAGTCCATGAGCCAGGGGGTTGGTCGTGCCACTTTGGAGGAACCATGTCTCATAGTGATTTTTTTAAAGGTTTATATCCCTAGTGTTGGAAAACGCATGATAGCATTACAGCAATGGTAGCTTTCTATGTGCTATCACTCCTTTTTTCATCCCTCCATCATTAAAACTTTTCCATCTTTTTTCGCCATTTTACACATAGATCCAGTATAAAAGAGGGAAACCAACACACAATATCATGAAGTCATATATCGTTGTAAAGCTTAGACTATAATCTATCCTTCATTCACATTGTCATGACACTGAGGTCAAGAGAATTTGACCTTTGACCTCTAATGCTGCAATGGGGCAAATTCTGAATGCAACTCCAAATGCCCTTATAACTAACTCCATATTGATCGCTTGTGCCCATGGATAGTTCCAGCATAAAGAGCACAAAAAGAGCTTTAAATTGATATATTATATGACTAACAACAATAACAACATTTCTTATCAGAATAAACGTAACTTTGTGCAGTTTGTATCTGATAAAATGTTCAGAACCTTGCATTGGATTCTGTTATTGGGGGCCGTTTGTAAATGGCTTTCTTAGCAGCAGAAACACAAAATAATACTAAAACTAAAAAAACTGTACTAAGAAATTAATTCTCTATCCATTATTTTATGTTTTCTCATTGTCAATATAAACATGTTCCAACTGATGAGGCCCTGACTCAGTGGCAATGGGTTATATTCCAGGTGATATGTGAAAATGATGTTCACTTTTTTATAAAGGCATGAAACTTGGTACACTTGAACAGTTTGGAGCCCTAAACATTTTGAGACATGGAGCCATCGCAACAAAAATTACCATAACCAAATTATGTATTTTGCATCATAGCTCCTGTGCCAAACATGATAACACAGAAAAGGTGATGTCTATCCCTTTGTTTGGATGGCCAATGTTTACAATGATACCATTCACAATATCATAAACTGTTCAGGTGAATAGTTAATGGTGAATTCAGTGATGTTGTATGAAGCAAATCACACTATATGAGAACCTAGGCTAGATTTAACTACTACTACTTAACTAGACTATAATATCATGTCTGTTATGTGCATGTATGTTTTATAGAGTTTTAAAAAGCTTGATCCTTTTGTTCATTAACCCTGACAATACAGTGACTGTAAAGAGGAGAGCAATATTCAATATGACCATAACAACTTAAAGCTTAAAAAGAATGTCAAACACAAAAGATGAAAGATACATCCTGCAGATGTGCCGGGATGCATCATCAGCGATGGAACCTGGGGTCATTGGGTATTTCGGGTCTTTCAACATCAGACACTCTCGCCCAGGCGACCCAGCCAGGGTTGATCAGACCCCAGCTTGAGTCCCAGCAGCAGTCGCCCATGGATCTAGCCTCTTGATCCAAAGCCAGTCTGGTGGCTTTCTCTGCAGCTTCAGTAATGGATCTGATGGCCTTCCTCTATGGCCTCCCCGGTGATACCCATTGCCCAGGGCCCAAATGCTTTGCAGCCCACCTCCACAGGCTCACAGCGAGTTCGCCAGCCTTGCCTTCTACATTCTTACACTAGCTCCTGGTACTTGGTCTCGCTTCCTCTCATTGGCCTTATCCATACGCTCTTTCCAGGACACTGTTAGTTCCAGCATGATCAGTTGTTTGGTAGAAAAATTACCATAACCAAATTATGTATTTTGCATCATAACTCCTGTGCCAAACATGTTACGGTAAAAGTAAAAGTATTGTTAAACTCTTCACAGTCACTGTATTGTCAGGATTAATGAACAAAAGGATTAAGACTTTATATGCAACAGACAGGATATTATAAAGTCTAGCCTAGGTTCTCATATAGTGTGATTTGCTTCATACAACATCACTGAATTCGCCATTAACTATTCACCTGAACAGTTTATGATATTGTGAATGGTATCATTGTAAACATTGGCCATCCAAACAAAGGGATAGACATCTCCTTTTCTGTGTTATCATGTTTGGCACAGGAGCTATGATGCAAAATACATAATTTGGTTATGGTCATTTTGTTGCGATGGCTCCATGTCTCCAAATGTTTAGGGCTCCAAACTGTTCAAGTGTACCAAGTTTCATGCCTTTATAAAAAAGTGAACATCATTTTCACATATCACCTGGAATATAACCCATTGCCACTGAGTCAGGGCCTCATCAGTTGGAACATGTTTATATTGACAATGAGAAAACATAAAATAATGGATAGAGAATTAATTTCTTAGTACAGTTTTTTTAGTTTTAGTATTATTTTGTGTTTCTGCTGCTAAGAAAGCCATTTACAAACGGCCCCCAATAACAGAATCCAATGCAAGGTTCTGAACATTCTATCAGATACAAACTGCACAAAGTTACGTTTATTCTGATAAGAAATGTTGTTATTGTTGTTAGTCATATAATATATAAATTTAAAGCTCTTTTTGTGCTCTTTATGCTGGAACTATCCATGGGCACAAGCGATCAATATGGAGTTAGTTATAAGGGCATTTGGAGTTGCATTCAGAATTTGCCCTATTGCAGTATTAGAGGTCAAAGGTCAAATTCTCTTGACCTCAGTGTCATGACAATGTGACTGAAGGATAGATTGTAGTCTAAGCTTTACAACGATATATGACTTCATGATATTGTGTGTTGGTTTCCCTCTTTTATACTGGATCTGTGTGTAAAATGGTGAAAAAAGATGGAAAAGTTTTAATGATGAGGGATGAAAAAAGGAGTGATAGCACATAGAAAGCTACCATTGCTGTAATGCTATCATGCGTTTTCCAACACTAGGGATATAAACCTTTAAAAAAATCGCTATGAGACATGGTCCCTCCAAAGTGGCACGACGGCCAAATTTTGGGGGTCTGGCTCATTGACTATAGAGGCTTTTTTTTTTTAAGAGTATATCTATTGATTTCAAAAGGGTCGAACATTTAAGGATTAAGGAGCATAAAACAAATATGTACTCTCTTTTCTAACTCCCCTTCAACACAGAACACATTCTCCACACACGAGAGCCCAAAACAAAATATAGAAATAAACAAAAAATTAAAATACATAAATTAACAATAATAAATAAAATAGAAATATACCAAATATACATATGCGCATACATATACACACACAGAGCACAACACAATACATTTGGGTCAAATAGACTTTTGTTCCTGTTTTTGTGTTTCAGCTAGGTCTGTCAATCGATTAAAAATATTTAATCGCGATTAATCACATGATTGTCCATAGTTAATCATGATTAGTTAATCATGATTAGTTAATCAGGATTAAGCGCAAATTAATTACACATTTTTTATCTGTTCAAAATCTACATTAAGATTTCGGAGATTTGTCAAGTATTTAATACTCTCATCAACATGGGAGAGGGCAAATATGCTTTCGTTATGCAAATGTATGTAAATATTTATTATTGGAAATCAATTAACAACACAAAACAATGACAAATATTGTCCAGAAACCCTCACAGGTACTGCATTTAGCATAAAACAATATGCTCAAATCATAACATGGCAAACTGCAGCCCAACAGGCACCAACAGCTGTCAGTGTGTCAGTGTGCTCACTTGACTATGACTTGCCCCAAACTGCATGTGATTATCATAAAGTGGGCATGTCTGTAAAGGGGAGACTCGTGGGTACCCATAGAACCCATTTTCATTCACAGATCTTGAGGTCAGAGGTCAAGGGACCCCTTTGAAAATGGCCATGCCAGTTTTTCCTCACCAAAATTTAACGCAAATTTGGAGCGTTATTTAGCCTCTCTCGTGACAAGCTAGTACGACATGGTTGGTACCGATGGATTCATCAGGTTTTTCTAGTTTTATATGATGCTAGCTTTAAAACTGAACCCTTTGCGACCTACGAAAGATCGATTGCGTTAATGCGTTAAAGAAATTAGTGCGGTTAAAAAGATTTTTCATTATTATCGCGTCAACGTTGACAGCCCTAGTTGCAGCTGATCATTTGTGAGACAAAGACACAACAAACACGATTATTATAACAACAGATTCCTAACAAACGCTAAAGTCACCGCTTTGTGTGTGTGTGCTACTTTGTTATTGAGAACAAAAGTGCAGACAAGACTCTACTGTTCTCTTGCCACAACCACTTATGACGTTACAATGTTTTTGTGTTTCCCTGAACTTCAGCAGGTTGTTTCTGTGAGGAAATACTTTTGAGAATGACTTCCTGGTAGTGGTCAAATATTAACCATTTGTTTTGAACACCCCTTTTCTTTTCTTTTTTTACATTTCAAGTGACTCTGACTGGAAATGAAGAAGTTCTGGTGAACTGGAGATGTTATTGTCAGGTGTATAATTTTATGTAATTAAACCAGTTCAGATTCAAATGTTGTTTTGCTTGTGTGTGCGTGTGTGTGTGTGTGTGTGTGTGTGTGTGTGTGTGTGTGTGTGTGTGTGTGTGCGTGCGTGTGTGTGCGTGCGTGTGTGTGCGTGTGTGTGTGTGTGTGTGTGTGTGTGTGTGTGTGTGCGTGTGTGTGTGTGTGTGTGTGTGTGTGTGTGTGTGTGTGTGTGCGCGTGCGCGTGCGCGTGCGCGTGCGCGTGCGCGTGTGTGTGTGTGTGTGAGTGAGTGACAGACAGACTGGAGCTGCAGGCAGAGCCAGTTTCTACAGAGCTGTTTGGCTGGCTCGCCCACTCTTACAGGCAGACGATGTTTACGTGAAGCTTGAGTGACAAACTAACATGATGACAAGAGATAGGATTTCTAACAAAACCAGATATTAATCTGGCGTCAAGAAGAACACACTTCCTGCTGTCTGTGCGACTTGACTTGGTTTATAAATACTACTTACTTGTCAAGCAATTAGCTGACACTGTTATGAACAACTCATACACTAGTTAGTCCGAAGTGCATCAGTAAAATCACGCAGCGATAGAGTGATACAGCAGTAAAACAATCTTACATTTGCAGGGCAGCGGCATGAAGGAGTGGAGGGGTCAAAGCCTGATTGTTAAGACAACAGGTGTAAGAAATGCTGATGAGGATCATGTGTGACACATACAGAGGAGCAGGAGGAGAACTGAGGTGTTATGTGTTGTTGTTTTCAGAGGACAATGGTCCTTTCTTTGATGAAGGTTTTGAGGGGGAAAGAGGAAGTGACTCACCTGTTCTGACTGTAATGATACGTCCACTCCGTATTTGCATTTTCACAGTGATTGAACACAAAAATGTGTACACAATGTTCATTAAATGTATGACAAATGCAGAATACGGGGGAAAATGTGCACAGTTGCATCCACACTGCTGCTGCAGGATATTCTGCACATGTAGTCTGAGAATCAGTGCCGTTTTTGAGAACTATGATTAAAAACGTCATACTTAGTCACAGGTGTCAGACAGCACATCGTAGATGATCTCACTCAGTCTTTTCACACGGTGTTACCAAAAAATCACACACATGATAAGACATGACTCTCTCTGGTCCTCTCCGTGGAGCTCAAGGTGACGTGTAATCACAATGGTTTGATTGTGACTGGGGACCTTTGTGGCTCTGTGTCTAAATCCCCCATCTGTCTTCACTGTCAAACTGTCGCATGAAGACAAAATGCTCCATCTCTGTGGTTACAGGTTTTTTGGACAAGTTGACAACATTTTTGTGAAAGCTCTGGTGTGTAAATGGACACATAAACTGAGCACACAGCAAGTTGCAGTTTTGCTTTGCTACATGAGAGTATTTTCCTTCTACTTTTGTATTACATTTGAGAACAACATGTACTTCTAAATCATGTACAAACATCTTTGGTTTTTTTTCCTGGCTCTTCCTAGAGCTCATCTTAAATTGAATTGAGAACAAGCTTTTATTGTTTTGCATCCAGCAAACACAAGGCTTTCATCCAGGAGACCGCTGTTCGTGTCCCGCGCGTTACGTTACAATCTGCTGTTGTCCCGTGTTCACAAGGTTCAGTGTCATTTTCACTGCGCAAACGTAGTAGTTTTAAACCCAACCATGTATTTCTTTCCTAAACCTAACTATAGTGGTTTTGTAGCTTAATCCCAAGTGACGCCAAGGAGCGGTACTCAATTGGTTGCAATCTGTAACCACACCACTAGATGCCGCCAAAGCCTACACACTGTTCCTTTAATATTTAATGATTTTATTGTGAAGCACATTGTAGGCTAACTTTTGTTTTGAAAAGTATTATATCAATAACTTACTTTACTGCAAACCCGCTGTGCACTATAACATCCAAAGCCTTCCACATTTAGACTATTTTGCGTGGCATAAACACTTAAAGGGACTGTTTGTAACTTCTTACACTCTTACACTTCTTCGCGTGTTGCTACACTGTTCAGACTCAGGCTTCAACACAAACTACACAGAAGCATCAAAGTTATATCTAGTGAAGCCCGTCTTGCTAAACAGTGTTGACCGTGCTCCGACCAAAACTCCGGTGTCTCCCCTGTTCCCTCCGGCCGCGGTCGGGAGGCTGAGGCAGGAAAAGCCATCTCTAGGATAAGCAGTGATTTATGGAGAGCAAGCAATTTCTGATTCTTACAAACAGTCCCTTTAAAGAATGATTCCTATTTTTATTTTACAAAATGAGACCTTAAAAATGTTTTTATATAAAACATTGATCAATAAACCTAAATCAACTGGTGGGAAAGCACATTTTTGCAGACGGTTGTGACTCTTGCCCCCTGAATGCATCCATCCATGTGTTTCATGGCATCAAAAGCACCTTCATTTCCCTGGAAAATGAAACTTACAGTATGGGTTATGGGCTACTGCATCTTTCAAGGTGTTTTCAAGGTCTGCATCGTGCTTCCAGGTTTAGTAAGAAGTCTCGTGGCTGCAGTCTGCAGACAGGAACCTCCCACATAAATCAGTGCAGAGGAACAGACGCTCCGGCCGCTGATTGGCTGCACGCTGCACTCCAATCACAGAGCTTCAGTGATTCCTCTCACGGAGCGGGCGGATTCACTTGTAAAGTTACCACTCAGTTAAATGTCAAACAGAGAAAACACAAACAGGTTTTCACTACAGGGCGGATTTACTTCTTCATCATTTGAATACTAGAAGAAAGCGAAGGAACGGAATAAGGAAGACAATCTGGATTAACTCTTGTTTCTAAATGGACTCTCTCGGATTGAAATATATGGATTTTTTTGATGAGAAAAGGACAAAATTCTTCTTATTAATTGTGATGGCAATGTTTGTTTAAAAAGGACACCAAGCTTGGACATTAGAGTGAGGATGACCGCCCCTGTGAGGAAGCTGCTGCAGGTGCTGTGCGTCCTGCTGCTGTGTGCTCTCAAACTCTGCAGAGCACAGACACAAGAAGGTGGGTTCAAACACACACATTAACACACAATCAACACTTTTTTATACTCAAATATCCCAGAATATGTTTGACAAATCCCATGTGAACACCTGGATTAGAGTTGTTTACTAGGCTGCTGCTTTGTAAAACACCTGTCCTGCCTCACAAACCGCACTAGAGAACCTGTTCCGCACACGTCAAACGTGTTTGCTGTGAGTCACCTGCTGCTGCACCTCTCCCACGACTCTGTGTGTGTGCTTTATCATGTTTGTCTCAATTGTTTCAAGGCTTTGCGACAGAGGAGCCCAACCTTACACCGCCTGTTGACTGACGACCACAGTCAGCCCAAAAGATCTTTCCCTGTAATGCAGAAAGAAAAAAAAAAAAACTTTCTCTGATGTGTTTTAATCCACATGTTCTCAGTATAGTCAGTGGTGCTGGGAGAGGTATTCAGATTTATTAGTTCACAAACAAAAGTGCTGCTTTAAGGAGTAAAATGAGGCTACATTAGCATTAACATCTCTAGTTGCTAACACCTTACCAAAAATAAGTTTATTCAAGTGTGAAATTAGCATACATCTTTGAAATTTAAAGTAAGAGAGTATACTTTCAAATGACTTCTTATGTACTTATCAGAGATATACCTAACAAAAGTATACATAAATATACCTGGCTCACACTGACAAGTATACAGAACAGTCTAAGTATACTTGGTTTATACTGATAAGTATATAGAAAAGTCTAAGTATACTTGGTTTATACTGATAAGACAAGTATACTTGGCTTATAGGCCTACTTGTGCTTAATCTTTTGATCGACATATACTTAAGAAAAGTATAATTAAGTATTCTTGCCTTATAGGCCTACATGCTTGGCTTGTAGTTGTGCGTACTTTTTGATAGAGTAGCCTATTAAAGTGTGTGAGCTATGACTCAAATAAATGTAGTGAAGTAAAAAGTGCAACACTTCTCTCTGAAATATAATGAAAATGACATAAGGAAATCCTAAAGTACATCAAAACTGTCCTTGAGTGCAGCACTCAAGTAAATGTACTCAGTTACTTTTCACCACTGAGCGTATAGCGATGTGTTTGAGGCAGAGACAGGTGTTGTGATTTGAACCGCATAGCGAGACTGTGAACTTTGACCTCGGGCTGTTGTTGCCGTCACCTGGCTGCAGGTGAGTCGAGTGGCGCTCTGAGATTGAGAAAAACAAATGTGATCATCAATCTTTAGGCAGCTGATGGTCAGGTGACAGAGTAGCCTCTGGCACCTGAACTGAACACTAAAACAACAAACACACTAGTATGGAAAAATACAGTTTGGTCACATGAGAGGGAACATTTGATTGTTTGGAAGAGATTCTGCAATAATGCAGTAAATACGCTCTTAAATCCACAACAATGTACAATACACTAAACCATGTTAGCTTTGTGAATGTTTAATAACACATTATTTATATTGAAGAGGAGCATTGATGCAAACCTGATGAAACATGTTTGTTCACAGTTACTCAAGTCCTTAGAAATAAACTAAAGGCATTTTCAGGAATTTCAGATTAAATATATATACATCTATATCTCTATATATATATATATATATATATATATATATTGGTGTCAAAGCAGCATTTTCTCTCATCATCGTGCCATTTAAGCCAGTTGTTGAACAGGATTTTGTTGTGCAGTAACGAGGCAATTATTATGAAAGAGGTTGCTGTTATGTTGCTGTAAGGTCGACCTGTCCGCCAAACTTTATATGAACATATCAGTTGTAATACATGAGGTTAACTGGTCAACCATAATAGAAGAACCAGTTTTGCCATGTGTTGGGGGGCATTTAGGGTGTCTTTTTATGTTAAGACAGTTCTCATTTTAGATCCTTACTGCTCTTTTCTGCAAGAAGCATTGGGTTGATTATTATTTAGAGAAAATGCTTTTTACATATAAAGCACAAGAGGGACTCACATTACAACAACATGTTATAAATAAACAGTACAGGTGTTGCCAACTTGTAGCACTTTCATTTTCAGATACAGTTGTTGTGCCAACAGGAAGTGAAATTTGATTCCAAAAAATGACATCATGACGCATTAGTGCAAATACGTCAGTTTAATGTCTCAGATGTTAAATATGTGTTATGTGTATCAGAGGGGACTATATATTTCAAGAAAACAACAACAGGTGGTGCCTCTTTAAATTGCTTCTGTACTTCTACTGTTCTGCTGTGTATTTTTTACAGGTGTGACATCCAAATAACCGATGTGTCAAAAAGCAAATATGCTGCCGCTCCTGTTGGTTGGATGTTAAGCAACTCTCTGGGACGGCCTCAGTCTGTTCACTAAAGTTTAAAGCACGTTCATATCTACACAACCTCTGGCTGTGAACCATTGAATGCACCACGAATTAAATAGTTCATGTGCTCAGGTGTCTGTCTTTGTGCTTTGCGAGCGTGCGTGCTGCGCGCTCACTTGTGAGGTATGCAGTAATCTCTGGCCCATCCTGTGCCAAGTTTCTGTTTACGTCAGTCATCGTCTCAACCGCTTTATTGAGCTTGTTTATCTCCTCCTCCCTCTTTTCTTTCTCTCCTTCTCTTTTTTTTGAAACCCTGGTAGTAGATGAAAATCATACAGCTGAACCTGATCTGTGTTGTGTTTTCGTCCTGTGTTAGGTTACACTTTAGTGCCGAGGACAATGAGACCATTTTGCTTTGAGTTCATGTGCTGTATATGATAGTTATGGAATAAGTGAGAAGGCTGTAAAGAGTGAGGAGACACACACACACACAGAGAGAGAGAGAGAGTAAAGTGTCCTTGCAGACAGATAGAGGCTTGGCTGCACATCTTGATGCACTACGACACTTGATTTGCACTCTTTCAAAATAGGGCCATTGTGTGCATGTGTGTGTGTTAATGTGTGTGTATTGACTCTAAACCCTCCACCCTGTTTCTTTTTTCTCCATCATCAATCTGCCAACACTGAAAGTCCTCTTTTGACAGAAAAAACCCACTCAGCCTGTTGCGATTTCTATAACGGCTGACATACCATTTTGTCACATACTGTACTGCATGTGTACATACTGGTTTGTCCTCCTCTCGAGTGGGTTGTGCTTGAACTGTATGCATACTGTACATACTGCCGCGCGTGGAAGGTTCTTGAACGTTCGTGCGCAGATGTTCACAAGTATTTCCCAACAGGCAATTGAAACGGTGTAGAGTCAACAGCAACAAGTCATCCACCGATAGCTTAACTAAGGTGGGGTAGATAAAGAGCTTCACCCTTGAGCAGCTCATAAACTGATATTGTTTCAATTGAACAGCTTTTAATGAGCAACAGTTCCTGAAAGCAAATTAGTCATTGCAACTCAATGTGATAACCCTGATATGGAGCAAGCTGGGGAATCTAATATATTGGCCCGTGCTACAGCATGCATAGTTGTGAATGTTAAAGAGATCATGCCCTGTGGCATTAAAGGAGTGCTCCAGTGACATCACTTGCATAAAGTTGATTAACTTGCAAGAAATATATTTAAAAAGATAAAGTCTAGTCAAAATGGATAGGTCTACAGCAGAGGTCAGAGCCTTGTATGGGTCAAGCTCCTAAAACACTTCTCTTAATGCAACTCATTAGAGTCTTTTGTTAAACTGCGTTTATGTTATATTGTAAAGATCATAATTATGAGTAATCTCTGACAGCTCCGATGTCTCCCACTCGTGAAAAGAACAAACTGGTGGAAAATATCTGCAAAGCCACCATTGCAGTTGCATCTAAATAATATATTATATGAATAGTTTGACATTAACTAACATTAAAACTATATATATATATATATATATATACAGTGTATATATATAGCCATCTTGGAATAATGCAGGAAAGCTCCCAAGTTGGAACAACTGGAAGTTTTCCTGTTCTTCCCGTTCTTTTAGACATTGCATGCATGCACCATTAGACCCTGTCTGTCCTGTCTGTCAAACTCCATGCCTCCAGTTTTAAGATGTTTTAGCCTGCTTTCACAGGCTGAGTAGTAGGCTTCTCCTCCTGACGAGTAAATTGAGCTTAGTCTGTTAAATGAGTGGAGATCCCACTAGCCACGCTGACACAAAACCAGGACACATTATTAAGATATCGGCCTCTTAGCCTCCTGCCTCCACTCCAATAACACTGAACATGAATTGTGTTTATGTTGCTCAAAATTTGAAAAATGACATTTAAAGAAATCAAAAGCAATGTGTCCTCCCGGAAACAATGTTCTGGTTATTCTTGGTAATCCACAGATGTCACTAGATATTATTTCTGGAAGGAAAGCCTTGTGTTGCATAAACAAAATTCCATTCACTTCTGTTGTGTTGCAGGATTTCCGCAAACTAGATGAGACCAAAACTTTCTATCTAAACACAATTCAGGATTGAAATATGTGTTTTTGTGATTTGCGTGGACCGATCCTTTAATATAATTTGCTACAGAGCCACTTCCTGTGAACCCGATGTTCTCAGAAACACACAATAAAGGGACTCTTATCAGGACTTTATGGACGTAGGACGTGCTCGGTGCATGCGTCTCTCTTACACGCACACACACACACACGCACTGTGCTTTGACGCCCCTGCTGTGCTTTGTGAGGTTAATAATCATTAGCCTTTTTATGTCCTTGTTGATCCTGTTGTTCTACCGGGCTCCATTTTGACTCTGATGTAAGTAGAAGGAATGTGTTTGTGAGTCTGTCGAGCGTACTTCATGTGTGTGACCTGAGTGTAACAAAAACATTCCTTAGATCGTCACTGAGTTCATCAAAAACCAATAACAAGTCAACAAGAGTTAACTGGTTCATGATTATGCTTAGACAGAGGTGAAGTCAGTTCATCCAAATAAGAGGAACAATTTAAAAATCACTATTGCATCTAGTGATATCCGGCCATACAGATAGTTTTTGTTTTATTCGCTTAGGTTTTGAGACATTAGTCTTTTATATTTCTGCGACCACCCCAATGAAATGGAGATGAGTGGGATTTTGTTTGTGGTGCTCAAAGGATTCAAAATTGCATTTTAAAAAAATACAGAAACAGTGTCCTAATTACTCTGGATAATCCACACAAATACTTTTCATTGGAACCTTGGAACAACTGTTCATACTGTAAAAATTAGGGATGCACAATCTGCCTTTTCAGTCCCGATAGCAATACCTGGTCTTTGGGTATCAGCTGATACTGAGTACCGATCCGATACCAGTGTTTAATTAATAAGCTGTATGCCTCACTGTGTGGAAGTGACTGGGATCATTCTTTTATGTGTAAGGCAACATCAGGCTGGACTTAAACATTGCTTTCCTAACTTTTTAAAACAAAGGGTGACAAATAAATACGTAGATATACATTTATTCAATTGTTCTTTTATCAAAATAAGAAATTGTGCACCAGCAACTTGGAAAAAAACCTTCAAAATTAACAGGAATTACAATTCAAGTGTAAACCTTTTTAATGCAGCAGCATTGGTCAGAACTTAAACAGGAATTAAAATTCCAGTATATAATATATATAGTATATAAACATAGAATTGCATTGAATAGATCGGCTCCATTGTCACCGATATCCGATCCAGCTATTTGAGTCAGTATTGGGCCGATATCGATCCAGTATCGGTATAGGTGCATCCCTAGAAAAATATATGTTATGCACAGATATGTTTCTGTTGCTTTTTTTAAATTTGAATTTTACAATGCTATGAGCGCTAGAAATTAAATTTAATATCACAAAATCTTGACGAATAATGCCAAAATTATCGTCATCATTGGAAGTGAGAAATGTGTTTTTCGTTGGCAGAGTATGAGTAATGTCATAAGTGCAGATTTACACTTTACTCTTTACACTTCGTGGGCAAACGTATTTGAATGTATGATTGTTGAACATTGGGGGATTCATGTGCTGCTGTAAAAGCCTCTGCTTTTCTGGGAAGGCTTGCCACAAGATGTTGGAGCCCGGTTGCAGTGATTTGCTCCCATTCAGCTACAAGAGCATTAGTGAGGTCGAGGACGGATGTTGGGAGATGAGGCGGATTTCCAATTCATCTCAGATGTGTTGGATGGGTGCAGGCCAGTCAAGCTCTTCCACACCAAACTGGGAGAAACATTTCTTTATGGATCTTGCTTTGTGCGGGGATTCGTTTTCATGTTGAATCAGATCTTCTCCAAACTTTCACTTCGGGAAGTGCACTATTATTTGAAATATCATCGTATGCTGAAGCTTTAAGTTTTCCCTTCAGAGGAACTGAGGTTCCCAGACCATTGACAAAAACAACACCAGACCAAAAGTATGTGGACATATTGTGTTTGTCACAATGTGTACATTACACAAGTATGTGTTTGTATATTGAGATCAACAGGCATGGTTAATTCTCTGTCCTTCCATTTTCTCTCTGCTGCTCCTCTCCCGTCTGACATTTGAATAGCAAAGCAGCCTTCAAGTGACGCTGAATGGTGGACTCCCACAGACCATAAACAAGGCTTCGTATGTTTGTCTCAGAGAGGGACATGCCCTGTGTACAATCCTCAGCTTGTTTCACACTGTTACAGTACATTCATTGATATTGTGCAAGCCGGACACAGTTGTTTGTAGTAAGTGGCATAAAACAGTCTTTATAAGGGCTTATACGCTGTTCCCTCATAAATGATTTAACAGACTACTTTTATTTGTTTTGCAGTGAACATTTTTCTTTTTGGCTTTTGTGGTACTCTACCTCTTCCTTCCTATTGGGCAAAGATGCATATGATGAGTGATGATACTATGAAATTGTCTGTAAAATGCAATGAGTGAAATAATATTATCAAAGGATAAAGTTGTTGTTATTCTATATTATTCTTATTGATAACAAATACCATGAAAAGACCAACTACAGTCCATGACAGACATGAAATGAGCCACACGACATACTGTATTTCAGACTTGTTCCAGAGCTGGATTTTTAGTTAATATCGTTGTTACAAATGTCAGTGGGATTTTGAATGAGGTTTTCTTACTGCCGGAACAAGTTGTGGTTTCACTTCGGCTCTCTATATACTTTACTTTTTATAAAAGTCTACATCATTCTCTATAAATGCTCGGCAGGCACTGATGATCGCGTAAATGATGTATTTGTTAGGGACTATTTTCAGCTGTGGATTAATATATATTTGGTGTGCTAGTGAGTATTTACAGCAGCAGGACAGTGTGTGGGATCAACTGAATATGTTTTGGACAGCAGTGGAGGAATAAGCCTAATCAGGCTTTGGATATGACAACACTTGTGAAAAAGGATCAATTCATTGTTTGTTTTGGTCTTTACATGGGATTTGTTAACAATAGGAACATTTTAAAATATCATCAGACCTATCCTTTTAAATCTGTGTATCTAATCTAAACATATTGACATTAACAAGAGTTCATTCTTTACTGTTCCAGTGGCCGTTTGTACCGGCACCCAGAATATTCTGAGCACAACGGGAAATTCAGAGATCCAGTACAACCTGATGAAAGAGAGGTACACTGGCTGTGAGATTGTGATGGGCAACCTTGAGATTACCATGATGGAGCACACCAGAGACTTCTCCTTCCTGCAGGTGAGGCTTTGAACACACGGAGGCATCACCACACACTTACAGAGAGAGCATGTTACTGGCAGTACTTTCACAGAGCTACAGGGTATGTGTCACTGAGAAAAACTGCATGGTGGCTAGTCTAGACAAGGATATGGATAAACCTGATGCCAAAAACACATCCCACGTCTGAGCTGTTTTTCACGTCTACATAGTGGAGGATGTCTCAAATGCAGAATGAGCTCATTTATGTCCCCCTCCAAGTCATTTTCTAAATCAATCATGGTGATATATTAGTCATGGTGACTAATGACAACCCAAGCAAAACACCCTCCCGCTGCCAGGTTGTGATAACAATCCCTATGACTAACAAAATCAGAGAAAGGTCAGTAGGTGTTTTTCTGAACACCTGTATTTACTTTAATTTCTCTTTCCCGTTACTTTTTAACCCTGCAGTCTATCAGGGAAGTGACAGGCTACATCCTGTTCGCCGTCAATGAGTTCACCCGCCTGCCTCTGGACGACCTGCGCGTCATCAGAGGCACCATGCTGTACGAGGACCAGTACGCTTTGGCTGTGATGGTCAACTATCAGAAGGAAGGGCAGCATGGCCTGCAAGAACTGGGCCTGACACACCTCACAGGTACACAGGAAGTCCGTTAGTGTGTTTAAGTGTGGGAGGCTGGAGTGGAGCAGATAAGGATGTGACACTCGGTTACTGTTGGAGCTCCCACACCCACACAGTGCAGCCACACCTTCAGAGTACTGGTCGTCGGCGAGCAGCGATGTGTATAGTCGCAGTGATGTGAAGTCCCTGGAATGTCTCAACTGCCAGTGTAACATGAGCACATTATACTGAGTTCGTATGAGCAGTAGTAAAGGATGAGTCATGGGGCCCGTTCGGGCTTGTCTTGCTAATTGTCTTTCCCCATTTAAATGTCTGTGTGCTGCCCACAGAGATACTGGAGGGAGGAGTCAAGATCATCCAGAATAAGTTCCTGAGCTACGCCCAGCAGGTGAACTGGCAGGACATAGTGAAGGATGCGAAAACTCAAGTAATGATTGAGGGCAATGGGCCTGAAAGTGAGTGGAATGGATGATAATTACACATACGAGCATCAATTACCTTCCATTTAAACGTCAGACTTTTGCCAGTTGCATAAAAATAGACCTAGTCTTTGTCTTAAATATAACTTTGAGTCAGACTTGCTATAGACACTTAAATTGACCTGTTGCATAAAACCTCCCTATGAGTGACTAATGTAAGACTGATAGCCTGTTGAGCAATGCATTATGGGTGAAATAAGACACCTCACAGAAGAGAAAAATGGCAGATGCAACAACGACATCGCAGCAAGTATGGGAGAAAATATCAGGAAAGCATAAATCCATCAGTCCAATCCATCAAAAAACAATTCAAGAATATGGAACAAGAATCCAAAAAAGTTATGGATAGACGGTTGAAATAGCTGACCTTCTAACATATTGTTGCCATAGCAACAAAGCTCTCACCTAGGAGAGAGGTGGCTAACTTATTTATGCAACAGACAGGCTTTTTGTAGTACTAATTAGACTAGTCTAACCTGATAATCTAAAGCAAAGACTAGTCTTATGCAACTGGCCCTTGTTTGGTCTGCTTTAAAATGTAAAAATGCATTCACTGATAATCCATTTGTGTCTCAGAGCCTTGTAACGAAGCATGTGGAGACCTTCCATGTTGGGGTCCAGGAAATGACACGTGCCAGATCTGTGAGTGACATCAGCATCCCTTTATTTCACATGCATCAACTCAGTTCTGTAATGCTGTGGTTCCCAAGTGGGTGTTGTGGCCACAGATGAGCTAAGGGTGCAGCAAGATTTGTAGATTTCCATTTCTTATTGAACATATTCAATAATGTTTCACCACAAAAAAAATTAGGCAACATTTACATAAACTTCATTTTTTTAACTAGAAGTTTTCAAACATTAAAACATAAGAAATAAGAAATAAACACTGAAATCACCAAAAACCTTGTTAATTAATCAGTTGTCATAGTAACATACATATCCACGTAGCAACATATCTTAAGGCACAGTCACACATGCGCAAAATTAACATTCGCCTCCCGTTCACTTCCATTCTATACGAGTGCAGAGGTGAAAAAACATTTGCTTCTGATGGCGAAGCAAATTTGCATCTTTGCATTTGAAATGCAGTTCAACTTCAGTGAACTTTCAGCAGATATCGCCTTGGCAGGCGATGGTCACTCGCCTGCATTTGTGCATGTGACCATGCCCTGAAACTGCAGATTTCTGGGTTTTTTTTCCTGAGGCCAGTATTATTTTGCTTACTTTACCTACTTATTACTTTACTAATATTAATGTTAGTTCATATACTGTATGTCACATATTGTACATCAGTCTTGTTTGATTTGTTGCATCATTTAAAGGGACTGTTTGTAACTTCTTACACGTATAAATCATTGAGGGTCGGTGTCCCATGCGCGCTCCCGCGTGGCTACGCTGTTCAGACAAGACTCCAACACAAACTACACGGAAGCGCCAAAACCGCAAAGTTCTATATAGTGAAGCCCGTCTGTCAAACAATGTTGGCCGCGGTCGGAGGTCGCGGGGGAGACCATAGCTTTGGTCTCCAAGGCTGGAGTCTCTGCTGTACTCTGCTCCGCTGCTCCTCTGCTCCTCTGCCTGCTTACCTTCACTCACACACCGCGCTCATTCTCGCTCTTTCGCTCCACTATCATGTGCATGCGCGCACACTACACACTGCAGAAGAGTTAGTTTAGCTCTGAGAATATCTAGTGAATGTACAGTGGACATTTGTGCAGAAATAAATGCTGCAGCTCCTCCAGACCAACAGAGGTTTCCCGTGTCTTGTGAAGTGACGGGGCTCCGCAGCGAGAAAAGTTATCGTCTCTGACCAAAACTCCGGTCTCTCCCCTGTTCCTTCTGACTGCGGTCGGGAGGCTGAGGCAGGAAAAGCCAACATTAGGATCAGCAGTGATTCATGGAGAGACCTTCGTCTGGTCAGCTAACATTACTGCCAAGCAGCTGAAATATAGAGTGATATTGTGCTTTTAGCTGACGTGCGTCGCCTCACTGTTTTGAGCGATGCTCGTTCATGTCTATGTAGAGCGAGCACAAGCGCAAGCCCGAGCAACAGGACGCTGACTTTCGTTGACTTAACGGCCACAGGTGTCGCTGTTAACAAACATTTTTGATTCTTACAAACAGTCCCTTTAAAATACATTTCTATAACAGATAACCATGGTGTCATTTTCTAGCTGAAAAATGTGCACATTTATGGATGTTGTATGAGTGGGCATGGAGGGTGCAATCACTCTGAAGGGGTGCCTGGCTAAAAGTTTGGCTGTAATAGATTAACAAATTAACTCTCAACCTCTCTTTCAGTGACAAAGACTGTGTGCGCCGCTCAGTGTAACGGCCGATGCTTTGGTAGAAACCCGAGCGAGTGTTGTCACATTGAGTGTGCCGGAGGCTGCACTGGACCCCTGGATACAGACTGCTTTGTGAGTCTGCTGCTTCAATAGGCATTTTAACACAGAAGACATTTTGACATGTCACAGCAGGAAAAGCACTGGGGTAAATAATAAAATCAATGAGTTTCAGGGTCCTGGTATCGTGCACATTGGCTCACTGTCACTCAGTCATGACGTACTTATTTGAAGACAACAGAGCCATTGTTAATGTTATTAGACACACCTGTGCTTTTCCTACTATGACAAGTCAAGATGGGTGCTGTGAAAACTGACATAAGCACACAAAACATATCTATAAGCTGTGTTGCTGACTATGCTGTCTGTATGTGATGTTTTACAGGCTTGCAGGAACTTCAACAACTCGGGCGCCTGCGTGCCTCTGTGTCCCCAGACCATCATCTACAACAAGCACACATTCAAAATGGAGCCCAACCCCAACGCCAAGTACCAGTATGGCACCAACTGTGTGGCCCAGTGCCCCCGTGAGTCCCCACACACGCTGCTTTATACCCACATATTCACACAGACTCACAGTCTATATGTAGTGGCTGTTCTACCCATAGCATCAATGCAGTTATTTTTATGTTAACACAAGATTTTGTTCAGCATTCAAAGTTGTTCGTAAAGCGTCAGCTGTCGTAAAATACTACTTGTATCTTAGCGCTCATGTATATTTTTGGTTAAGTGTCATTTAAGTCACTTATTTGAGCCATTTTTTGTTTCTCTTTTACAGCTAATTTTGTGGTGGGTGGCAGCTCATGTGTGAGCAGTTGCCCATCTGATAAAAAGGAGGTGGAGAAAAACGGAGTGAAAAGATGTGAACCCTGTGGAGGCCCCTGTCCAAAAGGTATTTAAGACAGTACAGGACTACCCTCTGAGCCACAGCCGCCCGGTGACAACCCTAGTTGTAAATGTTTTCATATGTTCTTAACATTTCCTCTTCCTCTTCTTCATCTTCCTCCCAGTTTGCCATGGCACAGGAAGTATTGTCAAAGGACAGACTGTAGATGCTCTAAACATCGACAGTTTCATAAACTGCACTAAGATCCAGGGCAGTCTGCACTTCCTGGTGACTGGGATCAAAGGGTAAACTTGTACTATTTGCCATTAGTTTTTATAACATACACCTGAGCTTTTACTGTATTTAGTAGGTCAATATGTATTTTCATCGGTGCTTCGTGGATGCTTTTTGCAACAGGCCTTTATTTTTTCATCTTTTTGTTTCTGCTCAAAGTGATGACTACAACAAAATACCAGCCCTCGATCCAGAGAAACTGAAAATCTTCAACACTGTGAGGGAGATCACAGGTGCGTGTTTGTTGAAACTGTCAGTGTACTTTTGCTTTTACGTCACAGTGTTTTGCAGTATGGTTAATGCCTCTGGAACACTATGTCTTTATTTTCAGACATCCTCAGCATCCAGTCATGGCCCGAAAACATGTCAGACCTGTCAGTCTTCTCCAACCTCCAAACAATTCAGGGCAGAACACTTTACAAGTGAGACGTAGTTGTTTTTATCTCTCTTTGTTCTGTCATTGTTTTCGTTTGTCTTGTTGACTCATCGTCATGTTATTATCATGTTGTTGTGTCCTTCACTGAACCTTCACCGGCATCAATCTGATCGTCTTGTATCTCTTTGTTCCCTTGTTATACCTCATGTTTACCCCATGTAGAGGAGTGAGCTCTAGAAGGTACAGTATATATTTCACAAGCCTGCCTGTATCCGCCTCTTCATGCACAGCATCTTGGTTTAAAATCATTTTCCTTGGTTTAGATATTATATTATCCTTACAGGGCATATTCAGTACTGGGATTGTGTGATTGAGTTGGTGGTGGGTGCAACTCTTTAATGACTTCACATGGTTTTCTTGCATGCTCTTTCTGATGAAAATTGATGGTATTTGGCTGCAAAATGTTGTAATCTGAGAGTCGGGTTGTATTTTATGGAAGCGAAGAAACTATTGTACTAACTATTGTAAAATTGAATCCCTTCTGACTACTTACATCATTTTTAAATTTAAATACCAGTTTACTTCAGTTTATTTGCACAATTATTTGGATACAAAGTACATACAATAAGAAAAACAATAATTTCAGTGCAGAAGAGGAAGGAAGCCTGGGAGGCTTATTCAGAGTCCTCCCCTATTTAAACAAATAAAAAAATTATCATTTATTACTCATCAAAAACAAAACAACACAAACAAAACAACAAACAAAGAACACATAACACACAAATATCAGACCTGTGTCAGTTTATGTTCTGTCATTGATATGATCCAGTAGAAGTTCAGATGGAAACCCCTAATATTTGAAATGTGTATTTTGTTTGTCTGAATTTGTGAACCTTAAAAAATATACTTAACACCATGTTATTTTTTTTTAAATTGCAAAACTTTAAATTACCTTCTGAGAAATTCACAGGATTTATAATCTCACAAATTCAGAAAAATGGTTTTCAAAGTAAAATACTCAGTTGCCCATAAAATTCAAATTATAAAGCAATTTCTTTGCTTCCATAGTATTACAAACACAATCACAACTATTCATTCTTCTCACATTTATTCACTATTTATTATTTCAGGGGCTACTCTCTTCTGGTGATGAGGATCCAATCTCTGACCTCACTGGGGTTGCGCTCGCTGCGAAACATAAACGACGGGGGCATTTACATCACAGGAAACAAGAAGCTCTGCTACCATAACACTGTTAACTGGACGCGCATCTTGACCAGCGCCTCTGGCACGCACCGACGCCATAAGCGCATCGACATGAAGCAGAACAGACCCAGAGACCAGTGTGGTGAGTGAGGGTGGGTCACTTTTAACTGCCTCCCTTGTCAGGTGTTATGATGATACAGTGTTTTTTGTTCTGTTGTGTGTGTGTAGAAAGCGAGGGTCATGTGTGCGACCCCCTGTGCTCCTCTGATGGCGGCTGCTGGGCCCCGGGGCCAAACCAGTGTGTGTCCTGCAACAAATACAGCAGAGGAGGAACGTGCGTGCCAGACTGCATGTTCTTAACTGGGTGAGTCTTTACAAAAGAAAAACTAGTAATATGAGTAATAACATTCACAGTGTTAGTCTTAATATGAGTAATGTTTGCTGTGGCGTAGCCGTCCCAAGTGTTTCAATCTTATCTGCAGTCTGTTGAAAGATTGTGATTTACTTTTTGTTCTGAACACAGGGAGAGGCGAGAGTTTGCTTCTGCATCAAGGGAGTGTATGCCATGCCACTCCGAGTGTAAAGTCCAGGAGGGGAAGCAGACCTGCACAGGACCGGTATGATTTTCTCTATTCGCATATTAACTGTTGCCAAACAACAGGCTGAAAAGCTGCGCTGCTTTACAGTAATATTCACAAAACAAGTTCTCAAAGCTCAACAATTAAATTGTAATAGTTTTGGGTGCGTTGCTGCCACTTAGTGATAATTCAATCAGGAGAGACTCGTATGAATTGAATGGTGATTTATTACAAAGTGCACAAATTTATGAATAGTAACAGTCTTTGGCGATTTAGACCCAATGTGGCATAGCAAAGGGGGAAGTGATGCCGTAGTTGGATTAGGATTATTCCCCTGGGTCTAGACACTGGTGATGGTGGTAGTGAAGATTGATGCAGATCCGATGAATGAAGTGGAGCAGGATTACTCTGATGTGATGAATCTGGAGGTGATGGGGGGGGGTGGAGGGTCGCATCAGTTTGTGCTGAATACTGACACTGAAAACAGCATAAGGGAGAACGTTTTTTAAACTTTTGACAGCAACGATGTGATTGGTTTAGGGCCAAAGTTGGCCCGCCATCAGGTTTGATTTGGCCCGCCAGATGTTAGCAAATTCTTTTTTTTTTATTAAAAGACCCAACCGACTTTACTGTCTTTTGGAGGCCGTACCAGGCTCGGGTTTATGGTTAGAAGATAGTGGCATCATATGAAACTAGAAAACCTAAGGACTCCATTAGTACCATATCATGTCATATTAGCTTGTCAGGAAGGAGGCTAACACTCTAAAGTTGGGCTAAATGTTGGTGGGAAAAAACTGGCTTGGCCATTGGTCAAGGGGACCCTTGACCTCTGACCTCAAGATATGTGACTGAAAATGGGTTCTATGGGTACCAACGAGTCTCCCCTTTATAGACATGCCCACTTTATAATAATCCTATGCAGTTTTGGGGAAAACATGCAGTTCTTTGAATGCAGTATACATGTGTTATTTTTGACTATTCTAAAAATAGTGTATTTTAATATTTCTACATACTGGGGTCCATAAACAGTCTTGGAAATGCATAAATTGCATAAATGAGCCCAATTGTATTCAGCAGGTGGGTTTTAAAGGGCTAACTATGTAAAACATATTCAATTAAGGGAACTTGGGATCCTAGTACCATTTTGCATCTTAATAATACAATACAATAGGTGTTTAATTTTGGCCCGTGGCCCTCCATTGAGTTCCAGTTTTGGCCCTCCAAGGGAAAAGTTTGGGCACCCTTGGTTTAGGGAGATATGGCAAGATCTGATTGGTCAGTGAAAAGAGAGACGCCCATAATCAGCTGACATAGTAATTTCCCATGAGAGAAAGAACCAGAATGAATGAGATTGCCGCCCTAGTCTTCCTGACTGAATTTACGCATAAGCTTCATTTATACTCCATATTGCCACTGACTTTTAAACATTTTCTGTGTGCTTTGTATTTGTCTGTCAACTAAACTTTCCCTCTGTCTTTTAAGGGAGCAGATCAGTGCATAGTGTGCACCAGCCTGAAGGACGGTCCTCACTGTGTCTCCTCGTGTCCTGAGGGCGTGATGGGAGGGGAAGAGGTCATCTTTAAATACCCCAACAAGGAAGGCCGCTGTGAACCGTGCCACATCAACTGCACCCAAGGGTGAGATATATGTGCAGTCTTTCTCTCTCTCTCTGTCTGTATTCATACGTCTGTTTGTGTTTGTTTCAAATCCACCTCTTTTCTGTGTTCAGGTGCTACGGCCCAGGAATTAAAGACTGTGTGGTGTCAGCCCGGTACATTTCTGGGTAAGTTGCTTCTCTCAATCTGACATATTTTCCAAAATAGCTTTTTATCACCTTAGAAACATTACTAAAGTACGGCCGTTCCTATCCTATAAAGATGCTGAAAAACATATTCATGCTTTTATTTCAAATAGATTAGACTGTTGCAATGCTCTTTTTACTGGTCTTCCGAAACAGTCGTTTGAAAATTTTAACTTATTCAGAACTGTGCTGCTAGACTTTTAACCAAAACAAGGAGGAGAGATTATATTACCCGAGTTTTAGCTTCACTTCATTGGCTCCCAGTATCTTTTAGAAGAGATTTTAAGGTTCTTTTACTTGTTTTTAAAGCTCTTCATGGTTTGGGACCGGCCTACATTGCAGACTGTCTGTTGTTTTAATATTGTCATTCTATTTCTTATTATGTATTTTAACTTTTTTACACAAATTCTCTTATTTTTATCAATGATCTCTGTTTTAATTTCAGTAATGTATTTTAGCATCTGCTGTCCACTTATTGTCTAATTTTATTTTCATTCTATTTTATCGCCTTTCTGCCCTTGTCTGTATGTGTTGCAATTTTCTTTTCTTTTTTTTTGTTAAGCACTTTTAGCTGCATTTCTTGTATGAAAAGTGCTCTACAAATAAAGTTATTATTATTATTATTATTATTATTATTATATTTTAAATAGTTTAGACATTTTTATTTATTATCATGTCATCTCTTCTTCCTCCTCTTCTGTGATCAGACAAGCGACCACAGCCATCGTACTGGGAGTGATCGCCCTTCTCTTCGCTTCCTTCTCTATTTTCGTGCTGACCGTCCTGTACCGCCGAGGTCTCGCCATCCGTCGCAAGCGAGCCATGAGGAGATACATGGAGAGCGGACAGGTCAGTCAGAGTCTGAGGTCCTCATGAATGCTGTTATGCTTCGGTTACAATTTGTTTTTAACACACGATCTGTGTGCCTGCAGAGTTTTGAGCCTCTGGATCCTGGAGAGAAAGGAGCTCAAGTCCACGCTCGGATCCTGAAGCCAACAGAGCTGCGTAAGATCAAGCTGCTGGGTAACGGAGTGTTTGGATCAGTCCATAAGGTAACGATGATTGTGATCTATACAATCCTCCTCTTAGACATTTGATATTCATTCAACAAATTATGAATCTGTCTCTATTTTCTTTTCTTTCTTTACCTCACAGGGAATTTGGATCCCTGAGGGCGATACAGTGAAGCTTCCTGTGGCCATAAAGACAATTCATGATCGCAATGGACGGCAGACCTTCCATCAGCTGACAGATGTAAGAAAACATGACTAAAAGGATAATATCTTTTCTGTGTCATATACTCACTGATGGTAGGCTTAAAAGGTTTATAGCTTGCTACTTGGGTCCATGGAAGTCATGCAAAAACAAAATAATAATAACATGCCTAAACTTATCTAAAGAAACTTGTCTATTCACTCCTGCAGCACTTCTCTGCTGTATGTGAAGTATGTTTCAAGTACTCATTTTCTCCACAACATAGCTACATTTAATGGCGATATGAGGATTATTTATTTGCAATACATTGAACATACAGAGGAGTCTATTATGTTGCAGGATCATGAGAAATGTTACAGGTTTATATGGACATTTTGATGTTTAATCTTCCCCTTCACTGTCGAAACTTCACCTCAACGAAGAAGCAATCTACCAACTTTTCAGAGCCTACAAGAAGTGAATATTTGACACTTAAAGTAAGATTTTCAGTGGAGTATTCCATTAAAACTCATAATGATTTACTCTAAATGGTCACTGCAGCACATGATGACCATTGGCAGCATGGACCACATTAACGTAGTCAGGACTCTGGGTATCTGCCCCGGTGCCAGCCTGCAGATCGTCACCCAGCTCAGCGGCCAGGGCTCCCTGCTGGAGCACGTCAAGAACTGCAAGAACAAACTCAGCCCGCAAAGGCTGCTCAACTGGTGTGTTCAAATCGCAAAGGTAAAGGACCAAACTTTTTTATTTGTTTGTTTGTGTAGAACACTGTTTGGTCTATCCCAAGTACTCAAAGGCATTCTTGTCCTTTCTCATCAGGGTATGTATTACCTGGAGGAGAACAGGATGGTCCACAGGAACCTGGCCGCCAGAAATGTGCTGCTGAAGAATAATTACACCGCCCAGATCTCAGACTACGGCGTTGCAGACCTACTTTACCCTGATGACAAGAAGTACTTTTACAATGAGGTCAAGGTCCGTAACACGACAGTAAAGATATCATTAATATGATCAAAGTTCATCAAGAGAGCGTTTTAATTTATTTTGCACTCTGCTCCTGTTTGCTCACATTCACTGAACACTTATTCTGTCGTTTTTACTGAAGTAATCAATAGAGACTCTCTCTGTTTATGTCTTTAGACACCAATCAAATGGATGTCCTTGGAGAGCATCTTGTTTCGCAGATACACACATCAGAGCGATGTCTGGAGTTACGGTGAGTTTAAACCAGCTTACAAGTCCCAGCTAATAAATAATTCGTAATATTGAGTGTTTATGAACAGTAGTGGAGGTGTGGATGTTTCATGCCACACTAAACCTGTCACCTACATTTAGGTGTGACGGTATGGGAGATGATGTCCAACGGGGCAGAGCCGTACACTGCGATGCGTCCACAAGAAGTTCCTGATCTGCTAGAAAAGGGCGAGCGTCTTTCCCAGCCACAAATTTGCACCATTGATGTCTACATGGTCATGGTCAAGTGTGAGTACCTGTCTTATATCCTTCTTTAGCATCTGGTCTGAACTACAAATTAATAGCAGTAATACAAGCATTTGATTTTTAGCCATGCCAGCAGATGATTCAGACTGAAATACCTCATCAACTATTGGATAGATTCAGATTGCTCTGACGTTTTGTACATTCATCATCCCCAGAGGATGAATCCTAATGGCTTTGGTGGTTCCCCGACTTTTCCTCTTGTGCCACCATGACGTCCATTTTTTACTTTTAGTGAAATGTCCTGAAAAACTATTAGATGGCTTGCCATGAAATGTGGTCATTCATTGGACATTCATGTCCCCCTCAGGATGAAATGTAAAAGCGATCGAAAAGTGATCCTCTGACTTTTCATCTAGTGCCATCATCAGGTCAAAATTGAATATGTATAATACTTTGGTTTATGGCCAAATACCTGCAAAACTAATGACACATAATGACTAATGACACTTTTGACTTTGTGTTTAGAGCTAATGTTGATGTTAGCACTAAGATGGTGAACATGGTAAACATGAGCTGCTGCTTAGCGTCAGCATCATAGACTGTATATATAGATGGACGACGTGTCTCCACTTCCTCCCGCTGTACAGAAGTGAAGCCAAAATATCCGGGATACGGGAGCTGCCGTGTTGAGATTTTTACGTCATTTGGAGCCAGAGTCTGGAGCCGCCGTATCTGGGTCACCCACCCAAACAACCGCCCGAACCAATCGCGAGCTGAGCACGGCCACAGCTTGTCAGCGATAGAGACTCACAGCTGTCAATCATGGCGTCTCACCCCCCTTTATATAGTATCAAATAATTAATTAAAACCAAAATAACACTTGAACATACATCAGCGTGATAATAACTACCTAAAATGACAGAAACCATCTTTGGGAAAAATGTATTTGACGTGTACTTTGACGTTTTAGTTTGGCCTATGTCCCGTCAGCTAACATTGAGGAGGAGGGCTTTATAACCTATACTGCAGCCAGACACCAAGATGTTTAGGATTCACTTTTGGAGAGCTGTCATGTCGTCCATCTTTATATACAGTCTATGGTCAGCATGTTGGCATGGTGACGTTAACATTTAGCTCAAAGCATCGCTCGATGTGCCTAAGTACGGCCTCACAGAGCTGCTAGCATGGCTGCACACTCTAAGTTTTGTTTATATTTAACTACATATTCATTCGATTCAGATGCTTTTTATTGTGCATTAATTCAATAGAAATGAAACTATGGCTCTTATTTTTAACTTCCAGGTTGGATGATTGATGAGAATGTCCGTCCAACATTCAAAGAGCTGGCGAATGAATTTACCAGAATGGCCAGAGACCCGCCTCGCTACCTGGTGATCAAAGTAAGAAAGGCTCTGTGTTTATCAGTAGACACCAAATTTGTACAGTACTTGTTTTTTAACTGTGGACAGAAAAGTTATTTTTATTTTATTGTTTATTGTTTATCATAAGCATACATGCAATATGCTAATTTATGTCTCACCTCTTTCCACCAGGAGGACTGCAGCCAACAGGACCCAGCCCCGGATGAACTCGCCCAGCGGAGTGCAGACCTGGACGACATGGATGAGCTAGACATTGAGATGGTGGACCAGGAGGAGGAGGTGGTGGTAGATAGTCTGACTCCAGCCCCCCACTACATGTCTCCAGCCAAGAGCCTCAGTCGCATCTCCAGGATAGACAATCCCAGAGTAAGAGACGCCTCTTCCTGTCAATTTCATGGACAGTTTATATCTGGAAATGTCTTTTCTGTCACCTCCTGCATCTAAATCTCACTCTTGTCCTTTCTTGTAGGTGATTATCACTCCATCAAACGTGGCTGGTTACCTGCCTATGACCCCAGGTTTTGACAACCCAGGACAGGTAGCTAAAGCAGACTTTTATGGCGAAAGCCACTTAAACTGTTTTGTATTTTTGTATGTACATCATACGTGTCAACCTTGAGACCTTAAAAATTGGGAGGGTTTCAAAACCGAATTGTGGGTATGAGGGTCGTCCCCCAGAAAAATTTGCGTTTCAGAAAATAATTTTTAAAAGAATGAAAATAACAAAATAATAAGTACACTGCAACAGCATTTTTACCTTTAAAAAAATTTATGTTAAATATTTTAACTTTAATTCTCAGGAAAGAATTGTCACACCATGACAGCTTTTCGCTACGTCGAGCAAAGCCCCACTTTGGGTGCAGCACGCTGTGATGTGTAGCTCTATTGTTGTCCGTGTGGAAACAGTAGAGGTTAAAGACGCTGTACAGTGCCAGAAACAGGTTAAGATAAAATTTGCCATAAATCAGGAGAAACACGGGAGAATTGTGAACCCGGCAGGAAACTGAGAGAAGGCAATGAAAAACGGGAGTCTCCGGGGAAATTGGGAGGGTTGGCAAGGATGATGTGCATTCAGTATCTATAACTGAGCATAATTAAGTCAAACTAAGATATTATCAACATCATCCTACTGCAAATTCCTACTCTTGCCATTTTACTAATGCAGGTCTGTTTGTGTTGTCTTGTGTAGGCCATGTGGCAGTCGCGCTCTCGCCTAAATTCAGCCCGCACTTTGTCTGAGAGCTCGGAGGCAGTGGAGCTGGAGATGAGCGAGGACTTTTCTCTGCCGGGGAGCCCGAAGAGACGACGTCATCGTGAGGACAGCGCTTACCTGTCGCAGAGGGACAGCTTGTCCGGCGGGCCACCAGAGACTCCATCACCAGAGATGGAGGAAGAGGACCAGAATGGATACGTGCTTCCTGGAGACAGCCCAGAGAGAGGTGACAACATCATTCATATTTGTTGTCTATTGAAATGATATTGTCAACCTGGAAAATGGGTCTACATGCCTGGGTTAGTTCTGCTGTGTCAAAACCATCATTATTCTAACGCAAACCTAATTTGATCAATTTTTTCTTTTTTTTTCAGATACCCTACTTTCCTCATCTCGAGTCGCTCCTGGCAGGATGCGCCTTTCTCATTCGTCGGGCCTCCTGGATGACCCAGATGAGGAAGAATATGAGTACATGAACAAGCAGATGCCCAGGAACAGCAGCCACTGGCTGAAGCCGCCGAACAAGAAGCGCACCTCCTCTGTATCGTCACAAGCGACAGCATGCTCAGGTGACACCGCATCAGGTCACACGAGGAGCAATCACAACTCCGATTCAGAGCAGCAGGGATCTAATGAAGTTGAATATGAATACATGGACATCCGGGCTAGTGAAAAAGATGAAAGCCCTCCAACGCCCGACCCTCCTCCTCCTCCTCCTCCTCCGAAACCAGCAAGGATGGGCAGAGAGGTGGAGGAGGAGGAGGAGGAGGAGGAGGATGAATATGTGGAGGACAGTAACTATCACTACACAAACAGACAGCCGAAGCTGCGTCAAGCTCTTCAAGACAGGAAGGAGCTGAAGATAGAGGGAAGGGACGAGGGTGAGGCGTATGAGTATGAGGACATGGACTCCATGGCTACCCTGCGGCCTGGAGATGTTGTGGTGTACCACAACCTGCAGAGGGAGGGCGAGGAAGCGTATGTTAAAGTGCGAGCTGGAGTCGGGCTCGGGCAACCTGCAGCTGGCGACAGATCTTTTGACAATCCAGACTACTGGCACAGCAGGATGTATCTGAAGCCTAAAGCAGTGCCTACATGAAGAACATTTTAAATCTCACAAACTTCCCTCTGAGACTTTATTCATGAAGGACCCAAAATGCAAATCAGAAGCCATGTAAATACTGTAGCCTATGACACAGTCTCAAAAACCCAACATGTGTGACTTTCTCACAGCTTTGCTGTCTGTTACAGGCTGATGTTATGTCTTGTATTCAGGCCTATGATTTGGGGCATTTCCAGAAATAATAGCACTGAGTGTTGAAAACACTAACAGAAATGAACAGATTACAAGCTATATTTTTTTGTTTACATTTTGAAATGAACAAAGCTTTTTTTTTGTAGAACAAATGCGTTTGTTTGGAGTTTTTATGTTTTGAGACCTCTTTTTAATGATGATATATGAAATACATTTTGTACTCATTAAAAATATTTTTGAAGCACCAAGTTTTTATTTTACCTATATAACATGATTGTGTGTGTAATGTGTGAAATGTAGGTTTTGTTCTTCACTTGGGTCAAATAATGAAGTTCGTTCTGGACCTTTTCAACAGTAATTTGACAAAATTTTGGTTGATTTATGGACATTTGCTGAAGTGTTTTAACTCTCCTACCTGGACTATGGGTTCCATTCCCTAAGCTGGTCATAGTCTGTAAATTTCCCCTCTTGGGATCAATAAATCTCTTACCAGAGCTTTCAGCCACGCATCACGCCCTTCATCAGGGGTTTGCGTTTGTTCATAGAGTTTTCTCAGCACACAACTGAAAGCTCTTGAGGTGGTTTAATTTTGTTCTTCTCTCTTGTTGTTGCCATTATAGGGATAAACAAACCCTCATATATATTCTTCCAAATATTGTATTTATAACAGGGCCAGAATAAACACCAGGGTGCAAAAATGAGCTGTGGGCCCCACTGATCCATATCATATTCCTCCTGCTCTTTGTGAACTGTGTCTACCCAGTTGCTATCAAAGGCTTCATTATATTTTATCTAGCGCCAGAAACCAGTACTACTATGAAGACTACCTGCAGTCTCTCATACTACAGTAATTTGTGGTAATTTATTTAAACAGGAACGTAAGTGGGAATGCATACCTTGTAAATGGAATAAAGATATTGTGATTTAATGGTGCATAATCCCAAACAAATGTGCACTTAGTCAAATTAACCAACAGATGGACAGAGAACGTGGGGCTTTTGGGCGCCTCAAGCTTCATGGGGCAGCAGGCAGTTGCACACATTGCCTGGTTGGTAATACAGCCTTGACGCCTACGCTTTTTGCATCTCATGGGGTTTTCAGGTGGACTTTGTTTTCTGTACGGTTTCTCCAGGTTATCATCACTGTCATGCATTTAATATGTGAAACGGTGCAGCTACTGTAGTTAATGTAAACTTCTCCTGCGAAAGATTCGTGCGACATCATAATTAGCATATGAATTTTTGTGTCATTGAAAAATTTCGTAGTGGCCAATCAGCTGTACTACAACTTCTTTGTCCAAGAAGTGATGCCATTGGGCCCAAAAAAACTTTTTCCCATAAACTTGCATTGGGAAAGACACATATGTAACTCAGTGGATCATTTTAATTAATTTAATTTTTTTAATTTTTTACTTCCCAGTATGAACACTTGAATAACCCTTATTTAAATAATTAGGTCCTAAAAGTTGTAAAATGCATTAATAGCTGATACCAATAATAATAATATTATTATTATTGTTATCATTATTATTATTATTTTTCTTTCCCTACATTTTGTTATTTGTTGTATAATTATTTTTAATCAGAATCAGAATCAGAATCATTGTTACAACACTAATAATGACAATAATAATTTTACAAACTATTTCCGTGACTCTTGTGGTCCTCCATAATATTAAACAATTGGAGTAAATCTGAAATGTCTAAATAATATCTGCAAGACATCATGAAGGAGCATCCCTGCATTTTGGCGGGTCGGGTGACGTCGTTAGCGTCACGGTGAAGTGGGAGGAGTTTGGAGTGCAGCGCGAGGCCGCCGGTGTTAGCTGTTAGCAGTGTTAGCAACAAGTAACCGTTACAGAGCTGAGCTGAGCTGAGCTGAGCTGCGGGGGAACCGTCGCTGTTCAGGAAGACTAACTAACCAGCGACTGAAACTTCACTGCCAAGATGTCCGACGAAGAACAAGAGCAGACCATAGCGGAGGACCTGGTGGTCACCAAGTACAAGATGGGGGGTGACATCGCCAACCGTGAGTAGATTTAAACGAGTAGCCGTTGGTGATTTAAACGAGTAGCCGTTGGTGATTTAAACGAGTAGCCGTTGGTGACTGGTTGCCATGACGTGCTCTATCCGGCCTGTCGTGCTAACTAACGGTAGTTCCTGAACACAGGCAGCAGCCATGTGGCTCACATGCGTTTACACACATTATGCTATCTTAACTGGCTAGCTAGCTTGTAGGTACAGCTGGTTCAGTGTTAGCTTAATGCTCCTCTGATACTGATGATACACGTTGTAGGTTTTACTGGAGGGATCTGTCTGTCTGGTCTGTTTAGCTATCTAACGTGGGATGCTAAGTGGCTAACCAGCTAGCTCAGCCTGTTGCCCTGCACAGTACAGTCAGCTAAACATGGTAGGCAAACATTAAAAGATAAGCAGGCAGCCACTGATATGAAGCCTCACACGTCCACTGTTCTCCTCCTCGCGTACCCAGGCGTTGTCTTAGTTTATTCTTAACTTTTTTGATGGTGATGATCTGTGAATTGACATAGCTGACAGGCGGATGTGTCTGCTACAGGAACAACATGAGGTCTAAGGTACAGCCTGCATGTTACTCTAACGGTGATCACATGACATTATCGTTGTTCATTTGCAGACCCAGTCGTTTGACCTTTCTAGGTCGTTCACTGCAAATGAAGGATAACTTGTTAATAGTCTGTTTATTGTCAATACTGTATATACTGCTCCTATTTTTATACTTCCTTCTATTTAAATGGTTCATATTTTGTTACACTTTGTTTAGCTCTTTTTTTACTGTGTTAGCTGATGCATCTTGTTATTTGCACTATCCCCTTTGCTGCTGTACACTGCACATTTCCCCACTGCGGGACTAATAAAGGAATATCTTATCTTATTTATTTGAAATTAGGAGTGGGAGATATGGATAAAATCCTCTGTCACTTGTTTGATTTTAAGTTATGTATTGTAAGTAATTACATTTTCAGGAACTGTTTCGAGATAAAATAACCAAACAGTATTGTGTGTTTTTTGGCAAATCGAGCACATTAAATACAAACTAAGTTACGTCATCATATTGAATTATTAACATTTAGAAGAAGAAAGGCACTTTATTAATTCAGTTTCACTCTGTTATTTACACAGTTCACACACACATGCACAAACAGGACCTATATGCATTAATGGAGAGATGTCAGAGCGAAGGGGCTGCCCATGACAGGCGCCCTGAGCAGTTGGGGGTTTGGTGCCTTGCTCAAGGGCACCTCGGCAGTGCCCAAGAGGCAAACTGGCATCTCTCCAGCTACCAGTTCACACTCAATGCTTGGTCCATGTATGAACTTGAACCAGCGACCCTCTGGTTTCCAAGCCAAGTTCCTACGGACTGAGCTACTGCCGCCCCCAAATTAATATTAAAAAGCAGCTCTAGCAATATTGCCTGCTGATATATTAAAGAGGGACAAGCCACAGTATAAACATCACTGATGATTGACAAATCTGTATTATCGTATGGTATTAGGGGCAAACGATTATTTTCATTGTCAATTAATCTGTTGAATATTTTCTCGATTAGTTGTTTGGTCTATAAAATGTCATAAAATGTTGATCAGTGTTTCCCAAATTCTAAGATGACGTCCTCAAATGTCTACTTTTTCCGAAACTCAAAGATATTCAGTTTACTGTCATAGAGGAGTAAAGAAACTACAAAATATTCACATTTAAGAATCTGGAATCAGCAAATTTAGACTTTGTTTTTTCTTTAAAAAAATATAAAATCGATTATTAAAATAGTTGCCGATTAATTTAATAGTCGACAACTAATCGATTAATCATTGCAGCTCTTTATGGTATACAGTATGTCGTCATATCAGCCAACCCTATTTAAAATATTTCTTTACTTCCCATACTATCACCTAGAGTTCAGCAATATTGACAGAATTGAATAATCTCAATATTTTTGAGTCAGTTCCCTGACATCTGATGGTGTTAAACTGGGGGTTGGTTGATGTGATTTCTTTGAGAAGAAATATAAGTCATGTGTGGGCATTCAGTGTTCATTTCACTCAGTGTGAACTAACTGTAATGCATCGTTTCAAGACAATGCTTAATATGATATCTGGTCTCATATCACATATCAATACTTTACTAATGTATCTACCTGCTCTACATGGCTCCTCTTCTGCGCCTCTTAACCATTTGCTGTTTGTATCACCCAGAGGCTCTCCGTCTGGTTGTGGAAACCGCCACGCCCGGGGTGTCGGTTCTCAGCCTCTGTCAGAAGGGGGATGCCTACATCATGGCTGAGACTGGAAAGGTCTTCAAGAAGGAAAAGGAAATGAAGAAAGGTGAGCCAAAGATGATACTAGCAAATCTGTGGTTATTCGGGTGAACTGAGGTGGACCCATCAAGAAGAGTCTAGATGTAGTCATGCACATTGTTGATCCAAGTGTCACTCCCTTCATCCTTTTTATAGTTTTCTTGCAAAACTTGTGGATGATTTCCAAAATGAAGACTTGGTGGTTCTTTTTCCCCTCTTCTAGGCATTGCCTTTCCCACCAGCGTCTCAGTCAATAACTGTGTTTGCCACTTCTCTCCCCTGAAGAGTGACCATGACTACACACTTAAAGATGGGGATCTGGTCAAAATGTAGGCACCACGCTCTGCGATAATGTCACCCACTGTTCTCCCCCGTGTGTCTCGAGTCTCCCAGTGTGTTGTCCTCCCGTCTCTCTATGTGACATCTTGGCTTGTGTGTGAGGGTTTTCTCTTGGCTGTTGATTGTCCGCTTCATCAGTAAGGTCTTGTCTTCCTGTCTGTCCTGTGTGGCAAACGACAAGTAAGGTTGGACATTTTTGAACAGGTGTTTTTTTTTAGCAATTTTTGAAGTGATATGTTGGATTTTAGCTTTCTGCTAAATCCCATTTATCACATTTTTTCTAATGCAGTATTGTGCTTTGAAAAAGGAAGTCAGCTCATCTTAGTTGTTGTATTGCCACGTATGTTTTCGTCTTCTGTATTGTCTTTTGTGTTGCGTGTGGATTTGCAATGTTTTAAAGATGTTTGTTGCTCGTGGTGATGTGGTTACACACTAGGTTTGTATGTTCCTCACTTTTCACACACTCATAGCCTAACCTGTCTGTCTGTTCAATTTATTACAGTTTCTAGTGCTGCTCCCTTGAATTCACAATAAGTCCTTCACTGTATTCCAGCTGATGTACAGCCAAAAAGACATTCACCTTGGAGTATATCTTCCATTTAATGGCCACAGCAGTTTTAAATGTTTTATTTTTTTTCTGACCATCTTTATTAGTCTTATTTAAAGCGGATGATAGTTGACATTTTGTCCTTCCTGGGTTGTACATAAGTAATCTTGACAGCTGGATGGCAGTTAGACTTGCAATGAATTTGACACATGATCAATTTAATTTGTTTTATTGTTCTTCCTTTCCTCTTATTTTATGTAGAGATCTAGGTGTTCATGTCGATGGCTTCATTGCTAATGTTGCTCACAGCTTTGTGGTGGGAGCCAATAAGGTGAGGGCTTTTTTTTTAAATGCTGTTTTAGTCCCCGTTTTGTGTCCTTTCCTTGGAGCCTTTCCTTTAAATCCTCTTCTCACTTTGTCTTATTTCTGCAGGAGAACCCAATCACAGGCCGGAAAGCTGATGTAATCAAAGCGGCGTATCTGTGTGCAGAAGCAGCTCTTCGCCTTGTTAAACCTGGTAACCAGGTACGTGGAACCACTTCCTCACAATCTTCTCCATGTCAGCCATATTAATGAGTTACCTTCTCTACAGCTCTGGCTCATGCAAAGATTTATATTATTCTTATGAGTTAAAAATGTCAGTGTGTGAAATTCATATTTCTGATGCGGGGTAATGAAGCCATAAATTCTTGTCGTGACATGGCCGCGACACATGACGGACTACACGTCGGTCCCCTGTTCCGACAATACACACTCTCATGGCACCGCCGTCTTAATATACGTGCTAACCGGGGCTCAAGCCCTCAGGCCCGACCATGTAAAGGGGCCCACGAGGGCCCAGGGGAAAAGAATAAAAATGTAATTCACAGGAAGACGCAAAAGCGGGTACGCAAAAGCGGGTGCGCAACGGGATGCTCCATGCGCAAAGATGCAACGGCGGTGGTGTTTTTTACTCTTAACACAACCTAGAATGAATATCCTACTGCGAGGTCTGGCAGCAGTTGCGCTGGCATCATTCTGCATAATAAGTAGCCATGTGCTTCTGTTTACAGCTGTGTGCGCCTTTGCTCAGCCGGTCAAATTCACGGCTATGACAGAACAAGTCGTGGAAGGCAAAAAAGAAAAATCAAACACGGTAGACTTTCTGTCGGGTAGTCGTGAGGCGTCCCAGATGCGACGTCGGTTGTCGTGTACTATGACACACTACACGAGATTAAACGATCGATTTTCGCACATGACACTCATTTATCATTCCCGATCCCCTACGATGGCCGTGTCGGGTTATAATCGGGCTGATATCGTGTAGTCTGCACCGGGCATTAGTCATAAGCTTCGAAGAGACTTTGTTTTTCATTGAGAGAAAATTTCTTTCTTTGTCCCGTCATGATTTCAATGTGTACGCAGAATCAGCTTCAGGTAGCCAGCTGGGTTAACATGAGGCAAAGTATCATGGGGGGAAAAATTTAATTACTGTAGTTTTAAAATATTTGACCATATGTTGTCATGTATGAAAAGTCTACTACATGATTAATATATGCAAATTATTTAAACAGCATTTGTATAGGAATGATTCTGTCCCAAGCTTTTTGATCCATATAAGCCGTTGGTCACTATATAAGCGGTTTCCACTGTATTAAACATGTTCAATATTTACAAGCCCATATCCTGTTGTGAGGGGGGGAATCCTGAGGATGCAAAACCGCAAATCGTTGCTCTCCACACACTATAGGAACAGAAATGATCATTGCATGTCGTTATGTGTAGGGTCTCTCACATTTTCAACATCTGTTAAGATTTGAGAAATCTGTTAGTGTGTGCCAGCATTGAATCTTTTCTCCTAAAATATTTACTGCAGCTTCTCCAATAGTTTGCTTCGCTGCTCCTCCCTCATTTTAATTATTCAGTCTGTATTAAAACTGTATTTTGCATGTGAAAGTAATGCGATTTTTTTTTTTTTTTGTCTCTCAGAACTCTCAAGTGACAGACGCCTGGAACAAGATCGCTCAGTCGTTCAAATGCTCACCAATAGAGGGTGAGTGTCTACTCAAAGTTTGTGCCTCTCAGTGTGCCGTGTCATGGAAAAGGCATTCAGGGCAATCACTAGTGTTCATGTTATCACATCAATGTAAAGACGATGACTGTTTTTAACATGTTTTCCTGCCTGTTTTAAAGGTATGCTGTCTCATCAGCTAAAGCAACATGTCATTGATGGAGAGAAGACCATCATTCAGAACCCGTCAGACCAACAAAGGTACATTTAGTCACTTTTTACACATTGGAGGAGGGGAGGGAAATCTGAGGCGTTCTATGGGTGTTTTGAATTGTAGTAAACTGGAGTGTCACATTTTGTATCCATATAGACACACACTGAGTGTAGATAATGGATAATGCTTGAATGTATTCAGTGGGATTTAGTCCTGTCAATCAATATCACATTTCAAGTATTGCAGAGCAACATATGTCTGTTTGTCCAGACTCACTAGTTTATATTTCCCTGTAATTTTCTTTCAATTCTCCATCTGCCCATACACTTAAAGAGTGGGTCCATTTTTTATTTTTTATTTTGAGGTTTTATATCATTCTGTAGCTTCACAGTGGTGTTCCTTATGTATTCAGATCCAAACATTCACATTTTGGTCAAAGTACATATGTTTTAGTGTCAAAATGCTATTTATGCTGCTAAATGTCCAGTATACTGTGTACAGTCTTTTTTGTTTATCAAATGGTCAGAAATAACAAGAAAATGCATCAATTTCTCTCAAATATGGTAACAGAGACTCTTTGTTTTTACTGTGTGCGGACCGATGATGCTTATTGTCGTGTGTAGTCATCCACCAAAGGCCTATTCTGAGCCAAGAAAACCCCTGTTGAGTATGAACAAAGTGCAATATGTTACTCGTCTTATTCACTAGCTGCTGTTGACACTCATTTTCAGGAAGGACCATGAGAAGGCAGAGTTTGAGGTACATGAAGTCTATGCTGTGGATGTCTTGATCAGCACCGGAGAAGGAAAGGTCAGTGTCTTCTCTTGTCTTACTTTACCCATCACCCATAGCTGCTGAAAGTGTAGCTCATGAACACTTTAGTGTAAAGACCAGATGCTTATTTGTCTTTTACATTTAGGCCAGAGATGGAGGTATGAGGACCACCATTTATAAGAGGGACCCCAGTAAGCAGTACGGCTTGAAGATGAAAACGTCCCGTATGTTCTTCAGCGAAGTGGAACGACGCTTTGATGCCATGCCCTTTACTCTCCGGTATGAGTACCACACTTAATGTGTAGCTACTTAAATATATATAAGTCGACTCCATCTGCTGAAATTTTAAATAGATTGTTAGCAAGTTGAATATTAAACGATCCATTTTCCATCAGGGCGTTCGAGGATGAGGCGAAAGCCCGTCTGGGTGTGGTGGAGTGTGCCAAACATGAACTGCTACAGCCCTTCAGTGTGCTACAAGAGAAAGAGGGTTAGTGTTTAGCTCTCTCTTTTATCAAGTTTTTGCTTTTTAACAGCTTTCCCTTTTTTATTTACCATCCACCTTCTGTGTCTTTGTCCTCAGGAGAGTGTGTAGCTCAGTTTAAGTTCACAGTGCTGCTGATGGCCAACGGGCCACACCGAATCACCAACGGACCCTTCGATCCGGAGCTCTACAAGTCAGAGCATGAAGTTCAGGATGCAGAGCTGAGGGTAAGATCACTTTACTTTACATCAAGCTCCTTCATCACACAGAAACTGGCTGCGTTAAACATCTTAATCCCTTTATACTGAAATGTCTCTCCCCTTCCCCAGACTTTACTACAGAGCTCTGCGAGTCGTAAAACACAGAAGAAAAAGAAAAAGAAGGTAAATTATTAGTCTAATAATGAACCATCACGCTGTCCTACCATTCACCTCCATGTCACTGATCTGTTCCTCTTTTTTTCACATCCTACAGGCCTCAAAGACGGCAGAAAATGCAACTGGACAGCCAACCGAGGACACAGAAGCCGTAGAATAAATAAATACTGCCTTTCCACACATGCAAGACCCCAAAGAGAAGCAAGAGAAAATGTGACAAATTGCCCCAAACTCACTGCCCATTACACACCTTTTGATTTCATAAATTAAACAGATGAATTTTAGATCCTACATGGACTCTTAACCCTTTACTGCATTCATTGAAATGTTGCTTTTTCTCCCCTAACTTGAGTAGGAAATGAAGAATATTTGCAAATAGTTTTACATTCGAATTTTAAAAATCTTTCCTCATGTTTGTATTATTTGCAGCTGAAACTTTACTTTCAAGTAAAACTGAAGCTTACAGTGGGCATTAATGGGAGTGGATCAGTCTGTATTTTTGACATTTAGCTGCGGGTGAAGGATTATTGGATGATACCAACAGAAACGTTGATCATATTCGTGAACTCGGTATTCCTCAGGCATCATGTATCCGAGGCCATCATGGATTCTGAATTGTCTCACATTGTTTCACTTTGGCAACAAAGCTATCCAAACTTGTTTATATGTATAACAAGGATTTATAGTAAAAGGGAATATTTAGATGCTTTATTGGAAGGTTTACGAGCACTTTGATAAGTGATGACGATGAGTTTAGTCATCAAAAACTACACTATGCAGTAAAGGGTTAAATTATAAATTTGAACAAACAAAACAAAATTGACAAATGACAGCAATTACAAGGACTGTAATATAAAAGATGGTGTTTGCGTCAGAGTTAATGGTTCGTGGTTACTTGTCCATCATATGAAACTAGTGTTTAACCACACTAGATACCTTTCAAAGCATTAACCTGAACACACGACTGGAATATTTTTAAGTATACAGACACAGTTGTAATCAGCTTGACTTGAGGGAACAAAACTGCTACATTTACTGCCACTCCCCTTGAATTTTATGAATAGAAATCTATACGTTCCACTTTTGAAAAACTTTTCTATTAGTGACACCTTGCTTTACTACATCATTAGTCCTGTGAAGCATGAAAACTAAAGCTGATTAAGCTTTAATAAAAGTTTTTTTGGGGTGTCTTCAGTGGATTTGGACCAGTAAGAGATCATTTCGAGGTCTGGGTCAGTGTTGGGTTCAGATTTGTCAACAGTTGAATATGTTGAGAAAAATAAAATCCTGCTTTGTAGCTCAATCTGTGGGCAATGGAACTTTACATCTAATGAAATAAAAACATTTTCATACATTTCTGTTGGTTTTCTCTGAAGGTTTTGGTCAAAGTTCATTATTGGAGATATCTGCAATGAAATATCATGCCTAGCTGCCTACTGAAGTCCAAACAGTAAAGTTCAGGTGTTGTGTTTGTGTCAAAGGAAGTGAGATACAGCATCAGTAGGATTGGCCAATATGATATATACTTGAGATTTTGCTAGCCCTTGAATATCTCTGGATGCCATTATAGGAAATGTTGGAAATCAAAGACCAAAATGTCTTTATGGCAACATTAGATATTCAATTTGACTTTCCTGCCTTGTTATTTGGTTGATTTTCCAACAAATCCACCATATCATGATAGATATTGATAACACAATATAAAATTGCATAAAGCATACCTTCATTAGAGGATTTTTTCTATATCACCCTCTACTGAGCATCAGGGTGGCTTTGTGCAAACATTATGTTAGAAAAGTTATTCTATGATCAATTAGAAAGAAAAATAATATACTGGACCTTTTTGAGCAAATCACACAATCCTCATCAGCTATGGTTGACCTTTCCGTGATTTTGAACATGTCTAGGACTTCATTTGCTAATGTGGACTGTGATTAAAATAAATGTTGAAATCTAGGTGCAAAAAGAGTTCAAGAATGAACCTTGTCTGTTAAAACATTTCAATTGATTTTTATTTCATTTCTAAATTTATTTCGAACATGTAGAATACAAAAAAAATAATATAAAAAATAAAGAAAAAGAGAATGATCATACAAACAAGTGGACAGTCGAAGTAGGACAAAGAAGTAGTATTTCCATACAATGAAAAGCATAAGAAAAAGAAATTGTTAAACACTTGATGCCTTGATTTACATATTTGAAAGGGAGTGAGAAGAAGTACAAACTTATTTAATCTCACCCCTTCTCCATAAGTAAATTATTAATAATTAACCAGCTTCCTTATTGAGGCATACATATACTCTAATAAAATGTTCCTAAATTTGTCTAACTATAATTTGTATTATTTATAATTATTCTAACTATAATTATTACCTTTTATCTCTGTCATACAGAAATATAAATTAATTACTGATATAATTATCCTTATCAAATTATGAATTTGTTATCAATCCAGAATACCAATTCATTACTTATAATATAACTTAATCACAATACCAATTCATTACTTACATATTCTCACAAATTTTATTTTATACTTTTGAAATAAAATTAGATGTTAACTACATGGCTAGTGCAGTGACTGCTGTCTGTAATAATAATAATGTATTATTATTATTTTATTATTATTATTATTTTATTTTTATTGTTATTATTTGTATTATTCTTTTTATTGTTATTTTTTATTATTTTATTTTAATTTGTATCTTTATTATTATTATATATTTTTAAAGGTAATTCAGTAGTTAGAGATGTATCTGATGTGAAAAGCCAGCCTATTAAAACGATATCAGGTCTATTTATTTCTAGGATAATAGGCTCATTTTCGTTAAAGGTCCTAAAAACTGGGCTCAGTTTTAGTATATAAAAAAAAAAGTAGATATCCCATTAAAAATAGCTGCCATGAGACTTACATATATAACCAGAGGAAAAACAGCAGAATTTGAAAATGTGTGGAAACCTTTGTTGGAGTTTCTTGGACGTCAAGGGGCACAGTCAAATTGAAACTGCTGTGTGTTGCAGAGTGCTGTGGTTGAAATTGTTGTGTGTTGTTGTGTCGTTGTTGTTTTTTGTGCTTCTTCTTTGAGGTATTTATTTATTTTGTCTTATCTTTTATTGTATTTGTTTCCTTTGTTAGATATGTGAAATACATGAAATGTCCTGGCTCTCTTTCTTTGAAATTCTTACTAAACATTTCATTGTATAATTTAATTATTAATATTGTTAGTCTGTCTGTATGTGTATGTGTGTATATATGTCTATAAGTAAAATTCAATAAAAATATTGTTTAAAAAAATATATATATATATCGCAGCCATATCTTATAAAAGTACCTTTGAGCAGGAAAGACGCACACCTGACCAGTAAAACTACATTCTGACCAGTAAAACTACATTCTGACCAGTAAAACTACATCCTGACCAGTAAAACTACATTCTGACCAGTAAAACTACATTCTGACCAGTAAAACTACATTTCCCAGAGAGCTTCTAAGAAAGCAGTTGGCGCTTGAATATGACGATGACGTCACCACCACTATAAATACGTCCCTCCGGCTCCGTCACATCCTCTTTCCGCTGCTCTTCTCACTTTGAGGTAAGAGAGCTGCTTCACTGCCAACTCAATCCAAACTAATCTACGCATTTTACAAACCATCCAAAGTCACTAACAACTTGATTTGATTTGTGTTTTACAGGAATCTCTCCACAATATGAGAGCCAAGGTGAGTCGACCAGTATTTATGAGTATTTTAGTGTTGAATGTCCTCTTCCTGTTACAGTCTGTGCTGCTAGCTAACATCTGATTAGCATTAGCACCCTGTGCAGCTTTATCCTGTTTATTGTCTGAAAATGTTTACCTCTGCATTTCTTCCCCCTTTCATTCTCTTAATGCTTACAATGCTTATATTGTAAACTTTAAACTGGTAATGCAATATATGCAGAAAGCAGTATAAATGTAGTTGTTCCAGGAAGGCCCAGTTTGGTGCATGCTGTTAGCATCGGTAGCTAACCTCAACCTCTTGAGGTATCTACTTGGCTACTACAACTACTACAGTCAGGCTACTGGTCACTGACATTACTGTTTAATGTCTAAAGTACCAGTGTAGTCTTTATTTATTTAACCAGGTAGTATTCATTGAGATTAAGAATCTCTTTTTCAAGAGACACCTGGCCAAGACAGCAGCATTTAAACATACATTAAAGTTTCAGACGCCAAAACATAGAACAAATGCAAAATAAACAGCATATCATACAAAACATTAAAATCAAGTGTTTGAAGCCAACGTTAAAATGAAAATATTCAGAAACACAGACTGCTTCTGTCTTTCATTAATGTTTTAAAATCATCAAAAGTAATCAGATTTCCCAGTTTCAACTGAGCTGGTCTGCAGTGCGGAGTCCTAGCAGTTATTTTCTCTGAATCATTGAGAGCATGCTGTTGCAGTCAATAAATGGGAGGGCCCACATGGCACTCAGCTGCACCTACTGTACACTAATAAATATCCCTCTTGTCTTCCAGTGGAGGAAGAAGCGTATGCGCAGGTAAGCATTGATGCAACTTTCCTTTGTACAAATTCCCTGTTATTGCCTCGGATTTTGAAAAAAACATAATTTAAGACTTGTAGTGGTGTGTGATAGATGTACCCACAGTCTGAAATTAACCTTTCCTCACCTGCCCTTTTGGCAGGTCACTGAACATTTCTACTGGCCACTCAATTTCTTGTCTGCCACTTCTGAAATCTAGGTAGAACACTTTAAAATTGTAAACAGTCAGTGGTACCTAGACCGTAGAATTCTGGAATATATCATGTAGTATATATTATTTAATTTAGTCTTTAGAATTGCTTTAAAATATTTCTTAATATAAGGAAAACCTGTCTGCCATGGTGGGAGGTGACCTGAAATTTTTACCTGCCACAGCCAACATTTACCCTGTATTTGGCAGGTAATTTAATAAATTTCATTCCTTGGATGTACTGTGTAATCTATATGGCATAATCATAGTGCACTCAAAACCTCAATATACAATTCTAAACCAGCACTTGATCAATGCCTCTTGGAATTTGTTGTGCCAATATCAAAGACAATTTCTTATTGAAACATAGCTTTCATATTTAGTTGGTATTGGAAGTGTAGAATTAATTTAAACACGTGTCTGGTATTGCTAACGTTTGATACCACCAGAAATTCAAGTACTTAATGTAAAATATTAGTTTGCTGGCCATTTTTAAATGAGCACACCATTTACTACCCAAGTCGGTTGTACTAAAGGCAGGATCGTGGCTCAATCCACATAAATGCCTTGACATGTTAATGGATCCATACTCAATATTTGCAAATCGTGTCTGTGAACATTAGTTACAATTTTGTGGGTGGAATAGTGGCTCCAATTTAAATCACGCGATTTTTAAAATTGCTTGAAAGTAATTGTTGGCCACATGTTTCCTCCACATGGCTTTAAAACTGTACCATTGATCAGTTTTTGAGAAGAATCTGTCTTAAATCTTGCAGTTGTAACTGCTTCTATTCAAAGTCTGATGTGATGCCGAATTTTAGTTTAATTTAAAGATAAAATGTCAAATGCATTTACAGCTATATTTGCTGTGTTGCAATCCAAGTGACGTCTTGAACTGTGAGCCTAAAGGCAAGTTCAGGGATCCCTATACATTACTGTACCCAAGACGAGTGTTAACACTGATTTGAATTAGCCATTAAATCCCTGAATTACGCCAATAAAAGTGGCTGATTTGTTGGGTTTGCAACAGTCCAGATATGTGCAATATTAAATGTATAGCAGCAAACTTCTGTACATTTTCCTGACAGCTGCGTTTTTTTTTCAATAGGCTGAAGCGTAAAAGGCGAAAGATGAGGCAGAGGTCCAAGTAAGCCCTCATCCCTGCCAGCTGTCGTCCTGTCAGAGCCTCTCCAGATGACGGACGCATGTAGCTGAACTGGAGCCTCCAAATGTGGAACATAGGCCTTAACCCGGAGCCTGCTGTGAATGTCTGACTGGAAGAGGCAAAGACGCTGGATGATCTCACAACATCAGAACTACAGCTGCTTCGTTCACGGACCATAACACACCGTTTACAAACAACTGTCATGTGGTGGTGTGTTGAACAATAAATGAACACTGTTAAAACTTTACCTCACGTTTCAGCCTCTTAATTCATAGATTTGACTGATATTACAGGATCAGTCTGTTATATTCCCATTTACTTCATGTATTAATTGCACAACATGGAGGGAGTGATGTCTCAGATTTTATAACCTAGCTCTGGTTTTCTGACTTCTGGATGGTGGTGTACAGGATATGAAAAATTACTTGGTACCAAATGTTTATTTTTGGCCCAAAGACTAAATGATCTCGGACTTGATATAAATCAATAACCTTTGGTTGTTTAAAACTAGTGACTTAATATGATGTGTCAAAACCCTCAAAGGTAGAATATGGAATTTATATTTCAAATCCAATGTGCTGGAGCACAATGACCATGTAGAGTCTGCACTACATATTTTGTCAAAGGACTAATTGCAATATATTGAACTGCTGTAATTAATTAGCAATTCCCTTGGCAAAGGATCACCGAGGAGGAAATAAACTGGATAAGTTTCTCGCCCCTCCGGTGTCTGATTAGTTTTGCTCTAAAACAGACTTCAGTACAATATTACATCAGTAACATGTTGCGTACTGGAGACAAAACGCATGACACTGTTATAGGTGGCAATATAGCACAAGGTAGAAATAACAAATTTATTTTATGCATGGGCATGAAGATGATTAAACATTTAAACACTGATAGCACAACCTCATCTGTCTGTGGAGAAAAGGTCAAGATTGACAAACTTGTTTAAAACCACAGAATCTCTCTGTATTCTGACAGTAACTTTATTGCTGTCCACCAAAGATACTAAATCTCAGAGATAAAGGTATTCTGACTGAAACTGGGTCTTTGCAACTGAGCATATTGCTGCTCAAGTCAAACCAAAGAGCATAGCAACTCATGTGCTGACATAACTCCGTCTTTTGTCGGCTCCAATCTACATTGCTGCATTTCAAGTTAAGCTTGATGTGGTTCTTTTTTATAATCCAATTTTTTCTGCCATTTTAATTTGTCATTTTGTTGTAAGGTGCTTTATACTGTAAATAAACTTGCCTCGCTGTGTGATGAGCTGAGACTGGATCCATTCAAATTCTTCTGAGCATGACTCATCAGCTCAAACTACTGCTTTAACTTAATTTGAGTAAATAAGGATGCATTGTATTTTAGCAACTGCACTGGTGGACAACTACAGCATGCATCTGTTGCAAACAGTATGTCTTGCATCTCTGTGTATGAGTTTTCTGTATACAAGATTGTGTGTAACACTTTTGTTTGTGATAAATAACAACTAGTTGGTGTATTCAGATCCTCTACTCAAGGTCTGTTGCTTAAGTTAAACAAAATACTCAATTACAGTAGAAGTCCTTCACTTAAAGTTTACTCGTATCAGTAAGATGTACTTAAAATATGAAAAGAAGAGGTACTCAGTATGTAGGCAGGACGGCCTCTAATCAAAGTAACTATAATTAGTAGGGATGCACCAATACTGGATCGGATATCGGGCCGATACTGACTCAAATAGCTGGATCATATATCGGTGACAATGGGGCCGATTTATTCAATTCAATTTGATGTTTATATACCATATACTTTAATTTTAATTCCCGTTTAGGTTTTGACCAATTTCTCGCTGCATTAAAAAGGTATACAGTACACCTGAATTTTAATTCCTGTTACTTTCAAAGATTTTTTTACCGAGTTGCTGGTGTATGTCCGAAATGTTATTTTAATAATAAATAACAATTTACTAAATTTATATTTACATTTCGTTTTACAAAGTTAGGAAAGAAACTGAGGCATACAGTTTATTTATTAAACACTGGTATCGGATCGGTACTCGGTTTCAGCCAAGATATCGCTATCAGAATCGAGACTGAAAAAGTCGGATTGGCGCATCCCTATTAGTAGGCCTAACTGTCAGATAAATGTAGAGGAATAAAAGGTACAATATTTGCCTCTGTATTGTAGTGAAGTAGAATGAGAAGTAGCATAAATGGAAAAGTGAAGTACAAGTATCTGAAAATTGTACTTGAGCACAGTGACTTCATGGATTCAGTCATCATAATCCAACTGGTGTCTCAGTGAGAGCAGGGATTTTGTCATAAACAGAGCAGTGGTTGCCAGTTGAAATTGGAAATGGTCAAGTATGAATAAGTTTTATATATTTATATACCATCTAAATGAAATTGATTATTTATGGATTAAACCCTTGCATAATCTGGGGATGTCTGTAGCTCAGTGGGTAGAGTGGTTGTCCTTTAACCACGAGGTTGATGGTCTGATCGCCGGCTCTTACTATCTGCATGTAGAAGTGTCTCTTGAGCGATACACTGAACCCCATATTGCTCCCTGGGCGCTTCACAGCAGCCCACTGCTCCAAACTGCTTAAGATGGGTTAGATACTGAGGTCAAATTTTTAGGTTATGTGATTAAAAAAAAGTGTTTTAAATTTAAAAAAAATAATAATAATTTAATTTTAGTTCAATTAAAAGTTAAAATTTTGGAAGGATATTCTGAGACCTAACTCTAGTCAATGGATTAAAGAGATGTCTTCTATTTTGGCATTCGAAAAACTGACTTTCATAGTAAGAGGTAAAGTTGAGGATGTTTATATGATGTGGAAACCTTTCATACATTTTATGAACGGCCTGACTGTAGATCCCTTTGATCGGATAAGGATTGGTGCTACCACCGTCACTCCAAGGTAGCTTGTAATTTGTATCTTCGCTGGCGCAGGATGATTGTGAATAGGGAAATAGGATAGGATGATGACTGAATTGTACACAGATTTTTTTTTTAATTGATTATATGTATATGTGTTTTTGTATGTGTATATACTGCGTGTGCGTATATGTGTACGTATGTATATATGTATACAGTATATATATATATGTATATATAAATAGATTTTATTTTATTTTATTGTTTTTAATTTAATTTTTTTGCTTGTATATATTCTTTTTACTTATTTATCTACTTTTTGTATTTAATATGTTTTTCCTGTATCTATACTGCCTTATTTTATATTAATATTAGGTTTGTTAAGTTTCTTTGTACCAAGAATGTTATTATTGGGGACGTTTGTGAATGTTTGTTCTGTTGTTTCAAAATGAACAAAAAAACAATAAATATAATGTTGAAAAAATAAATAAAAGTTTAAATTTAAAGGGACTGTTTGTAACTTCTTACACGTATAAATCACCCGGGTCGGTGTCCCATTCACGCTCACATATGCCCACTCGAATGCGCTCGCGCGTGGCTACGCTGTTCAGACAAGACTCCAACACAAACTACATGGAAGCACCAAAACCGCAAAGTTATACCTAGTGAAGTCCGTCTTGCAAAACAGTGTTGGCCGCAGTCGGAGTACGCGGGGGAGACCGTAGCTTTGGTCTCCAGGGCCGGAGTCTCTGCTGTACTCTGCTCCTCTGCCTGCCTGCTTGCCTTCACTAAGCTTGCTCCACCTCACGTTCATGTGCGCTCACTACACACTGCAGAAGAGTTAGTTTAGCTCTGAAAATATCTAGTGAATGTACAGTGGACGTTCGTGCAGAAATAACTGCAGCAGCTCCTCCAGACCAACAGAGGTTTCCCGTGTCTTGTGAAGTGACGGGGCTCCGCAGAGAGAAACGTTATCATCTCCGACCAAAACTCCTGTTCTTTCCGTCTGAGGTCGGGAGGCTGAGGCAGGAAAAGCCAACACTAGGATCAGCATTGATTCATGGAGAGACCTTCGTCTGGTCAGCTAACATTACTGCCCGGCAGGTGAAATAAAGAGTGATATTGTGGTTTTAGCCGACGTGTGTCGCCTCACTGTTTTGAGCGAAGCTCGTTCATGTCTATGTAGAGCGAGCACAAGCGCGAACCCGACGCTGACTTTCGTTGACTTAACGGCCACAGGTGTTGCTGTTAACAAGCAATTTCAGATTTTTACAAACAGTCGCTTTAAAGAATGATCCCTATTTTTATTTTATAAAACATTGATCAATAAACCTAAATCAACTGGTGGGAAAGCAAATATTTTGAAGACGGTTGTGACTCCTGCCCCCTGAATGCATCCATCAATGTGTTTTATGGCAAAAAGCACCTTAATTTCCCTGGAAAATGAAATTTACAGTATGGTTTATAGGCTACTGCATCTTTCAAGGTGTTTTCAAGGTCTGCATCGTGCTTCCAGGTGGTTTCCAAACTGGGAGAATTGAACAGTCACTGCAGAAGGGGAAAACATGTAGTAAAACAAAAGTTAAATTACATCTTTTTTTTTTTTTTTTTAATTGTGGCCTTCAAAGGGGAAGAGCATGACAGAAAAAAGTTTAGCAACCAAAAACATAATCCCAGTGGACTATTTTAATCTGTGTAATAATTGAACGCAGTGTGAAATGGAGTGACGTCACCAGGGGGCGCTCCGGATCCTCCCGGAAGCTGCAGGATGAAGAAGACACCGAAGAAGAAGAGGAGTCAGTATTGTAAACACAAGGATATGGCTGACGAGAGGGGAGGAGGTGAAGACAACATCAACGACAACATGGGCAACCAGTTACATCTTCTACCAGGTAACACGTTAACTCACCGACTGACTGGTCGGTTCTGCTCGGTGGTTCAACCGGAACACCGTTAATCCCGCCTCCCTGGTAACGGCCAGCTAAAGCTAAGCTAACCTGTCTCCAACAACAGGCCACTGTCAGACATCACATCCTCAACCTCTGCTGTCTCTTATACTCATGATTACCACCAGAGAGACTCTTTAACATCATAACGTTGCAGTTAGGAGACATTAAAGGAGCTAACTAACGTAACTGTGATCCTGTGTGTTTGCTGTGCCATGACAGACAATGAGGAAGAGGAGGAGGAAGATGACATGGAGACTGAGGACCGAGACAGTGAGGATGCAGAGAAGCCCACCCTCATCACCTTTGACCCCAGTCTCCCCACATCACATGCTGTGAGTGATGCTTTCTATTTCTACATGTTCACTAGATAGATAGATAGATAGATACATAGATAGATAGATACATAGATAGGTAGGTAGGTAGATAGAGAGATAGATAGACATGTCAACCCTAAATAGATAGATAGATAGTAACTTTATTGGTCCAGAGGGAAATTCAAGTTTCCAGCATCACAGTTCCATAGTGACATGTTACATGTTAGTAAAAAGGCAGTAAAAAAGTTAGCAGTGCAAAGTACTACTAATTTTACTACTGAGGATATGGTGGCCCAGAAAAAAATTACAAATACAGACCTGTGGAAACAGACAAACCAGGAGCGAATCAACAAAGAAATCAAAAGGAGAAAGTGGAGATGGATCGGGCATACACTCAGAAAACAAGAAACAAACATAACAAGACAAGCTCTGGACTACAACCCACAAGGAAAGAGGAAGCCAGGGAGACCAAAAACCAACTGGAGACGGTCCACGCTCGACGAGCTAGATAAGATCGGGACCTCCTGGCAAGAAGCAAAGACCACTGCACAGAAGAGAGTGAGGTGGAGATCCATGGTGGACGCCCTATGCTCCCAAGGGGGCCAAGAGGACCAAGAAGAAGAAGAAGAAGAAGAAGAATTACAAAGTACAAAAAAATATACCAGATATAAAAATACAAGGAGATGAATAACACGGTTAAAACTGAATATAAAGCAGGGTAACAGCTGTGATACACGACTATTAAAAAAGTGAATATAGTGCAGAAGAGACTGTTAAAAATGAGTATAGTGCAGGGTAACTCCAGTAGCTTAGTCTATGAAAGTGCACTGTGTGACCGTCCTCCTTTGTCTAGAGAGGTGTTGTACAGTTTGATGGCTCGGGAGACAAAGGATTTCCTGAGTCTGTCTGTGGAGCACTTAGGGAGCAGCAGCCTGCCGCTAAACCAGCACCTCTGTTTGGTGATGACAGCGTGCAGAGGATGGCTGGCATTGTCCAGTATGGCCAGCAGTCTGTTGAGTGTTCTTTCCTCTGCCAGCGTCACCAGAGAGTCGAGCTCCATGCCGACCACAGAGCAGGCCCGCCTGATCAGCTTGTCCAGCCTTGAGGTTGCCCCTCTTAGTTGTGCTGCCCCCCCAGCCCACCACAGCGTGTAATTTTACCTTCCCATAGTTTTGTTTAATCTGTCAGGGAGCTGTGTGGTTAGTTTTCTGCAGCTGTTGTTGTGTTGTGTTGACTCTGACCCTTGTGGTGGCAGTACCTGGGTTCCGACATGGAGGAATTTCACGGCCGTACAGTCCACGATGAAGACAGCTATCAGACCATCCCTGTGCTGCCACACACAGCTGTGATGCTGGTGCCAGGTCAGACGCTGCCTCTGCAGCTGTTCAGGCCGCAGGAGGTCAGCATGATGCGAAGCGTCATCCAGAAAGACCGCACCTTTGCTGTGCTCGCACACAGGTAAGTAGAAATGCAAATGGATCTGTAGCCATTGTCGACCATCACAGACTGGACAGATCTGATAAAGTAGAGAGCATTTCTTTCTTTGACGTACCAGTTTAAAGTGTTTACTAGTCATGAGGAGTACTATTTATCTTATGAAAACTGTTTTGTAGTTCTCGACACACTTGTGAAACTGCAGTAACATGAGTTGCAGAGTGCAAAACTGTGGTACCTGTGGATGACCTCTGAGCGAGTCAAATGGCGTTTCCACGGTGCTGCACTCAGCTGCTCACGTTAATCGCAGTCTTGGAAAGGGAGGAGTGAGCGGAGGGGTACTCAGTTGGTTGCAATCTGCAAACACACCACTAGATGTCGCCAAATCCTACACACTGTACCTTAAGTCTGTGGTTATTAAATGTTGGGTAAATCTTCCAGGTTGTTAAATTGAAAAAAAGCCATTCCTTCAATATCTACATTATGTCTTCTTCTGCATTACTTTTGTTCTCTTTTTCTTTTTTTTTTTTTTAAAGTTATTTTTTTGGGGGCATTTTCCATTTTTATTGAGGACAGTGGATAGAGTCTTGAAAGGGGGGAGAGAGAGGGAGTGGATGCGGAAAGGGCCACAGGCCGGATTCGAACCCGGGCCGCCGCGGTCAGGACCAAGCCTTAATACATGGACGCCCGCTCTACCAACTGAGCTAACCCAGGCGCCCTTTGTTCTCTTTTTCATTTCCCTTCTGTTACGTGTCTAAAAGCTCATGAAAAAAGAAGACACCCATATATATATTTTTGTCTTTCCATTATCTAAAATACATTTTCCTGTGAAGTAAAATAAAATATCAATATTTGAAAATCGACAACAACCAATACATTGAACATAAAGCGTGCATGATGGGAAATGTAGGATCCAGTGTTTTTGGAGCTTGACCCAAATGAGGCGCTGAAAGTCAGTAAATGTCTGCTGCATCGGTTTTTACCATTGTTTTTGTAGGTCTGTTCTGAGTCCCCCAGCCTCATAGAAGTACAATATTAAATCACTGGAGTATCATTTTTAATTATTTTTGGAGTGTAATTTTAATGGTTTTGTTTGTTATCTGCTTCCTACAGTGATGCAGCCGAGCCGGAGGCAGAGTTTGGGACAACAGCTGAAATCTATGCCTACCGAGAAGAGCAGGAATATGGGATTGAAACTGTCAAAGTGAAAGCTGTGGGGAGGCAGAGGTTCAAGGTCCATGAGATAAGAACTCAAGCAGACGGGTAAGTTTAATTCCCTCATAAACAAAGGTCAGGGCTAAATGCATGTGCACATTTGAATGAGAGCTACACTCTTTGAATAAAGATATAAACATTGTGGTTGTGGTCCTCACATGGAGTGAGCCTGTGGTTGTTTGCAGGATTCAGAGCCCTGCAGGTTTTCATCATAATCATCTAGGCAGGGAATGATTCATAACCTGAATGAAATAATCTGTTATCAACCACCTGATAAGATAGAAAACCAGCAGCACTGTGGACTGCAGATCAGTGGATCATATACACGTGTGTGTTCACCCTAAACAGCCTCTGTATTCACATTCATTTTGAGTGCAAGCATGACAAATTGAAAATATTCAATTTCCTCAGATGTTTTTAGTCGATATAAACAATGAAATCAAACTTTGAGGTGTCAGGTTTTTTTTACATACATCATACGTGATGCATATTTACTCAAAGAAACCGACATCACATCAGATATCAGTTCTTGACCAGCCAAATCTTGCCTGTTACGGTCAGGACTGTTTTTTCCAAAATGACTCAAGTGGTGCTCTCTAAGTTCACAGCTAGAGGGCAGACTAACTATTCATAGTCATCTTCAAAAAGTACACTGAGAACCTCATAGTCGGCTTCGGACGATTGTATTTGTTGAGTTACTCCTGTAAATGTACACACTCTGATTTTTCTGTGAGTTGTTCTTTAAAGATGAGTTCATTGTGGTTTTGTTCTAGTTTTCCTTTTACATACTCTCGAGAGGGTTTAATTTTTATAGTCTGTGTGGGTAACAAGAAAATGCAAAGCCCGTCCGTTGTGCTTCCTTTTGTCACAGTAAACAATGGAAGCATCTATGGTGAAGAGCTGCCTATTTAACTGTTGTTTAACGGTCATACTATAGATCATGTCTACTTACATCCTCCACTGTTCAGGAAATCATTGAGAGTTACTGTCCATAAAACTGTGTCTTCATACAGACATATGTCCCTCTTTCTTTAGTTGCTGTTGTGTAATGCACATAAATTGGTTGCCATAATCCTGTTAACCTTTTGTTGTACTGTAAATGACCCCAACAAGCATATAACAGAAATTATTGGCCACTTAAATGGAATCTGCCGTTGTGTCCTCTGAGGTCACGTGTACTGAATATTGAAACAGCGTATACTGTATATTTCAATACACTTCTCTTCCTCTCTAACGTCTCTAAAAAGATTTTGGATTGCTGAACATTATGGCAGCAGTTTTGTGGATTTTCTTTGCTGTTTATGCATTAAATAGATATAACTTAAACATTGCATATTGTCTTTTGGCAGGATTGAACTGAATGCCATTTTAGTTGTGTGCTCTGGTTCATGGTTACACCTGCTCGTGCATGTGCTGTTGCTTAGGGAACGTTTGTTTGTCTGAGCTCCAGGGAGTTCACTGAGTGGGTGAGGTGGAGCTGGAGAAATATTTATTATTGCTAAAAGAGATAAAGTACAGACAGCACCTCTTTATGATCATCTCAGATTCACAAACATCCTGTCATACACCTTATAGCATTCAGCCAGCACACCATTTGTTTAATCTGTTATTCATCTGCTTGGTGTCACTCGCACTTCTGTTGCTCTCGTTCACATTTCTCTCCTTGCCTGTGTTTTTTTTCCACGACCGATGTTATTGTCTCCCTTCGTTTGTCTCCTCAGGATCAGGCAAGCCAAAGTACAGATCCTTCCAGAACGAATCCTTCCAGATCCCCTCTCTGCCGTGCAGCTAGCGCCCCTCTCCAGGCTCCACATGCACCCCTCCTCCAAACCCCCGACTCAGAGCTGCAAACAGGCCCAGCGCTGGTGGCATAACTACCAACAGGTCAGACACTTAGAGTACATGTAGTACACATGTGTTTTATTTACTTTGAATGTACAATTATTTTGCACTAACCACATAACGGTTGTCTGTGTTTGCATTAGGTACATTCTTGGAATACAATTTGCAATGTGCAAATACTCTTGGCACTTTATTCTATTCTAATTATTTATTTATTCCGTTATTCTTTTATCTCGTCTCGTTTTTATTCTTGTATTCATTGTTTTTATTGCGAAGATTTTTAATTTTTAATCTTGTACTTTTATTGTTCTGCACCTACCCATATGCCACCTACTGTGTTCCCTCTGTCAATGATGATTGTGCAGTATGAATGTGTGTATATGTTTCGGTGGACTGCAGAAACTGAATTGCCCTTCGGGGATAAATAAAGCTCTCTGTATCTGTATCTGTATGTGCAGGAGTAAGAAATAAGACTGCAACTATAATGATCAAATTATAGATTTTCTAAATCAATTGATTAATTGTTTGGTCTATAAAACATCCGAAAATAGTGAAAATGTCCAAGTTACCCAGAGTCCAAGGTGACTACTCTAAATGTCTATTTTTGTCAGACCAACAGTCTAAAATCCAAAGATATTCAACTTACTACAATGTAAGACAAGGAAAAGCTGGAACCATTTACATTTTGTATTCTTTTCTTTTGGCAATATCTTTCATATTTTGGACTATGGCTCTGATTGCTGATTAGACCTCTGCTCATGTTGAAGGTGGTTGATGCCTAGACAAAGAACATATATTGCTAAGAAGTGAAAATCAATTGTTTGTTCCATCGCAACGTCAGCGCCCAGCAGCAGAGCGACGCCTTCGCCATTTTCGACTGAAAGCGACTATCGGACCCCAGTTAAACGTCCGCCTACAAAGTACCGAACAGAAGTAAAACTAAATTATTTCTATTCTATCGTCATATTTAATGTCTCTACCGAAATGGCCTGTGTTGAACAATAAAAATACTATAAATATGCACACTATTATAACTATTTACTTACTTATTTATTTATTTATTAATTCAACTTTTTTGCCCGGCCGCTTCCCAGAGGAGCATAAAGTGAGCGATGGACATAAATGGAAGTTAGAAAAATCCAGCACACAGATTTTGAGAGCAATCTCAAACTTTTTCACGTCAAGGACCTCCAAAATAGATGCACAATAGACCACAGACCATGGATGTAGAAGAGGTTGCGTCCTGTGATTTTGCCCTGCATGTTAGTAAATAGCCTACAACTCCATTAAATTCTGTTTATGTCACGCTACTAGCACTACTAGCTACCGGCCGATAGCCAGTTGTTTGGGAACAGAAACGTTAATACATCCACCACGGTACAGGCTTACAGCATACAGCCCATGGGTGTATCATAAGATAATAAAAGTGATGAATTACAGCCAATATATCCATTATTACAGCTGCATACAGCCAGCAGGAAGCCGGCCGAACCGGATATGTCATATGAGTGTTGAGGTGAGGTTGTACGACACACTTATCCATAGTCAGTGTATTGCCTACATTTGATGACAGTCGGCACGCCCCCAGTTTGGAGAAGCAAACAGGAGTTACCGCACGGAAACAAAGTAATGTACTGCAGTGGACGGGAGCAGCAGCAAAATGTATTTTAGCAACCTAAAAGAAAGGCCCACCTAAAAAAAACCAATATCAGTTTAAGTGTAGGCTATATATAGAATATTTACCTTGCTGTGAAACAGCTATACAGTCTATATTTCCTACTGGAAACTGAAGCTGTTATCCATGCTCTCGCCAAATCAACCAGACTCCATTGACAAAACCTGTAATTTGACCTTGCAGAACATGGTAGTTGTTGGTCTACCGCTGCCTCGATCAGTTAGTTAGTTTGTGTTATCATTTTATTTTATTGATTAGTTGGGATTCACCAAAGTCATACAATAACACAAACAAACTAACTGATCGCGGCAGCGGTAGACCAGCAACTACCGTGTTCTGAAAGGTAAAATTAATTGTTTAATGAAAAAGAAAACTGAAATTATTCTAAATGTAGCGTACACTTAATTTGATATTGATTTTTTTTAGGTGAGCCTTTCTTTTTGGTGGCTAAACTACATTTTGCTTTTGGTGTCCACATACTTTTGGCCATGATATGTATGTCAGTAATAGCAATGTGGGAAGGGAAGATAAACTGGGTAATGTACTTCAGTTATCATTGTATGAAGATGTATTGAGTTAATGGTGCGTCTGTTGTTCATTACAGAGGAAGTTTCACTGTGCCAATCTGACGCCATGGCCACCCTGGGTCTACGCACTCTACGACTCTGTGAGTACTGCAGCCTGCGTGCACTTATGGAATTTCCTCCATACTAGTATATAAACATCACATATGAGTGAATGTAAACCACGTTTTCTCTGCTTCCTGTGTCTCACCTCTCAGGAGTCGCTCATGAACAGAGTGAAGAAACAGCTCCATGAATGGGACGAGAATCTGAAGGACGACTCTCTCCCTACGAACGCCGTAGGTCAGCCTCTGCTCAGTGTGTTACAGACGGATTGCAGGCGCGTACGCACATGCGCACGTACGCCTCTTTGTTTGTGTTCTTTGTGCTTTCTTTCCTTCCTTCTTTTAATCCCCGTCTTTCCCCTTCTGTCTGGTTTCTGTCAGACTTTTCCTACAGAGTGGCGGCCTGTCTGCCCATAGACGACGTTCTGCGGCTTCAGCTGCTGAAGATCGGCAGTGCCATCCAGAGACTTCGCTGTGAGCTGGACATCATGGACCGGGTAAGGAAAAGTCACCACTACTAACCCCTCATCCTCGGCCGTTCTCCTCTGTCACTGCAGCCACCATCTCCCTCATGCTGTGATAAGATCTGGTGTTCCTGCTTGCGTCATTCTGCACAGACTGTGTCTGTTTTTCCGTCTGATGTTCTTTGGTATATTTAACGATGCCTGTCAAGGGCTGACAGATGTATTATTGCTGCAATATTTCAGTCCAAGCCTTCACATAATAAACCAAGAGAAAGATAGTTTAATTTTATCGCCCGTAACAATCGGTAGTAAACATGCAGTAGACATTAGCTGTTTGACACATTTGACCTGTAAAGACTCGTTTGGTGGATATTTATTAAAAAAACATCTTTCATTCACACAGCAGAAGATTATTATTAATGGATATTAAGGCTTATTGTTAATTTTCCTTTCTAAATATTGATGTTCATGAGTCGTCTGAAAGGGTATATTTGTTCTGAAGAGCAGGTTGGACCCAGACAAGAGGTTGTAGACCGTGTTGAAGCAGTTCTCACTTCATCTTGTCTGCCTCACCTCTCCTCTAAAATCCATATTTTATACAAAGCATCAAACAACTATTAGCTATGTAAAGATATAGAGGAGTAATATCTACCCGATAAAGTCGCTCTTGCTCTGTGTGTGTAGTGATCCAAGCTTCTCCTTGCTTTGTTGACATAGCCGGGCCGGCCACGCATACTTTCATTGCATGTGAGCGTGCCTCACTGGCTAGCTCATGGCCGCAACCCCTGCACTGCGCTCATACGATGGTTACAGCTGACAGCGTCGTCGTGGAAGCATAGCACCCACCCCTCCGGTTTCGACCACAAAACTAATACGTGGAACTTGAAATTCAGTTTGCATTTTTGAAAAGTATTGTCAAGCCCCCGGACATTACAAAAAAAATAGGCGGAGTGATATGGACAAACTCAATTATTAAAATGTACCAAAATATCTCTGTCGAGATAATATTGACAAAAATATTACTAATAATGTGAATTTGATGGCCAGACAGGTAGAGGCCTTCACTGTTCATTTAACTCAGCCAGGCAAAATCTTCAACCTGCGTAGAGTGAACCCAGAACGCAGCACACAGACTCTGAAAGCAGGTACAAATTATTATTGTTATTTCAGACTTGGGTTTACTGAGAGGAAACAACGGCAGACAGGCGAGGCAGAGGGTGAGTGTTCTTGGGGCTGATCCAGTGACGGAATTAACAGGAGCAAGGAGCTGGGTTTGACGGCTGAGAGTAAGCAGGTGGGCAACAGACTGGCAGGCAGAGGTTGATCTGAGCACAAGGAAGCAGAGTTTAAACAAAGAGACAAAAAAAACAGGAATTGTAAGGCCTGAGACCGTAGCTACCGCTGTAGTAGACGGAACGATCTGACGAAGACTTGGAGGAAAGCCAGGGTTGATGGATGATGAGATTCAGGTGTGCCAGCTTCCAGAGTTCAGGAGCAGGCGTATCCACGCCCACACACAGACGGACACACAGGGACACTACGAGAGGGCAGGGAACACAGAGGAAACATAAGGAGAGGCTCGGAGAGAGGTAGAGACCATGACACAACCATATTACTTATTAGGCCTCCAGCTAAATGTATCAACCATCTAAACACTGGTTGATTGTGAACTCACACTGTAATGTCTCGTGGTTTGAATGTGGTTCTTTTGGGTGCGCTATAATGGGATTTACCTTAATGACAATTAACATTTTGGCCGTAATCATTAGCTTTCATGATCAACTTATTATGTAAGATGTGCCACTTTAGTCTATTTAAAAAAAAAAAAGCTCTCTACCTCAGTTCTTACCCCGCATTATATTCCATATTTGACATTTCTTAATATCTATATCTCCTATATTTTATTACACAGCACTATATCACTTTCTGCACTATATTCACCTTTTTAATAATCTCGTATCTCAGTTGTTACCCTGCATTATATTCATTTTTAACAGTTTCTTCATCTCATGTTATTTTTTATATCTGGTATATTTGTTATACTCTGTATTACTTGTGCCTTTTTACTAATATGTTTGCACCATGGAACTGTGATGCTGGAAACTTGAACTTCCCTCGGGATCAATAAAGTATCTATCTATCTATCTATCTATCTATCTATCTATCTATCTATCTATCTATCTATCTATCTATCTATCTATCTATCTATCTTTAGTATCATTTATATTTGAATCATGTAATGACAGAAATTACAGATATTCCTGGGTGAGGAAGGGAGCGCACACACACACACACACACACACACACACACTGAATGTCACCGGATGTGTAAAGTGCTTCTTTAATGTGCCCGTCTATTATCTCTTATTTGCTCTTTCCTTCCTGTCTGATTAAGGATAATAATCCTCCTTAATGCAGAGAGTGTCGCTGGTCACACGCTGTAGACCTGAACTCGTGTCATCCAGCTAGTGGTTCTTGTGGCAGCATAAAGGCTGGGGTGGATTATTATAGCATCCTGAATGAGTCTCAGTAATTAGAAGACTTTGCATTGACAACGTCTGACATGTATACATGATTTTAACCCTTTATTCTCTCTCCTCCTCAGTGCACGTCCCTGTGCTGTAAGCAGTGCACGGACACAGAAATCACCACAAAAAATGAGATCTTCAGGTCAGTGCTTCTGCATGTTGTGGCTCGGCTATTACAAATGTTTTTCAGCACAGTGTTAATATAAACTTTACATTGACATTTGTTTGAGAGACATAATTCATCACTGTGGATATTAAAGTGGATGTTGCACTTTCTTCACCTGCCAGTCAGGTAACCAGAACAAGAAACTGTCTGAAAGCTGCATCCAGTCTAATCAGCAACATCAGAGGTCATTTGATTCAGCAGTTAAAAATATCACTTAAATGGAGCTTTAACATTTTTAAACACATAGATGCACAAATTTCTGTCTTCGAAGTGTTTGTTGATAGAGATGCACCGATCGATTTTTTTTGACGAAAGAAAAGTTACAAAAATGTTTGTGTATGCTGTCAATTATAGTTCTTAGAAAGAAAGAAAATCAGAATCAGCAGACTTTTAAAAAATTGGAAATTGGTGCATTTCTGCTTGTTGCTCCTACTTTTACCGTTAATGATATTAGTAGGCTGCGTGTCTTTTTAAATTTATTGAAAAACAAATGTTAAATTTTAGGCTGCTTTTTACTTTTAAGTTTTTATAGAAACAAATGATTTCTCCCCTGTAGCAGTTGAGGTTAATGTAAAAAATACATTAAAGCAGTTTGACTTTGGTACTCTACCGGGAACAAAACTGCTCCCATTTATTATTTCTTTTATTTTTGTATTTACCTTCATCACAGTAATTACTGTAATTTCAACATGTCAAAGTAAGCACTGATTTGACTCTGTGTGTGGAGGTTGCATCAAGTCTGTGGCTACATCATGAACAAAAGTGGCCCTGCACACTCACTCACTCAAACACACGCTGTTATATAATGTAATTTCATAACTGCCTATGATGTGTGATGATAGTTAATGTGTTTGTCCAAGAGTCAAACACGAACCAATGAAACTGTCCAGAGCCTCGCTCTATGTTTAGGGGAAAAGTGCATTAACTGTTTTGTCTGAGGACATCCAGATAGTCTGAGTGAATGAATGATTATGTGTTTAATATGATTTCTGAAGTTAGACACTTCCTCTGACTAACAAAACTACATATGTAGCTAATGCACTTAGGGACCCAAACCAGAGCTGGAGTAAAGTATATGGCTACTTGAGGAACTGATCCAAAATGTGGCTCTTTTTTGTGGTTTATTGTCTGCAAGGACCTAAATATTTATCTGGTAGAGCTGAAAGTTGAAAACAAAATTTTCCATCCTTATGGAAAATAAATGTCTTAGCTTTGTAGTTTCTGTGTTGTTTTTTTTCCATAAGAACGACGCTAAGACTCATTAAGACTGGACTCATTTCAAGCCACTGATGAAAAGTACGTTTAGATTTTTTAAACCTTAAGTTGTTTAAACCTGAATTAACTACCTCAAAAATATGTCCACCCCGTGTGCTAATTTTATATATATTCTGCGTCCAATTCTGAAATATACAATTTTACTCTAGAATAGGGCTGTTTATTGGCAAGAATCTGGCGATACGATACGTATCATGATACAGGGGTTACGATATTGCGATTTATTTCACAGTTTTGTTGAATACTTGATTCTGATTGGTCAATCACAGCATTCTTTGGTCTGTTATTTCTTTATAACAGACCGTTGCTATGTATAACAGATCGTTGCTATAGACGCAGCTCTGGTCTCGGGCTCTGGTGGACCGTTTTTGTGTCAAATTAGTAACTAGCCATGTAATAAGCGGGATAATATACAGCTAGCGGGTCATTGTTGTGAAATAATCCGCTTCGCGTCGGGGTCTTGCATCGCCCTGTAGGGGTTTATTTCACAACAATGACCGGCTCGCTGTACATTATCCTTACGTGTTGCAATACTGTAAGCAAGGCAACACATACAGTATAATCTGTGCAGTCAGAACAGTGGGATCTGCTTTTGAATTTATCCCAGTCTCTGTAACATCCAACATCATAGCACTACTTTTTGTGTAATCTGAGCCAGTGTCTGCCACGAATCTTTGGATGTAAGCTATTAATTAAAAATCACTACAGTATCACAAAACATAATACTACGATACTCAAATGTATTGATGTTCTCTTATACCCATGCTCCAGAGTGGTCATGACTGTACTGTTTACATTATACACATTTTATGCACAGAATCCACCTTGACGCACAAGATGTGGTGTCTGTGGAAACACTGCTGTGTTAGAATTTGAACAATATGTGATGATGAACTCATTGTTTGGCTCCCTTTATACCTTTTAATGGAGTTTCTAATCAGTTTCTGGCTTTTTTATTCTTTCTTTAAAAGAACCATTCTGATGTTTTTGGCTGAACCGTTTACTAACATAATCCACGTGCCTCTCCTCTCCCTGCAGCTTGTCCCTGTACGGCCCCATGGCTGCATACGTAAACCCTCACGGTTACGTCCATGAAACCCTGACTGTCTACAAAGCTAACAACCTCAACCTGGTCGGCAGGCCATCCACACTGCACAGCTGGTTTCCAGGGTAACTTTGCTATACTCCTGGCTTCTCCCTCAGACTAGTGAATAGATTGACTCAGGCCCCTCACTGAGCCTTTCAGTGCTTTCATAAATGCATCTTTATAAATGTGAGACATTTTGATTAGAGCGTCTCTTGTTGGTGATCTTGTTAGAGAGCAGCTGGGGAGTGAAACCTCCCCGAGGTTGTCTGTTTCAAATCAAACTGCTCTTCTAATAAAACACATAATGCATTCATAACAGAGATCTCAGAAGATGAGCTGTGAATTTGTGTTGCTGATATGGACTGTGACATATTTGATTTATCACTTAAGAATTAAACTGAACTAAATTGACCTGTTCAAAACAAATATTTACTTTTTTCATGTCTATGACATATTCTACAGATAGAGGCTTTGATACTGTAGTAATGTTGCTGGTATGATGTCAATATAGCAAAAGATAATTTTCACTGTCTATTTGTGCTGTGAACCGCACACGGCACACAGAAATAATAGGCGAGACCTCAAATCTCTAGAAGAGACTTAGCTGCACACACAGGCAGTGTAGCCCGGGCACAAGACGTGTATTTGTGACATCACAACAAGCCAATCGTGGTCCAATATGCAACTTACTGTACACAAGTGTGACGAGGAAACGTGAATCCTCCAGAGCAAATACGCTGAGAATGGACTTTTCAGTGAAGTAGGAGACATCTTGTCTCCAATACCTAAACTTTTTTTAATTAACAATATGTGCATATTCATTGATTCTGAATTTTTCAATGAGGGAGAAAGAGTAGATGTTATGTTAAAGAGGACCTATTAAGCTTTTGTGCCTTTCCCTTTCCTTTAGTGTGTTATATAGTTTTTTTGTGCGTGTAAAATGTCTGTAAAGTTACAAAGCCCAAATTTCACGCCAAAGTTACTCTGCTCCTGAACTGCCTGAAACGCCTTGCTTGAAGTCCAGCTTTTTCTTCTGTAATGTGGTGATGTCACCAAGTAACACATTTGCATAATACCTGCCAGAGGGTGAAAAGAGGTGCTACAGCACTGCCAGTATGAGAAAAATAGTGTTTTTTGAACATCACATCACAAGTATGAACCTTCAAAATGAACATAACAGATCAAATGTTACAAACAAATGTCCTCAAATGTTGTCCTCTCTCTTTGCTCTCAGGTACGCCTGGACGATTGCTCAGTGCCGAACCTGCGGGTCTCACATGGGTTGGAAGTTCACAGCCGTCAAGAAGGACTTGTCTCCACCTCGTTTCTGGGGTCTGACCCGTTCAGCTATGCTCCCACGTATCCCCCAGGGCGAGGTGGAGGAGGGGAGAGAGGGCTCTCGCCTCTTCTGCCTGTGACGTCGGACCATCAGTTACCGTTAAAAAAAAACAACAACAACCTGCAACCCCCCCCCCCCCACCCAAGCCTGGATCTTCATGCATTCTCTGGCTGCAATTACTTTTAGTAATCAATGCATCACACACCGCCTGTCACCCTTGGCAGTAAATCCATCATATTAGTGGAAAGGTCAGTGGGCCTTCAAATGGCACTCTGAGGGCAAACTAGAGCAGGATGGAGGTAGTGATTGTTCTTAAAGGTCCTTGAGAGGTGGAGGCAGCAGCAGCTAGACGACTAAGTGCGTTGTGATAAAGGGAGAAAGAAATAGAGAAGAACAGATTGACACGTAGCATCTTAGCATGCAGCTGATCTGCACACCTGTCCAGCTGATTCCTTCGTAGCTGCAGACACACAAACACTAAAGTGTGTTGCATAATTTCCCTCCTTTCCTCTGTATGATGGAGAGTTTGACTGAATGCAGTCGAGATGGAGATATCATTGGCAGAGTCAGCCACTTTAATCTGTTGTAAAAACCAACCAGATACTATAAGTTCACTTTCAGCATTCAGATCCTTTCTCAGATGTGTTTTCTGATGTTATTTCAAGCTGCCGTAGGTCAGTGGAGGGAAATGAAAGTGCACTCCTGTATGTGTAGATCTGTCGCTAAAGGGGATATTTTGAATCATGGAAGTAAATTGGTTGTATTTTTGTATGCAAGAAGATTGGAAAGTAATTTAACATACTCATCATGTGTTTTTTATTATCACACCAGTTTTTTATGCAATAAACAAAAAAAACTGAGGTGACAATAACAACAATGAGTGATATACTGGATATAATCGGTGTGTGTTTTCTATTCAAAGAGGGCTCATTGTCCTGTCAGATGATGTGCTTCAGGAAACAAGTGAGTGAAAATCAAAGATGTCTTGGTGCCTAATGGAGGACTGTTTTTTTTAAAAAGGTTAAAGCTAATTAACACAAGAGAGTGAGAGGATCATTTACCCGTCTTCATTTAGTTTGTTCATGTTGTGTGGCACGTTGAAAAAATGGTGTGCCTACGCCCCAGCTCAGTGTCTTTTGATAAGTTTGATGAAACCACAGACGTGAATGAAAGATTGTAAATGATGAAAGTGATTTAGAGATTTAATTAAATGGGTTGTTTTTTTTGGTTTGTAGTGTCACAGTTTTCAGGATTTTACTTCTTGCGATTTTGTTGCAAGGTGCTGGCTCACGTTTGTATAAATGTAGCTGTACATAAGAGGTAGTTGAAGCATTTGTTGTGTAATACACCTAGTGTTCTACTCGCAGAATCTGACTCTTATTTCACATCAACATATCAGAGAATTGTTTGGAAACACAGTAATCTTTTCATCAGTAAGCAAAGTCATTGATCGCAATAAGGAATCATTTCGATTGTGAAGATGTTGGTCTGCCTAATTTAATGTTTTGGGATATTTTCATAAAGGAGTAGTTTGAAATTTTGGGAAATATGCCTATTTGCTTTTTGCAAGAGTTATAGGAGAAGATATATACCGGTATAATGCTCTCATATCTTTCAGATATATATCAAGCTACCACCAGCAGCTGCTTAGCTTAGCCTAGCTTTTTACCTTTGGACATTGTCAGGCTCGCTGTTTCCCTCCGTTTCCAGTCTTTATGCTAAATGAGGGATAATGTACAGCGAGCGGGTCATTATTGCCAAATGAACCCTGACATGGTGAGCAGTCTAGAATCACCCTAAAGAGGTTCATTCTGCAATAATGACACGCTTGCTGTACATTATCCTGCTTATTACACAGCTAAATGAGAAATCGATCATTTGACACAAACTATTGATTTAAGAATTATTTAGTTTTAAAAATTATTTTATTGCTTCCGCTGCTCGCTGTGTACGGAGATCAGAACTGTGTCCATAGCAACGGTCTGCTATAAAGAAATAACAGACCATAGATTGCCGTAATTGACCAATCAGAATCGAGTATTCAACAAAGCCGTGTAATGAGCTAAGCTGACCAGCTGCTGGCTGTAGCTTCATATTTAGATATACAGATATGAGAGTGGTATCTCGATCTTGTCACATAATCTTCGGCATTAAAGCAAATTAGCGTAATTCTAAAAATCCTAACTTCTCGTTAAAGGGTGATGGCTTTCAATATACAAATGATTATTTGTTATTTTTACGGCCTAAGCATGATGTCATATGGGTTTACAGTTCTGAGTTGCATCGACAGTCTGTGAGGAAATAACTTGACTTTGTGGTTTCATGCAGAGCTTGTTTTTAAATTACTCTTTTATTTTTGTAGTCTTCCCTTAAAAGAGTACTCCACCGATTTAACATTGCACCCCTAAAACACTGTAGGACTCATGATGCACATTTATTTTTTTATTTTTTTTATAAAAATCGATGCAGAAGAAGCAGAGATGTCATCTCTTTTATTCCTTGTCAAAACTTGCCGCCTACATTACCCACAATGCAACACGACCGCTGACAGTAGAGTGCTACAGGAATATTGGTGCCTTCAAATGAAACTTGTGAGCTCGTTTTTACAACATGGTCAGTCGCGTAGACAATATGTTTGGCATTCAAGTGGTTAAGTCGTGAGAACACTGCTGCTAAGCAACGGCAATATTAATGTTACTGTCAACATCTAGAAGCCACAGAGGCAAACAGTTTAACAAGCTAGCAAGTGGGTAACATAATGCCGTAAATACAAAGGCATAATGACAGAGGAAAAAGATGAGGTCGTTGGGAATATCAACATTTTCCTCGGATATATTATACAATTCCGAAGAATTACAATATACGACTAAAATTACAATATATTCACTTATTATGTACCAAAAATGTTACTTCCATGGCCTCCGCCATTTCTGACAAGTCAACAAAAACATCATAAGTTGTGAACTCGAAGCTTTCAGAAAATTTCCACTTTCCTAAAACCAAGAAATTAGTTAACATTTTAGTACTTTTGGTTCCTTCGTCTGGAAGTCAATGGGTTTTTAGTCAGATGTCTGACATAAGCTTAAGAGATTCGTCAGTAAATACCCCACTCATGAATTTTGAAGCTTTTACGTGTCTTTAAACAGTTGATTGCTAACAGGTGGCCAAATTGGGAGTACTAAATGTCATCACGCCGACTCGTCCGCCTTTACAGCCCCGTTGTTTATACCCACGTTCATACAACCGTGGTGTAGTTTGTTTATAGCCTTATGTTAGCATTTTGATAGCACTCTGGCGATTGCATTCACGCTTCAAAATTCATAGAAGTGGTGTTCATTTGTAGTGATTATCTTGCTGAACAAAACGTGTATGTATCATAAACGTGTGTTTGCCACAGAGCTTTTCTTTTTTTGCAATAATCCAAAATCCAATGGAAAAATTGTCTTTCTGTCGAGGGAACCAGGGCCGTGCTAAACTTGTTGTCTTCAATCGACACTGACTCCAGTGACATCACCTTATCAATTTATGAGACTTGACGCAGCTCCCTCTGGAGCCACACGGGGCAACTTGTTTCACAGTCGTACTCCCAAAGTCCTTGAGTTGAATGTGTTAAATCGGTGGAGTTCCCCTGAATCAGAAAATGTGAACTTCCTCAGAAATGTGCCCGAATTTCTCAAATTGCATTCACATTTTAAATCTTATTTATAATTCTCTGCTGGACCCTTCAACAGTATCATATTATTTTGTGTCATAGAGGAAAGGTTTTCACCCTGAGAATAACAGGTAACAGGTAAAAAAAATGTATTATATTCTCTGCAAAATTGCTGATTGAGTGTTCGCCAGGCTGTCAGCCTTTCATTCACCTCCAACAATAAAATGGATGCTTCACTGAAGAAGAAATCAATGGCCTGGTTCCAAAAAGGTCTCTGCTTGTTTTTCCCATGACGTTCAGTGTACCACAGAGTTAAATAAACATGCAGTAATCCTGTGACTGTTGACTGATTTACATGTTTCAGCAGAGAGTGCATCAAGAGGCGTCAATTTGACAACACCTGTGTGTGTGTGTGTGTGTGTGTGTGTGTGTGTGTGTGTGTGTGTGTGTGTGTGTGTGAAAAGGTTGTATGATGTCATCCTTGACTTTGTAAATCTTCACATCTTTAGGCAAATGGACACGTGCCTTCATTGTGTTTGTGTGCTTTAATGTGTCTGACTCTGCATATAATGAGTTTGAATAGTATTAATCTTTCGTGCAGATACATGTGGGCAGAGGATCATTAATATGCTCGCACAGTGGGAGTCTAATGAGAGGCGACCACGAGAGGAACCCTCCGAGAACAACATTTATAGTGTTGACGAGGGTTGGGACATGATGCAACATATGAATTCTCATTATCTGATATCTAAAATACTCCTCACATGTTTTGTGGCAGTTGTTGTCTTTCTGCTTCTCTCCAGTAAAGTTGCTTTCTTGTGTTCTTCATGTCTTCTGTTAAAAAGGTGCTTAACCTTGAACTTTTACTCACTGAAAGCTGTTAAGTCTAGTATTTCAATCTTTCAATCATTTTTTCAATTCATGTTTAGTTTAAAAAAGATGGCTATCACAATTTCCCAGAACCCAAGGGGAAGTCTTCAAATCTTTCTTTGATCTATTGTCCTGAAAAAATCCCGGAAAAGCAGAAAATCCTCCCACTCAATAAACTGCCTGGAACCAGTGGATGTTTTGGATTTTTGCTTGATAAATGAAACAACAAATCAGTTATCAAAATGATAAATTATTATAAATATTTGAATTAATTTGTGTATGCTTACAGATGCTTCTTGTAAGAGGTGACTGTCTTTGCGAGAGTGGATCATTAAACTTTGACTTCATTTTATTCACAAGAGGACAGTCCTTCCTCTATGGAGGACGGAACCTGCCAGAATAAAAAATAAATAAATAAATTGCTCAATAAATAAATGAATATGTCATTAAATATAGAAAAAGTAATAATAAAAATAAATGTAGCCATTAATTATTTGCTTATTTTAATTTGCTGCTTCATTTATCTTTGTATTAATTCCATAATTTATTTACTATTCTGTTTAATTTTCCCTTTTATTTGTTTATGTATTTATTTCTATCAATTTTAAAAAGTATTTATACATTTTTGCATATCTTTTTTATTTATTCATTTATTTTTGCATTTATATTTTATTTGATTATTTATATTTGCACTTATTTTTTTTATTTATTTTATATTTATTTTTAAATGTACGTATTTATTTATATATTTATTTATTTATGCATGATTGCCCTTTGCATTTCACCCCTCATTTATTTCCCCAAACTTATTTATTTCTGTATTCTTATGCATTTCTGCATTAAGCAAATGAGGGGGCTGTCAATAATTACATAAATAAATACATACATTTAAAAATAAATATAAAAAAATAAGTGCAAAAAATAAATAAATAATAAATGCAAAAATAAATAAAGTTACAAATTAATAAAAATAAATACATAAATAAATTAAAGGGAAAATTAAACAGAATTATAATACAATTATTAATACAAAGATAAATAAATAAAGAATTTGATTAAAATTTAAAAAGGAATATCAATCTATGTCACATTTTATCAATTAATTAATGGCTATATTTATTTTTAATATTTACCAAATTTAATGACTTATTTTATCAAGTAATTTATTTATTTATTCATTATATTTTGGCAGGTTCCATCCTCTATAATACTGTACAACATTACTGCAACAGGAGATAGATTAACAATGATGTTGGAAACAAAATGCTGGGTAATGTAGTTTGTTGCTCTCCAACAGCAGGATATGGTTCAAGCACTCTCATTGGCAAACATCTGCCCCGCTGAAGTGTCCTTGAGCAGTTCAGAGATTTACCAGTCTTTACCTCTCCAGGGCTAAAAGCAAACACGGACTCTGACTTTAGAGAGAGAGATAACCAAAAGGAATTCCTCAGCAGCAGGAAGCTACAAAAAGTGACACAAAAAATCCTCAACTAAATCTGCACAACATGTTGTTTCAGTATATGCTGCTCAGTATTTGGGCGTGTGGTTAATAATAATAATAAGATGCTGCAAAGTTATTTAGAGGAAACTAATTCTAAGCGGCACCTAAAACAGGAGACACATAACAAGATTGACAAAATGACAATACCATCACACACAATGAGATTAACTGCTGGATAGGGTCAAAGCTGTTTACAAACTCCAGCTGAAGGTCATGAAGTTCAAAGTATTGATTATGAAGAAACTGTTGCCATAGTTACACTGACTAAAAACCTTTCCACGGCTCCATAGTTGGCTTCCAGCGTTGCACATACTCCCAATATAACACAGGCAACAGACACTAATGACAGTCTGGTCTAATGATGAAGCATTTTGGTTTCCTAATTGTCCAAAATAATGGCTGAAAGTAAATTAAGGCCTTGTACTTACCTGGGTGTAGTTATAAATAACACCTGTGTGTATTATGTGATATTTTCCAGGCTGTGTCAGCCTTTTGGTATGCTGCTCCTTCACTGTGAGAAAGCGCTGTTGACCAGCAGATCATACACATGCCATGTTTGACAAACACCAGGTTTAAATCTGGCTAACATCTGTTCATTACATACTAACAACTGGAATATAAATGGAAACATGCATGCAAGTGAGGATCATACGAATGAACCTCAGGTGGCTCATTGCAAACTACCTTTTAACGAAATAGTCTTTGAATATTATGATCTTTGTCATTAGTGGGTTCAAAATATGTACTTGTATACAAGTAAGAATACAAAGTAGTTGTGAGAATTTAACTTTTATTCCACCTTTACTTTAGTTGGTTGCAGCCTAAACAGTAGTTTACAAACACAGTCACTCAGTGTGTGATTTAAAAACAGTTATTCACCACAGAGAACATTTATATTTAGATGTGACAAATGTATTTCACACACTTTAAATACAGTAATGTTACAACAGCTTTTTTTCTTCTTCATGAAAAAACAATTGTTCTTGCTTTCACTCTGTAATAGCTGTCTCTTTGGAAAATAAAGCTATATATGGTAGATATAGGGAGGACATAACCTACCAAAATAAAAAATAAAAAAATATGAGGGGAAATTAAATAGAAGAGAAGATAGATAGTGGGATTAATACATAAAGAAGCAAATTAAAACAGAAATATCAATTTAAGTCACACTTTATCAATTAATTAATACCAACATTTATTTTGAATATTATTTCGGTACATTCAATGGCATATTTATTTATTTGTCGAGTCATTTATTTATTTATTTAATTATTTTTTTTAATTTATTTTGGCAGGTTCCATCCTCCATATCGATACAGTATATCTTATCCCTTAAGGTCTCTGAGCTCATCTCAAAAGGACTGTGGTATAATGTGATATATTGTGGTATAATTAGTGACATTTTGCTCAAAATTTCCATAAAATACCAGTTTTCCTGATACACAAAATAACAACACAACTGGATTATTTAAGGCAAAAGTGTACCTGAAGTCCAAATCCAGCTTGAGGAATATTTTTTTTTATATCACATCAAAACTGTCACAGTCATAATAATAATGTGAAGATCCACACCAGTTCTTTAACAGACAGAGTCCATATTGATTGTTTCTTCACTTGCCCTTCAGTGCAACAAAACACCACTTGCTCTTGTAAACATCCAACAACATCTGGAGCACAGTTCTCACTCATTACCACCCTTTCAGGTTTGCTTTTGGTGAATGCTTCCATGACACACACCATGTCTTCATATGTCAGAGACCCTGACAGATGTCTCATCTCCATCATGTCTCCTGTTCAGGAGAAACAGTCGTTCAAACGCAGAGAGAGCTCATCAGATTCAGCTCCAACCGGCTTCTTTTTCCCAGATTGTAACGCGTCGCCCTCATTTGGCCTCAGACACGTTTCTGAAGCTCATGTACAACGTGCTGACCTCTTCGTGGATTGAATCCTTGCCGTCTTGGTGCCGCTGGCACTGCAGGATCAGAGCCACCAGCCTCTTGGGAACCTGGCTGCTGAACAGAAGGTAAATGCAGGGGTTGGCACAGCTGTTCAGACTGGCCAGCAACATCAGGATGGTGAAAGTCGCAGCTGGAATGACAGAAGTGCGAAACGTCATTGTCAGTTCAGTTCAGTTCAGTTCAGACAACTTTATTTATCCCCAAGGGGGCAATTCATTTGTAGCATTCCCCAGTCCATACATCCATACATACAACAGACAACCAATAAGTCAAATGAAACATATTAAAGGCATGGGGCAGTTGGAGGGACAAGTTACAATAAGAACCATATAAATACATAGGATTATGGCAATAAAAGACACCTAAAAAAAGAAACAATATATAAGAAAAACATATCTTAAAGTTCCTCTAAATAACAGTCATTTAACATTTGCTGCTTCAGCATTATTCAAACAATAGTCCTATTGTGACTGTAAATGTCAGTTTCTTAGTTTATTGTCACTGAGCAAAATGTTCAACAACGGTATTCAATGTCAAAAAGTACATTGAAGACCAGTGTTTTGGTTTGAGGTTTGACTTTTTGCCTTAACTACGCTTTTGATAGTAAGCTCTCATGTTGAAAACAAGTATCTTCTCCTGAGGATCTTTGAAATTTTCAACTGCAGCATCATTTTTGTAAAATACTGTGCTATCTGGTTGTTTTTAGCCTGTTTACTCAAATTCAAATTACAAGCTCTTCATAAAACACATTTATCAATCACCATCTAAAATATAATCTGACGTTTAACAAGAAGCCTCCTGCCCTTTTGGTACTGTGCAGTTCCTGAAGTTAGCCAACAATGATCATCACTACAGTGTGCTGGTAGTTTCACTTAATGCACTTAACAGCAAATGACAGCAAATTACTTAACATCAGAAGGGATAAAGGACTTGGAGTAATGATTTGTTCTCCTTGAGGGCACATTATAACGTCGTCCTGAAGGCATCAGAGAGAATTCAGCCGAAAGAATGTGATCTGGTTGGCTGATCATTTGTTTTGCTCTTTCAGCCACCTGTTTCTCCCAGATTGTGCCCAAGTCCTTCTGCTGAACTCCACTAATCTTGGAGAACACTTTGACTATACTATTTAGACTGTTCTTGTCCTTCACAGACAGCCCTCTGAATAGGTTTTGTGCGTAAAAGCGCACTTTTTCGGATAGCTTTACCAAAATAAGCTATACAGTAAAATAATAATAAAAAACAAATATCCACATCAAACTGAGCATCAGACAGAAAATAGCTACATAATGACTTACTTTCTTTTGGTGCATTTGTGTCCCAGGCGGACCAAAGCTGGACAGTGAAGAAAGGAGCCCAGCAGACAATATAAGCCAGCACGATGACCACCGTCATCTTCAGGGTCTTCACCCTGGCCTTGGACATGCCGGCCACACCACTGGCTCTGGATGATAGCACTGCAGGGAGACCCACGGTGCCCTTCTGCTGTTGAGTCTTCTGGTACAGGTTGATCTGGATGGCTCTGCAGATGCGCACTTGGCAAACAACAACTGTGATGACAGGTAGAATAAAGATGACCAGCGTGGTCCAGGTGATGTAGGTCTGCAGCCCCCACGGCTGGATGAAGTTGGCCCAGCAGTCAAACACACCTGGTGCAACCTCGACCTGTGAGAAGATAAACACCTGAGGCAAGCTGCCCAGCAGAGAAACCCCCCACGCAATGCACACTGGGATGTTGAGTCTGGTGCTCGTCCTCTGGAACTTCACCATCGGGTTGCAGACAGCCTGATATCGGTCGACTGTCATCACCACGATCATGTAGGTGGAGGAAAACATGCCGAGGACCTGGAAGTACTTCACCAGGCGACACACGAGGTCCGGTCCCACGAACCTGTCCGTGATGTCCCACATGAGCTGCGGACACACCTGGAAGAACGCGACCACGAGATCCGCGAGACACAGGTGGAAGACGAAGACGCGCATGCGGGACATCTGTTTGCGTTGTCTCCAGAGGACCAGCAGCAGCGAGGAGTTGAGGACGGTGGCGCTGATGAAGATGATGCTGAGCAGAGAGATCTCCAGCCTGGCCAGACTCTCATCTCTCTCCACGTCCTCATCATTAAAGGTACTGTCGTTCAGAGGACACATTGTGTTTCTGGGTCGTGGAAGAGTTCAGAGAAACAGGCTGGTGGGGATAAAAAAAACAACAACAAAAAAACGTATTTATTTTTGTATTCTTTTCTTATGCATTTCTGCATTGTGCAAATGAGGGGGCTGTCAATAAATGCATAAATACATAAATAAATTAATATATTTAAAAATAAATGTAAAAAAATAAATAAAGTTACAAATTTATAAAAATAAGAATCAGGCTGGTGGGGATTAAAAAAAACAGACTCAAAACATTTTTAAAACAAAATTGATCTGAAAACTTTTCCTTGGTACTTTTCATTCTGAAGAAAGGTTTCTTTAGTTAGAAGTTATCTATTAAATTAAAACTGACGAATCTGACGAAGTAATTACTGAATACTTTTGATGAATTTAACACATTAATGAAAGACCTAGAAGCAGAGTCAATCAGGAGCTGTCTGTGTTTCTGAATATTTTCACATTAACGTTGGCTTCACACACTTGATTTTAATGTGTTTTGTATGATATTATGCTATGTATTTATTTTGCATTTGTTTTATGTTGTGGCGTCTGAAACTTTAATGTATGTTTAAATGCTGATGTCTTGGCCAGGTCTCTCTTGCAAAAGAGATTCTTAATCTCAATGAGTACTACCTGGTTAAATAAAGGTTAAATAAAAAAATAAAAACTGTAACCATTTGTCAGCAAGGCATCTAATAGCAAGTATTTCTACCTACCTTTTACAGATGTGTTTTTCAAATAGTCCCTGGAGGTGAATTGATGCTGCTGTGGTCGAGCTCAGGTTGGGAATAATTTCTAGGGAGGAGGAGGTTGTACAGCTGTGCCCCTTGTGTTTTATGTGAGGATGAAACTGGGTGGAGCTTCTAAAGATTAATTTAGCACTGTGATTAAGAGGCAAATAAGTTATTCTTTAGGCTATAGGTAAACAAATAAAGCCTTTAACTGTGCGAAAAGTGTTTGTGTACATAATGGAATTATTATACAGGTGATATGATTGAAAGCTCCAGAACAGCTTATAAATAGACCTTTGAGGTGATTGTTTATCAGTTTAGCAAGACTTTTATCATACCCGTAAAGGTCCCATATTATAAAAAAGTTTTTTATTATAAAGCAGGCTTAAGTTCTATATAAATACTGTGAAAGTATCGAAACACTCAATCCACAGGGAAATACACACACAGCCCGTATTCAGAAACTCTGCATTTGAAACAAGCTGTCAGGATTTCTGTCCATTTGTGATGTCACGAATATACAATATTTAAGCCCTTGACACAATTTTTAAACGTAAACATACTAAATGTGTCCCAGTTTATTTCCTGGTTGCAGTGTATTTGAATGACATCAGCTGACAGGAAGTACACATGGACTCAAGCTGTTGCCTAGCAACGCAATTCTGTTGCAATTTCGACGCCATTCTATCGAAATGCGTTTTAAAACGGAGCGTTTCAGACAGAGGATAAATACAGGCATATTCAGGCCAACAGTATGAGGAAAATAACGTTTTTTTTTAACATTACAGTATGTAAACATGTTCTTGTAGAAACACAAAATACAAGTATGAACCTGAAAATTAGCATAATATGGGACCTTTAATAATTATTAATTTGTATTTTATTGTTTTTGTTTTTATTTATTTTATTTATTTATTTATTTTATTTATTTTATTTATTTTATTTATTTTCCCTGCCAGTCTCCTGCTCCTCACTCCACTCCAGTAGGTGTCGGTAATGCACCTCTAAGCTGGTTTGACAACCGCCCATAAACACCACAGAGGCAGAGGCAGAAGAAGAAGTTGTCCTGTTGTAGTGTTACTGTAATAGTCGCACTTTGTCCTTTTTTATAGGCTAAACGATGTAACGTGTATCTAATGTATGCACTTATTGTTGACTCTAGGATCTGCGTGTGTTGACAAACAGGCAACATTCATGGATATCTTCGCAGCCAGCTAGCTATCATTAGCTCTACAGGCTACTCTCAGTGCTAACAGCAGATAACAGTAGAGTGTTGTTGTCCAGCAGCTCCGATGCCTCAGGAGGGAGAGCAGTCTCTTCCTCTGGTCCGCTCTCTGAACAGCCAGATACCAGTCAGTGCTCTGTTCCGTAACCACAGCCCCCGGGTGGTGCGACCACTATGGATAGATTACCGAGGAGAACCGAGGGCTTACGTGGATCTACAGCCAGGAACGGGACGAGAGATGGCCACGTTCATCGGTAAGGCAGCTTTTATTACCAGAGACTGTATGCATTTAAGGTGCTGCTGCTTTGTCTTCCAGTGGTGGTAGTACTCTCAGTAATCTCAGATATTTTAATTAAAGCCTGCAGTAGGCAGAATATTTTTGGCATCATTGGGCAAACAATCCACAATAACCTTTCAGTATATTGTAATTCAAGTGATCTGAGAGAAAACTAGACTTCTACACCTCCTCATGGCTCTGTTTTCAGGCTTTAAAATAATCTAGCCTGTGACAGGAGACTTTGACCAATCACAGGTCATTTCAGAGAGAGAGCGTTCCTATTGGCTGTGCTCCGGCTGGTGGGCGGTGCTTTGTATTTCCTCAACTGGTCTCAACATGGCTGCCGGGTCACAAACTTTCTCATTTCACAGCTAAACAGTACACTACAAGATGTTTCTGAAAACATTTTACGCAAGAAATAGGCATTACAGTAACATAGTATTGATTCATATTTGATCAGCGCTGCCTAGTTTGACCGTTTGATCGGAGTTTGTGAGTGATTGACAGCTGCTCAGAGACGACAAGGCTCCAGCTGACGGGAGACTTTGGCCAATCACAGGTCATTTCAGAGAGAGAGAGTTCCTATTGGCTGTGCTTCGGTCATGTGGCATTCAAAATTTTACTTAAAGGTGCGCTATTGTAAAAAAGTGATATTTTCATGTTTTTTTATTATAAAGCAGGCTTCAGTGCTATATAAATAATGTGAAAGTATTGAAATGATCAATCCACAGGGAGATACACACAGCCTGTATTGAGAAACTCTGCATTTGAAACAAGCTGTCAGGATTTCTGTGTCCCAGTTTATTCCTGGTTGCAGTGTATGTGAATTTCATCAGCTGACAGGAAGTACACATGGACCCAAGCTGTTGCCTAGCAACGCAATTCTGCTGCAATTTTGTCGCAATTCCATCGAAATGCGTTAAAATGGAGCGTTTCAGACAGAGGGTAAATACAGGCATATTCAGGCCGACTGTTTGAGGAAAATAAAGTTGTTTTTTTTAACATTACAGCATGTAAACATGTTCTAGTAGATACACAGAATACAAGTATTAATCTGAAAATGAGTATAATATGGGACCTTTAAAGCTGAAGTAGGCGAGATTGGAGCAAATATGATTAAAAAAAGTTATTTTTATAAAACGGTCACTATATCGTGACAGTAGTACATGAAACAGGTAACCTGAAAAAAAATCATGTGCCTCTGTTTCCTCCGGTGCTCCTAATGGCATCTGCAAGATTTCACAGACCGGAGGAGACAACCAATCTGTCCTCTGGTTTCCTTCGCTGTCCTCCGGTGCTCCCAATGGCATCTGCCGCCCAGATTTAAAACAGAAGACTTTCATGTTATTTCTATAATATTTTACAGCTCTTTTAAATTGAGGACATGAAAAACTGAGACATTGGACATTTTCTTAAACTCAATTGAATGTTGCATCTCAGACAAAAAACATTATGAGCAACAAAGTTGGTCACCAATTAGTGTCGGTGGACTGACCAAAAAGTGTGACCTGATTGTGTGAGTGACTTATAGGCTTGCTTTGATTTGCAGTTTAGTATGTGAGTTGCCAGTGCATTATGGTATACTGTATATCACATAATGTTTTATGCATGTTTTTCCCAGGTCACCCATGGATGTTCAGAGATGCAGAGACTGATGAGCCACTGAGGGTGAACGGCAAAGAACTGTTTCTTCCTAAACCAGCAGAGGGTAGAAATGCTGATATCACATTACCAGGTAAGATTAGCCACATTACCTAAAATATTAGCCGTTATCATCATACAGTATGTAATGCATTACTAGTCACAGACATACAACCGAGAGTACATTTATGATGCACTGTGTAATAAGCTCATTTCAGTGTAGACTGCGTCTGAGCACACTTAAGTTAATGGTAAATTCCAGAATAAATTGTGTATTTTGAAAGGCTATCAAACTGCTTTTGATCACGGTGCTGTGAACAATTTCCAGTCTGGTGGTTAAAAGGGACAAATTAGTACTAATAGTTTTCCACATGCTTTTATTGTTATCTGGTCATGCAGGTAGTTTTGGCTTTATTTGGCAGGGTTTTAAGATCCCTTTTACTGATACTTCTACCACACTGCAAAAAACATAGATAAATGAAATTTGGCTTATGATGCTCAAATCATCACAAAATTACATAACAAAAACTTCAGAAATATATATTTTAGAGAAACACACAAGGGTTACACAGGATACTCGTAATCGTAATAATAGTTTTCCCTGTGCCACAAACCATTGATTGACATGTGTTTTAATTCAGGGACTATGTTAATAATAATTTTTGATTCAGTTAAAGCTTCTTTTTTTCCATCAGAGATATTTGTAAATGCATCAGTAAAACAGGACTATATTTACACTGGTATCCAGTTGTTTGTTGTTGTAATTTGAAGAAGGAAAGACTGTCTCTGCTTAACAAACACTTGTTTGGCTTACACAGTTTTCAGCCTCAAAGATCGTGCTCTTCAGATTATTCGGCGTCTGGTACGAGCAGAAGACTACAGGAGGTTGGAAATAGCACGGTGTCTCCACGAGGAGCTGGAAGATCCGCCCAGTATACTGAAAGATCTCCAGCGCATGAACCAGCGAGTAGAGCAGCATCTGCTGGAGAGGATCCAATGCCAGGAGGAATGAGGCGTGAAACTGGATGGATGATAGACAGCAATATTGTACTCCACCACATTATTAGAAAGCAAAGAAGCCAGAATTCATGAAGAATAAGATAAAACGTTGGAGTTATGTCTTGGGCGAGTGAGCAGCTGTTGCAAAGACTTATCTAGGTCTTACATTTGTTGCAAAGGAGTTTGATCTGCTGACTGTTATATTCACTCATTGGCTTTGGCAAATGTCTTCCTCTGCAGAAAAAATACCGTATGTACCATTTACCTTTTAGGAAGAGGAGTTTTATATAATATAACGGCAGCATCGTCAAGTAAATAGCGTTGTTTGTCCTCTAAAATGGTATTTATGGATTTCAATGTTTATTCCTAAAAGGCCACTAGAGAAATGGGGATGTTTTAGCCATTGATGCCTGATTATGTTACTCTCTACTATATTTTGCCATATAGCCAGGTTCTGTCATAAGTAAACTCCCTCAAAAAATCCTTTTCCATCATATGCACAAGACAGAACTTACAGTACAAGAATGTTTTTGTCTTGCATACAGTGTTATGATTGATCTTCTGTCATAAATATCACAATTTATAAAGGACAGTCACATTAGAGAGGAATCTCAGAGTATGGTATGTGTTGTTAGTATTCTTATTGGGAATGCCTGAGATAAGGTGATCTTAACAAATCCAGTTTACTGCACTTCTCCCATCAAAACACTTCTTACCTTGTTATCCTACTGTAGCTGTTAAGATCAGCAGTTTAACAATGACGGAGCTGTTTAGCAATCATCACAAAGCTTTTTGCACTTTAAAGGTGCTCTATATGATATCCATAGCATTAATATCGCAGCAAACTACTATTTGCTATGTAAAGATATAGTGGAGTAATGTCTACCTGAGCAGAGAATGAAGTCACTCTCCCGCTGTGCATGCTTTTAATCTGTGTCTGCATGTGAGAACACAGATTAAAAGCCCGTGAGCATGCCCCACTGGCTAGCTCACGGTCGCCGTTCTACCCCTCATACGGCGGTTACAGCTGATAACGCTGTCCTGACCGGCGGTGCCGTCGTGGAAGCATAGCACACACCCTCTGGTCTCCCCCAGGTTAACATCGTTAGCTCTGTCCGCACCGTTGCCTTTGTTTTCACTGTTAGCACTGTTAGCTATGAGCCGCCGGCTCAGCTGTCGCCATGTTGAGAGCCGTGCGGAGGCAATAGAAATGCTCCCAATCTCCTATTTAGTACCTTTAAATTTGGAAAAAGATGGAGTGATTATGGGTGTATTTTCCAAAATGGTCTTTTCTGGTAAATGTGGACTTTGTGTCAGAATATACCTACACCCATAAGTGGGCAGAGTCTCTTCTTAAACCTTGTCTTGCAGCTGATTTCCTTTAGGAAAAACAAAATAATTAACCTTGTCTTTACATTTCTTAAGACCAGGCTGTGAAACACTGTGACTGAGGAGTTTATGCTTCTATGGTTTTTGTCTACTTTGTAATTCTTTGCCTATTTTGTTCTTCTGCTACTGTATCTCAAAGACCTTCATTGTTTATTTGTGTAATAAATAAATAAAAGATATATTTCTTACTGGTTGAAAGCTGTGAAGACTTGCTATGTTAGTTATTTGCTCAGCTTACAGCGATTGATTATGAACTATTAAATTATGAACACGAGGTCACAAAGACAAAAATCATAAAATTGAGGGTGATTATTGAGAAACTATTATGCTGGTGAAGAACAGCAACATTACTGCTTTTTATATTGTAAGTCTGATGAAATTACATTTTGACATCACAAGATAATATTACTTACAATTGTACCATTGTGTTTGTTTAGGGGTGTATTTAAAGAATGGGACTGCTGAATTACGATTTAGGAATATTCAGGGCTGTGTAGCGCATGAAGGTTAACCCATTAATTGGGTTTCATCTGTAATATATCAAGTTTGGTACAAACTGAATAACTTGTATTAACTCAGACAAACACAAGGATGTCCACTCCAATTCACAATGCAAAATCTGAAATTATAACCTGCTCCAGTTTACCGCAGCAGGGGTACTGTTGCCAGACTTGTTGCTTAGCAACACAGAAACACAACCCATCTGTGTGTGTGTGTGTGAGTTGAGGTGAACTGGCTGCAGTAATATCAGGAACATGCAAGCAGGAGAAAAGAAAAAAACATGGGACTCGAGTCGTTTCAGGGTAGTGAAGTAAGTACTTGTCAAGAGCTTTCTATAGGTCTCTCTCACACACACATACAGTATTTGTTTGGCAGCAGTGCATGATGTCACCTCGTAGGACATAAGGAATAGACGTTAACTAATGATCACGATCCTTCGATTTTCTCAACAGCATGACATCTTGGCCAAAGAGTCACCCTGTCATGTTTCCACATCTCCAGACAGACCACTGGAGCAAAATGAAAACAATGGTAAGAACAAATTATATATCAACAACTTGATATATAATCTAAAAGACACTCTTGATTAATATCAAAAACATACTTTGCATTCTTGTGAGACTATGAAGAGTTATTCACATCTAGGTTCCAGTTTATCTCGCATCACTTCCAGCTGCCTTGTTGAAGGACAGAGGTTTGTGAAAATGATCCTATTTTTTACAGATAATATGAAATTGGGAGGTGATCTGAGAGCACTTTGCACATTACAGAGAGTTCTTCATGTTACGAAGGAAAAATGCGTTTCTAATTTGGTTTTATTACATGTACATGCCCTGGTGTATGAATCACATGAAGGAGCTCTAAACCAAACCCCCAGCAGCAGCCTGTTACCTCCTCTGACACTGGATGAAACTACAGATCCTGTTCCCTCATTTGTGCAAGCATACAGTAGGTCCCACATGAATAGGATAAATATCTTTCCGTTTATTATTTGCTTGCCTGCTTTTTCATTATTATATATCTTTTTTCTTTAGGTGTGCATCAAAACACACCAAAAACCTCACTTCAAAACATGCCCCAGTTCAGGAATGAGTTCAACGACCGTGCCAGGATGGGCTTCTGTTACTGGCTCATTGAAAAGAAGGCCTCAACATGTAAGCACTGATCCAAATGTCACAGACGCTGGCGTGACATTCACATGCACAAACCCTTAATCTCTATCATTGCTGATCCTGCTGTACAGACTTCCCACTGTACGCTCAACCTTTATAGTTTTGAAGCTTATATTCAGAGACGACCAGGTAGCTTTTATCCCCCCTGCCATGTCTCACTGGCTGATTTAGGTGCATGGTTGTGAGCAGCAGGTCAGACCTTCTGATTTGATATTAATCCTCATTTGACCAACGCAGACGTCCTAGTCTGCACACATTTCATTTTATGTTAGAAAGTGGATTGAGTGAACAGATAATCAGCATTTTCTGTATTTCATAAAAGGAATGTAAGCACATCCAAATGTCCATCACAAGCAGCATTTTTAAGAGGGACAACTCTGTGTCTTGTGTTTTAGAATAACTAATGTCACTTTATATTGTGATTGGTTTGCACAGGTCAGAGGACTGATGCATCTTTATTCCTTCCTTACAGGTAAAGGACACAGCTTTGGTGCCTACAAGACCTCTCTGGGATTACCAAAAGTCTAACAAAAGTGGTTACTGTCTAAAACAGGGGTGTCCAACTCTTTCTAGTTCATGGGCCAAATACAGCCCAATTTGATTTCAAGTGGGCCGGACCAGTAAAACCATTGCATAGTAACCTATAAATGACAACACCTCAAATTAGTCAGGCAATTGAAATGTATTGAGTGGCCTACACCTCTTATATATAGTATCACTGTTCAGCATGAAATACTTGTGGTGTGTCCCCTCCTCTGACTACCTTTAAAAACAGGCTTATATTCTCTGCTGCCTTCTAAATGTTGTGTTTGTCGTTTTTATCTCTTAATTTTGTGCTTTATTTTCATTTTTTCATAATCGTGATTACCTCTAAATTTGTATACAAAAACTTGTTTTCCTTTTAGAGTTTAAATGTATGCAAAACATTTGGAAACTGAATAAATTGTGCTACATCATATAAATTTCATTTCAAAATTTATTTCGAACATGTAGAATACAATTTTTTTTTTTTAAATAAAGAAAAAGAATGATCATACCAACGAGTGGACAGTCAGAAACAAGTAGTATTTACATACAATGAAAAGCATAAGAAATATAAACTGTCAACACTTGATGCCTTGATTTACATATTCGAAAAGGAGTGAGAAGAAGTATAAACTTATTTAATCCCACCCCTTCTCCATAAGTCAATTATTAATAATTAACCAGCTTCCTTATTGAGCCATACATATACTCTAATTAAATTTTCCTAAATTTGTCTAACTATAATTATTATTATTTATAATTATTCTAACTATAATTATTACCTTTAATCTGTGTCATACAGAAATATGAATTAATTACTGATATAATTATCCATATCAAAATATAAATTTGTTATAAATCCAGAATACCAATTCATTACTTATAATATAACTTAATCATATTGACTATTTGTTATCTTTTCTTATATGCTCAAATTATTATTTATAATATACAATTTATAATATACAATATGCACATGCAGTACAACATGCAATATATACATACACACATACATACACACACATACACATACACATACATATATATACATACACATACATACAGTATGGCAGGGGGGTGGTAAATACACTTGCCTTGCCTGTCTTTAGCTGATGCTGGTCGCTCATTAGTCAAATATCGGTGATGTAATAGATCTCGCGAGATGTAGACATATCTAATCGCTCATTAGTCAAATCTCGGGTGATAATATCCGATCTCGCGAGACTAACCTGGTCGCTTGTTTTCTGTTGCGTTTAAACGGTCCAAAACAAAGCGTTACCACCACCTAGCGGCTGATTTAAACACAAAGCTTTTTAATTAAACTCATTATTAAACATGTCAACGAAACGTTGTCATATTTTGGTTTTGTTCAGAAGCGTTTTAAGCCAGAACTCTTGTAAGGTACCGAGCGGCTGACTGAACCGACGAGGATAAAGTGACGGTTGGTTGTGACGTCATTTTCTACTGAGCCGAGAACCGAGCAGGTAACTCCACAACTCTCCACCTCTAGCGTCAGTTAGCTCGTTAAATTACGTGTTTATGTGCGGTAAACAAGCGTAAAGTCATAATATAAATAATGTTTAAGCGTCCTGTCGTAGCCAGAACATGACGCTACTTGTTTTTGAGACGCGAGTCGCAGTTTGATGTTAGCTTAGCTCATGTTAGCTAACAGTTTTTATTTTTTTTAATTTCAAAATGACAGTTTCCATAGCAACAGCAGAAAACATCAAAACATTTACATACAAAAGAAGAAAATGATGAAAAGAAGATGAAACAAAACAAGCATAAAATAGAAAAAAACACACAATAAAAATAAATAAATAAGTAGATAATAATAAAAAAGACCATGCGAGAGTATGACAATAATATCACTTAAAAACATTAAAGATATTGCATACATTCATTGTTTTCATTGCTTTTGTTGTTTTGTGAGGAAGAAATTGTTGACAGATATAAATCCATTTCTTTCATAAATACTAGAAATTAGGCTTTTTTTGTGGTAAGTTTACACTTGTGAATGTTGAACTTCACGAGAATTTAAATTAAATTAATAAGAAAAAATGCATTACTGTCTTTGTCACTGTAACCATAGCAACCAAATATAATATTTCTATAGTACAGTGCAAAATCTGAGAAAATGTTAACAAGTATAAAATTATTTCCACAATTCACATGTAAATTTACAGGACCAGAATAAATGAGAGCAAGTTTAAGGATGTGATTCACAGAAGGAACAATTTACATCTATATGTCACTCTTTAACTTTTGTAAGAAATGTTTCACTGGATAGAATCTGTGGATCAATGACACCTCTTTTACCTTATAAGTTAGCTAACAGTTTGAATGGCTAAAGTTTAGCTGAAAGTGACTGTGATGCTGATGTCAGCTCTTTTACCTTCATCACTCAATCAAGACATGAGATGTTATGAATGTTCAACAAACAGAAGTATGTACAATATATATTTAATATTGAACATTTAATCATCTTGGACTGCATACTCTTTGACTGGATGGTAGTTTTAAAATCATGTTTCAATATTGATCCAAAGAAAACTCCTCACAACATGGAAATTAGAGCTAAAACAATTAATCGATTAGTCGATCATCAGAAAATTAATCAGAATCTATTTTGATAATCTGTTTCGATTTTCAAATTTTTTTAGCATTTTATATCGCCGTTGACTGAATATCTTTTGGACTGTTTGCTGTACAATTTGAAGTTCACCTTGGGCTTCAGATAATTGTGATGGACATGTATCATTATTTTCTGTCAGTTTTTATTAATTGATTAATTTAGAAAATTGTCAGATTACCCATAAATGAAAATAAATGTTATACAGCAAAACCCACCTTAGGGCCCTTATCAAGTCAGTTGATATTGTGCTTTAGTGGTACATATTCCCATGGAAAGTTGGCCACCTGCTTTGCCCAGTTGGGAGCTCAGCCTTGGGGCGATCTCACCTGAAACAAACACCACCTCTGCCAACATCATAAAAACAGATACACATTTATGAATATAATAATGATAATAACTTCATTTGAATAGCACTTTTCTTAACATAGTTACAAAATGCTTTAATAAAGGACATGAGAGACATAAATAAAAATAAACCGTAAAATAAAATATAGGAGATTTAAATAACCCAAGTCATTTAAAAGCCAGTTTAAAAATTTGTGTTTTTAGCTGATGTTTAAAAGAAAATACAGAAGTTCAGACTTAGGAAATAACCTGCAGGGAAAAATTTACTTTTTCACACAGCTATATTATAGCTATAAAATGCTATATCAGTGTGGACATAGTTTAGGTCTTACTAACTAAATTGATCACTAGATGGACATATCCTCTTCTTGTGGGAACAAAATGAATACTGCATTTTTTACTTTAACAGTGATGCTTTCATGTTTTCACCTTGTTGCTTGCATGATGTACTAGATGGTCATACAGATCTGTTCATTAATTTTCTAACTGTGTATTGGATTAGGAATCTCAGACATGGACAACGGCATAAACAAGGTGACAACAATCACCTCACCCACACATCTTCAGGAGAGAGATGCTGGCTCACGCACACCCTCTCGCTGGAATATGTTGCTGGATGAAGATTCAAATCTTTTGCCCCTCGGTGACTCTCCAGGACCTGACGGCCTTGGAGAACTAAGTCTGGACACTCCCAAGAGAAAAGCAAAGGTGCTCGGTGAAAGCACGCCTTCTTTAGGCAAACTTAAGCTGAGGAAGCTATCCAGGAAAAATAATGAACATTTCTCAACTTCAGAGGTAAATCTTTCTCTGCCCATCTTTTAATGGTACATTTAAAGTGTTTTTATCAAAGCTACAGTCTCAAATATGCATTTTCATGCATTATGTTCAGCTCTTTTTATTTGTCCGTTTGCACCCATAACTATCAGGAGAAACCTAAGGACAACTCATCCTGGCAGCTGGAATCCACAGAGAGCCAGCAAGCATCATCACCTTCACCTCACTCTTTCATCGTGAAGAAGAAGGAGAGGACACCCGAGGAGGGATCAAAGGCTATCTACAAGAGGGCATTGATCGCAGCCATTGGCAACACAAGAGCAAGAGGCAGCACTTCAAGTATCCCCAGGACTTTGCCATTTGTGTCTTCACCAGTGAAGACTGAAACACCCAGTCCAGCGTCACTTGACAGAACGGTCACGAATATTGAGTGTTCCTCGATCAAACCGGAGAATAAATCTGAAGAAAGTGGCACTTACCAGGAGGAACCATTGTCTCCCCTTCAGGTGTTTGAGGACACTGAAGCCCAAAGTGACAGCTCTGAGCTAAAAACAGACAGAAGGGTGAGTTAACTGACATCTAGAAATCTATCTTGTAGTTTTGCTTGTTTATTTATATATTTTCAGATGTTTTAGTTGCATATAATCTGTTAATTCCCCTTGTCTGTAATTACATTTGTTCATTTTAGCTAATGTTTTTAAAAAATCTAAATCAACCATAGTATTTGTACTGAAGGCAGGAAATGTATGTCCATAAAATATTGTGAGCATTAAATGATCAAGCCATTGAGGATTAAAATCTAATTGGAGATGTTTTTCATAATTTTTTTTCACTATTTGTTTACATTTTTCAGAGTGTTGTGCTAAAAGAAGAAGCTGCACCTGAGCAGTTTGTTGCTCCAGACACTGGGATTGTTGAAACAACATCTCAAGACAAGTTATTTGCTACAGAAGATGGACCAGAATTTGAGTGCTGTGATTTGTCCCTCTCCGCCCTGGAGGATATCCCAGAATCTCCGTCTTGTTTCAGCCAACTGTCAAGAAGTCCTTCAGTGAATACCCAGGGAGCTACAACTTCCTCTTTCACCTTTTCATCCCCCAATGAAACCACTGGGGCTGTCCATGCAGCTGCTGAGGACAAGGGGACGCCTTTCCCAATGTCACACAGGACAGGTTTTGTCTCATTCAAGAAGCCCCACGCAACAAACGCGACCCCTTCAGAGACATCCAGAGTTGAGACTGAGAATTCCCGCTCCTCCAGCAGTATGGCTTCTTTATCGGATCCCTTTGCTCTGCCGCTCTACTCAAATAGAGGAGTATTGAACCCTCACTTGAAGTCCACAACCACACGCCGGCGGTCGGATGTTGGCTCTTCCATGCGTCACCCCCACTACGCTTTTACTCGTGGTGGCACTCCTAAAAGAAGATTATCGCTGGGGGCAGAACCTATGTGGACCAGTTACCCGCACCGGGACACTCAGGTTGGTTTCATAGACTCACACTGCCATATAGACATGCTCTATGGAAAGCTTGGCTTCAGCGGGACGTTCAACAGCTTTCGAAAGCACTACGAAAGGAGCTTTCCTCCAGAGTTTAGAGGCTGTATTGCCAACTTCTGCAACCCAAGGATCATGGTGAAGGAGGCCCTGTGGGAAGGTTTGCTGGGTGAAGACATGGTATGGGGGGCATTTGGGTGCCACCCCCACTTTGCCCAACACTACTCTAGTGTCCAGGAACACGATATACTGATGGCCATGCGGCATCCAAAAGCTGTGGCATTTGGTGAGATTGGCCTGGACTACTCCCACAAAAACTCCGCTGACAAGCCCATGCAAAAAAAGGTAAGGTCTAGGTTGATATGGTCTCCATCAAATAAAACTTTGTAGTCCAACTGTTTATCTTAAACTAGATAGGCTTTATGATTGTGAAGTGGTCAGAAATATATTGTGTGGATTGATACTAATGTAAAATAATAATGTGTTGTGGTCCGTGTTTTGTTTCTCTGCGAAGGTGTTTGAGCGTCAGCTGCGTTTGGCCGTGGCCATGCAGAAGCCTCTGGTGATCCACTGCAGGGACGCAGATGATGACCTGCTGGAAATCATGAAGAAGTGCGTCCCGAGGGAATACAAAATTCACAGGTGTGTGGAGGAAAATCGTCTGATTTCTCATTTTACATCACATTTTAAAAAATATTTCCTGCCTTCTTTATCAACATGGAAATGTTAAAGTTAGTATTTTTTTTCTGTTTAAAGTTATAATCCATAAGGTATTCATTAAATCTAACCCCATTTTTGACACATTATTTATGGTTGGAGCTTTTCTGCATTAGCCATTTTAATATAGTGAAGCAGTCTCAGAAAACACAATGTATTTGTCACTCGGTTAGCGCTGACTGCAATCTTTCATCAAAAATGTATTTTTTGTCATTTTTGCCAGCAGATTTGTTAATTTTTGGTAAATCAACTAAGAGTGCTTTCACACCTAACCTGTTTAGTTCGGTTAATACAGACTTAGGTCTGTTTGCCTCTGTTAGTACGGTTCATTTGAGCTGGTGTGAAAGCTGTCAATCGAACCCTGGTGCAGACCAAACAACCAAACCGAGGCCGTCTGAAAAAGGGTTCCCACTTCCAAGCGGACACTGTGCAGTTTGTTTGTGGTGTGAAAGTGGTGGTATGATAGCAGATATGTGATTTTAGCATGATTTCAAAAGCTAAACTACTAATAATTCCATCTGCTGATCATGAAGTCTGTTTAGGAAGCGATTTGTATTTAAGGCCATGTATATAAGCATGTCAGCGCATGTATTTTCCCTGATTAATAGGTCAAAAGCTGTTAAAACCGCTGTACCTGTATCTGACTGTGTAATTTGTCAGTGCATTAACTCCATTAAAAAGAGTGTGACAGCGATCCCACAGTAGGCCCATTCGTTCGCACCAGTCATCTGGGAGCATTAAAGTGCTACATAAACATCTGTCACTCACAGGAATTTGATTTCCCCACGTGGGTCCTGATGATGCAGGATGACAATCAGTGAGTTACCTGTCAGTCTGTATAACTTCATGTTTACTCCTCTGGTTTGTTTGTAAAAACTCAGTGTGAACAGAAACCAGACCAGAACTAAAATGCAGCGATGTATAATGTTTCCCCTCGGTCCGAACCAAATGAACCCAACTACAGGTTGAAAGCACCCTAAGACAGAAATCCTGAGGATTACAACTTTAAGGACCTTCAAAGAGTACAAACAGTTATGCATTTAATCTGTGAATTTTCTTTCTTGTACTTGTGTTGTTTCCAGGCACTGTTTCACAAACAGTTATCCAGTGATCGAACCCTTCCTGACGGAGTTCCCCAACTTGTACGTGGGTTTCACAGCCCTGATCACCTACTACAAGGCCACCGAGGCCCGAGATGCTGTCCGACAGATCCCTCTGAACCGCATTGTGTTGGAGACAGACGCACCATATTTCCTGCCAAGACAGGTACATTTAAATTGAGGCCTGGGAAAACCAAAACACTGCCCTAATGTCATTAATGATTGCTTTACTATTGTTTTACTTTTAGCGTCCATTGATGGTCTAAATGCTGTCTGAGAAATTTTTACAATGTCAAGAATGGACAAAGAAACTGGCCAGATACTGATTATTGGTACAAAATATCAGTGTTTGGCCACTTGGGTCTAAAACTATTGGTAGTAATTTTCATAAACCTATATTCGTCAAACCTTTTGGATGAACCCCTTTTTTTTTTTTTAGATCTGAGGTGTTCTCCACAAAATGGCCAGTATTGTACTGTTGACATCACTGGTACACTACATTTTGACTACATACGTACATAATGATAAGTGTTTCTCTCTTAACAGGTGAAGAAAGATGTATGCCGGTTTTCACATCCTGGAATGGGCATCCACACGCTGCAGGAGCTGAGCCTGCTGAAGAGGGAAGACATGGCCACGGTCCTCGCCACGGTCCGAAACAACACCACTCTACTCTACGGCGTATGATCTTTAGAGATGGTGCATTAAAAACTAGCAAGACAAAGTTCAACGTTTTTGGAGCTGGTTTGTGACACAAACATTTATGTGGTTATTTGTTTTAGATTTATCAATCCTCCATGTAGAGATGTAGGAATATGGAGGAGCAGGCTCACTTTAAACAATCTGAAAGACTCTCAAATTAAACTTTAACCGAATAAAAGGCAAAAAATGTCTGAGTAAAAGTGTCTCTCGTCTGATAGAGACACTGTATATTTTTGTTTATCTGATGTTTCATTTCATTGTTCATCACAGAAATGAATTCCTAAGCGTTTTAGTTGTTTTTACTGTGCTGACATCCCTTGTTTGTTCTGATTTGTTTGGATGTTTGTTTAGTTTAGTTTGGGTTGATACAGTGGAGATGTTTAATAAAATTCTGTAATCCTACCCTTTTCAAATCTACAGGTATGGTTTGTTGAATTAACCATTAATGCACACAAGTGCTGAATGAAAAATGGGAGAGAGTAGTTGAGTATCGTTGGTAATGCAGCAACGCAAACACGCGTGGTGTTTGCTACGAGCAAAGCTGATTCTTTATTGAAGAAAGGAAGTGGCTGCCAGACTATAGTCCATCAGCATGTTTTGATACCACCGTGTTTGTCACACACATTTGGCTTGAGTGCTTTTTATTTGAGAATGATCAGCATGGCCTACTTGTGACATTTTCTGGTGGTTAGAGTATGCCACCCGAGGACAAGAATAATGGTAGATGACTAGATGTGTCTCTTGTATATCAGGTTTGACAGGAGGAATGTGTTAAAATACATACTTTTTGCCCGGCTCTTAATCAAAGCTTTGTTTCCAAGAGTTTTAGAGCCTCTCCAGAAAGTAGGCCGGAGAACATCATGTTCATGGTTGTATATCTGTGTTTATTAAAAGCTACAAGGTGGAACGCAGGACAGACACGAGCATCAGAGCAGTCTGTACTTTGCTGTGTTTGAAACTAGTTCTTCAGATGTGAAAGGGAAGTTTTCCAGCTTTGTTCTGGGAGTTGGTAATTTGTTCTTCCCTTCATTTATGTAACAGCAACATTTAAGCCTGTGCAGTTGTAAAGATAGAGACCCTAAAACTAGGGCTGCACGAAAAAAATGTCTTAATTGCAATTATTTTTGACTGATAGTGCAATTGCGATATTAGAGGGAATAATCATTTTTACATCATTATTCTCATTTTCATTGAAAAACATATTAAAATGCTTATGGTGTGATTTTTACAGGGATCTGTACCAAACAAAGAGGTTTTCTTAAGTAGACTATGATGTGTAGGCCAGAACATCTCTTCAGCACCACAATATTTAATTTAAAATGGTATTTTGACACACATTTTGCCTTTAACCCTCTGAGACTGGCTTTACTGTATTTCAGAGGCTCTGAAGGTAGATATCAGATACATTCATCCATCAATCAATCTGCAACTTTTAGGGACCAGGGAGGTGAGTGTGGAGCCACAGTCCTCTGCACCTCTGTAGCTCCCATATCTGTAACTACTATTGTGGACAGAGTAATTCCTATCTTCCGTTTTCACACAATTGCAATTCATTTGGTAGGAGAATGATCCTTACATTAAAGTGCAAGCCGAATACAGAGATATATCACAACAGTTTCAATTGTATCACCCCTGCCCTGCCCATTTCCCCAGCCCTTCTCAAGTCCTCCATTTCTCCCAAAACTTGACCTTGATATTTATTTTTTGTTTCGGTCAAAGATGAGACAGAGAGACAAAAAGATTGTTGATGCTTTATTTTTACAGACACATGTTGGATCTCTAAAGATAGATAAGAATAATAGATATTGGGTGTTTTTAATGCCGAATAACATTAGATCACTACACAGTTATGAATATGAGCAACTTATCTGCTGACAGTTTTCAGTTCATTTCACTACAATTTTACGCTTTTGAAAGTGGAAGTTCAGTATTAAACCTTTAAAACAGTAGTTTGACAAAATAATTTTAACTAAATTTCCTTCTAATAAGCTTGTTGTATGAAACTCATTTTCAACCATATTTACACCAGCTAAGCCCCATATTAAGGTTTTGTGATGGCAGTTGAACCAACTCCATCAGTGATGAAGACCCTGGGATGTGGTTGAAAGCTCCAAAAAAGATCTCGAGTATTGAAGATTAAGTTTTACACACGGTTTCACCTGATAAACAGTTTAATGTTTTAGTTTGTAATGACGGACATCAGTAGGGTTCTCTAAGATTTAGTGGTACAGACGGCAACTTAATTAGTCTCAGTCTGAGTAACAATGTGTTGAAGAGCCTTGAGCTAAAGAATAAATGAAGTTGTGAAAAAGGAGACCAGCATGTCTACAGGCTAATCGCTTAATGATCACTATCTAATATAGTTGAATTTGGAAGGCATTGAGACAGCAAATTTAAAATTCTTGTCCATGATCTTCAAAGTTGTGATGGTGTCTCTGAAACAAGATGGAACATGTTAAAATAATTTTAAAAAATGTAATTATTTTACTATACATCAGCTGAAATGAACACAGGAAGTAGACAAACCTGGTGCAGCTTCAGTGCTTCCCAGCACACGCTGAATGATCTCCTGCAGCACTACACCGTACTCCTCAAAGTCCTCCTCTCTCATGGTGAAGCCAATCTCAAAGGGGGCACTGATCTACTCAGAGGAGATGAAGACCACACCGTTATAGGGATGAGTTTGGGTGGTGTGGAGGAGTCATGAGTGTGATTTCCACTCACTGTGATGTGGTTGTCCTCAGCGGGTTGACGAGGCTCCTCCATGGCTTGGCGGCCGACTCTGGATGACTTCCCCTTGATCTGTCGTTGACCAGAGAAATCTTTTTCAAATCTTTTTTATTGTTTTTTTTATGCAGACATGGCAAAAGTCATCTCGTCAAATGTAGGCAAACAGTATGAGGAAAATATAGGTGTTTTTTTTTACATTAAAGCATGTTAACATGTTCTGGTAGAAACATAAAATACAAGTATGAACCTGAAAATGAGCATAATATGTGACCTTTACATTTAGATATTGAACTTGGGGCTCAGTGGGACAACAGGAGCTTAAAGAAGCTTGTTATCTTTTAAGGATGAAGACAAAGAAACATTAAGTGTAAGATATTGAGGAAAGGTTTGGCATTGCATGTGAAAGCATTACACAAAAACAAACAAGTCATTGTTAAGGAAGACTGAGTTCTATTAAATTACGTTGAAAGTGTTAACGGCTTCATATTCAGAACATCAGGATGTAAATTAAACTGCTTTGTGAGTGTTAAAACAGATACACACATCATCTACAGGTTTAGATCATGTGAGGGTGAGCTTTTCTTGGTTTACATTCATTTGTTTTACATTTTCATTAAGAGTTAAAGAATGAATCCAAACGTGTTAAATGTCTGTCAGACAGAAAGAAAGCATCTTACCTGAGGTTTTTGTGAAGGGCTGAGATAGCTGGAGCCTGCGCTGGTGGACTTGCACCACAAGGTCAGAGAACACAACAAAACAACCACCAAACAGGTGTTTCTTTTCAAAAACATGATGATGGAAGAAAAACCTCAACGTAATGAAGCAATCTACAGTAAAAATGGTTAAAAATATCTGACAGCGACCTTAGTTCTCTTTCCTTCCTGCTTTGTTTGGGAGCTTCTGGCTTCATACCTTTATATACCTTTCATCCTCTTTCATTTGGGTTTAAACATGCATTCAATATAATAGTAACAGGTACTTGTGTCATCATATCTCGGTAGCATTGGACTGTTCAAATGTTGAAATTGATAACAAAGTGGGCATTTCTCTGTTGTAACCTGATAGCAGACGTGCTGATCATCTTCAATGGAAATAATAGTATCGCTGTCATAGAGATACAGATAAATGGGACTGATTCAGCCTATAATGCATCTCTACGGGAACACGCCAATAATGAGCTATTATTCATGGGACAAGTGCAATACACATGGAAATGATCACAAATAGTGTTTACTCAGGGAGAAAATCAACTTTAGGCCTGTTCATATATACACATAGTTAGATATTAAGGTTAATATTAAACAATCACACCGCTCAACAGTAAATAACTCTTTTAATGTGTCTTAAGTGCATCAAACTGAGGAATTTGACAAAATCTGAGCCCATAAATGTACATTTGATCAAATTGTAACTTTTCAACAGTTGAAACATTTGTTTTTTCAAAGAACAAACCTATTAAACTAAAACAGAGCATACTGATCATAAAGCCCTGAGTAAACCCATATAGATATAAAACAGTAAATCTTTGTTCAGACTTTGTGATATCTGTGAAATTGTGATGTTTCATATGTTTATCAAATGGCACTTTAAAATTTCCCAATCAGTATTGATTTGATGTACAGTACAGCACAACAGTTTCTTTCCCTGGGCCATATGGACACTGAACAAACAATAAATCTCTGCAATATTAATACACTGAATGTGAAATACATTTGACTGTGCAATATATCCTTTGATGCAATTTATACCTCAAGTGCAACTACCTTTTTTTACATTTTATTTATTATTTAGTATTTACCTATTTTACAAGTGCAATTACCTCGGTTTACATTACCTCTATTTTACCTATTTTTTATTCCTCTAGTGTTATACCTCTGTTTATATTTTTTTATTACATCTACCTTACCTTATTATTTGCTTTATAACTGTGTGTGTGTTTTACCTTATATGTTTTATCTGCCTCGTTTAGTCAAGTATTTGTTTTAAAGCACTGACCAGAAGCGGCAACTGTGAATCTCGTTGTATTTAATACGATGACAATAAAGCTTTCTATTCTATTCTAGTAAGACTTAAAGCCTTGCAGATTTTTTTTTGTACAAAAAGCTCAAGTATCATAAGTGTTATATGAGCATTAGTTGGTCTATCTGTAAGATGAAAACTTTACACAGTTAAAATAGTTGAATACATGGGTGCCTAACATGATAAGATACAGGCACAAGTGTAACTCTTTAGCAGAACTACTACAGGGGGGATGTTCATCATTACGGATGCTTCTCTAATGGCTCTTTTCTGCATCAATGATGAATATCGCGTTTTTTCACCAATATAATATGTATATATTTTTTTTACTTTATTATAATTTGTATTATTATTATAATTATTTAGTAGTAAATCTAGTGTATATTTAGTGTAGTATATATATTTTTTAACTTTTTTATATTATTATTATTATTATTATTATGATTATTTAGCAGTAAATCTAGTGCATATTTAGTGTAATATTTTTTAAAACTTTTTTATATTATTATTATTATCATTATCAGTATCATTATCATCATCATTATCATTATCATTATTATTATTATTATTATTATTATTATTATTATTATTATGATTATTTAGCAGTAAATTCTAGTGCATATTTAGTGTAATATTTTTTAAAACTTTTTTATATTATTATTATTATCATTATCATTATCATCATCATTATCATTATCATTATTATTATTATTATTATTATTATTATTATTTAGTAGTAAATCTAGTGTAATATTTTTTTGACTTTATTATTATTATTATTATTATTATTATTATTATTTAGTATTAAATCTAGTGAGTAGTTCACACTCCAGGCCAGTAGGCGGCGGTTGTTTGCCATAAACCGCCGTAAAACTCCAACGAAGAAGAAGAAGAAGAAGAAGAAGGAGCGAAGCACCAACGAAGAAGTCAGTCTCAGTTAGCTAACGCAGCTAGCAGCTCTGATATTAATGTTTTAGAAAACAAGTCTTAAAGATGGATAAAAAGAAGAAACCGTTCAGTGTGACTGCTTCATCGGTGAGTTGTACTGAGAAGCAGCTTTATAAACATTTTATGACCCACCGTGTGGCTGCGTGACGTTTAATATGATGATACCAGGCAGCAGGCTACACTGCTACAGAAACACTATATAAACAGAGTTACAGCAACAACAACATACACATGTGGACTTTATTCTTTCCTGGTCACTAAGACCCAGACAGTGGATCATATCAGTCCAGGTCTGAGGTCTCTACTGGCTCCCTGTCTCTCTGAGAGTTGATTTCAAAATACTGCTGCTGGTTCACAAAGCACTAAATGGTTCAGGGCCAAAATACACTTCTGATCTTCTGCTGTGTTATGAACCATCCAGACCTCTCAGGTCATCTGGATCAGGTCTGCTTAGTGTCCCCAGACTCAGATCTAAACATGCAGAAGAAGCAGCGTTCAGTTTTTATGAACCAAATATCTGGACCAAGCTCCCAGAAACCTGATTTTAGCTTCTATCCTAGCTTTTATTTTTTAGCTTGTTTTTATTTTCTAATCTTTAATGTTTGTATAACTGTTTTAATTATGTCTTAATGTAGTTTTGCACTTTGTCACAATGTTCTTGAATGTTTATGTAAAGCACTCTGTTTCTGAAATGTGCTATGCAAATAAAGCTGCCTTGCCTTTAACTTACCTCTATTATGTTGTTTCTTACAGCTGGTGGACCTTAAAGCTGAACTGTACAGAAAGCAGGAACAATTCAAACAGGACAAACTTGGGCATGAAAATACTGGTGCTGGATTCACATCAAAAGCCAAAGTCAAGGTACAGTATGTGTTATTTTGGTGCATATTGTTTACCTGCTTGTGTATTTACAGACAGGGAATGAAATTAGCACCTGCCACCTGCCAAATATACAGGGTAAATGTTGGCTGTGGCAGGTAAAAATTTCAGGTCACCTGCCACCATGGCGGACAGGTTTTCCTCATATTAAGAAATATTATTTTTATAAAGCAATTCTAAAGCCATATGTTTATAATAAAGTAATTTTCGATACATTTTGAGGTAAATATTGGGGGGAATTTGGCAGTAATTCCAAAGAAATTTCAAATAAGTAACAAATTATCACCTAATTACCATGAAATTTGCGGACCTGTAAAATGAAGCGTTACCAAATATAGTCATGGATTAAGGTAACATGATATATTCCATAATTCTACAATCTGGTTCCACTGACTCAGTGTTTACAATTTTAAAGTGTTGTAGATTTCAGAAGTGGCAGACAAAAAAAATGAGTGGCCAGTAGAAATGTTCAGTGACCTGCCACAGTGGCAGGTGAGGAAAAAGGTTAATTGCAGACCCTGATTACAGAGTGAGATCACTAACCAGGATGTCTTGTCTTCGTGCTCCTGTGTAGAAACCTAGTGTCTGGACCAAACAAAACGCTGGTGTTTCTGCAAGATCTGAGAAAGATGCAGAGCAGCTGGCTGAGGAGCAGATCAGCCTGGATACATCAAAGTGAGTTCAACACATTATACAGGAGATTTACTGTCATAATAAAATGGTGACCATACCTTAAGCTCCTCATTTATTTCTTTTTTACAACAGACGCAAGTTGGAGGAGAAGGCCAAACTCTACGAGCAAATGACAAAAGGAGACTTTCCAGGTTGGTGGAGTATACAAATATATCTTCCTGATATATAGTTCTACAACAAAATGTATTTACTTTGTAATAATTTTGTCTTGTAATACCTCAGATGAAGAGACAGAGGGACTGTTCCTGGTTGATTTCACACAGAAGATTATTGACAAAAAGAGAGAAGCACTTGCACAGAAGGAAACAGAAAGAGATGATGAGGAGAGACACAACTCTTCTCCTGTTCCTCATCCTCAAAACCCAGATGAGGAATGGTAACGTCTGATTCATTCATTTTCAAGGGAGGAAATTTATAGTTTAGTTAGTATGTTGTTTAAAAGTGCATGCGTTAATTACATAAATTAAAAAAAACACTGACCAATCCCAGTAATTTATGTTAAATTAGTGCCACTGCCATCACTGCTACAAAAAGTGAAAATGTATACATTACTTAATTAGGATACAGCTTCAAGTTTTAAACAATTAAAAACCTGTTAGTGAGAAGTTCTCCTGCTGCGTTGTTTCTCTGTAGGGTGGATTATGTGGACGCTTTGGGCCGATCTCGAAGGTGCATGAAGAAAGACCTGCCGGGTGTTAAGAGAATGGACCAAGATTTTAAAGGAAAAGGGTAAATATTCTACAAATAAAAACTCTTTAAAGGTGCAGGTGATGGATTCTGGACGTTGGTGTCAAGCTGACAAATGACTATTCCATGTAGAAACTCCTCAGATGAGAAGGACTTACTCTCGGAGGACATGCGTCGAGAGCTACAGAGGCAGGAGTGGGAGAGGGAGGAAGAGGAGGCCATGAAGAGGCCTGTTGGGCCGCTCCACTACGAGGATATCAGGGGACAAGGTTACTGTTAAAGCTTTTCTAAAACGTTCCTGCACACATTTAAAATGAAGAGGTTTGGTCTGTAAGTCTTATGCTGTAGAAAGAACTTTGTGTGTTTGTTCATTTCAGAGGCTCGGGATCTCGGCACGGGTTACTTTTCGTTCGCTCAGGATGAAGAGCAGCGTAGAAAGCAGAGAGACACTCTGGACATGCTGAGAGACCAGGTGAGCTGCTGATCTCTGGACAGATGTACAGACACAGAAATATTATCTCAAGTGTATGCATTTTAAAAGTTCCCTTGATAACCAATCACAGATATGTTGTCCATAGCCTCCTTGTTATGCCTTTGTTGTTTACTGAGTTTTGCTCAGTACATCATTACTGTCCCCAGCTTTGGCAATGCTGCTACACACTTAAAGTCCTTGTTCAATTGTTATATTTGATGAAAATTTTTTTTTATTTTGAGTCTAAACACATGATTAATGTCCCTTTCTTTATTTCTCTTTTACATCCGTCCTGTCCTTCAGACAACAGAGCAGCGCACTAAGAGGGAACAACTCAAGGACAAGAGGCAGGGCATCCTGCAGGCCCGACTGGCCAAGGTGAGGCAGAGGAAGACGAAGAAGGCCAAGCTGGATGGCACTGAGGAAGAGCAGAGAGACGCGGAGAATGAAGGTTAGAATCCACAACCACGTCAAATGCAGCCATGACCTCTTTTAGATATTATAGAATTGGAGCTGTTTGCATATGAAGTCAGTCTGCGGTTAAATTACCACACAAATGTTAATGAGGGATTGTTGTGAATTGTTTGTCTTAGGAGGGGAGGATGAAGATGAATTAATAGGACCCCCGCCTCCACCAGAGGACCCCCCAGAGGTCAGCACATTGAAGAAGGTGGTAGTGGAGATCCAGGAAAGGAAGGACACCAAACCAGGAGTTCCTCATGTCAGAGAATGGGACAGAGGCAAAGGTAAGCCTTGTTATTTAAAGGCCATATTCAAAATCAAAAATTCATCTCCTTACATCATGACTACGATGAAAGTATGTTGGGGAAAAAATGTGTGTACGGCAAACGTAGGGCTTGTACTTTTCTGCCATTTTTCTTGGATGGAAAAGCAGTGGTGGAAAAGTCAGAAAAAACAGAAAATATAAAAATGATGATGGCTGAATTGCATTTAGCTGCTTCAGTTTAAGGGTCATGGTATTGTGCATGCTGGCTCACTGTCACACTGTCACGGTTCACTGGGACACTTGAATAGAATTAGTAACACCTGTGATTTTCCTACTATGACAAGTCAAAGTGTCTGCTGTAAAAAGGGCCTGTTGCAAAACTGAAGTCAAGCACTTCAAATAATTTACAACCGTCTTTACCAGTTGCATTACTTCAATAGACCTGGTGAACCTGGTGATATGCTAGTTAAACATTTTATCCTATTCACCTCTAGTGTCTTGCAAAACATATGGAATTTTACAATACATATTTGTAAAGGCAATTTTTTCTCAAAATTATTTTTTTCTCACTCTGAGCCAGAGATCTCCACTTCAGTAGCACTTACACACACTTCCAGTTTCATTCCTCTCTATATCCTGGAGGTTTTTACAGAGGAGTTTGTTCATAAACCATTCATAGCCTGATTTATAGAACATTTTATTCCTAAAAACATGTATGGCGTTGACAGTATTTTCTGATTTATGGAGCGATAAAAAGAGATATTCAAAATTCTTTCTGTAAAAACCTTCAATTCTAATATGTCAACAAAATGAAACAATAATTTTGAACCTGGCTTTATCCAATGTTCACATTTCTGTTCCGCAGATGCATGTAAATTAGCACAAATTTGATAAGATAATGCCTGATTTTCATATTTAAACATACACTTTCTGAAAACTTGTAATAAAAAAACCCAATTGTCTTAATGTTATTAATAAACTGGGAAAAGTTTCATGGTGAGATCTGTTAGTTCATTTTTTTTTTTTTTACCCTATTCACCTGGAGTGTCTCCCCTTGTTCCCAATATATTTGCAGGTGGAATGTAAAGTTATGGGTTATATAGTTAGAGGTATAGATATTAATCTCTCTCTAATCAACCTTATTGTGGTCCTTTTGTTTTAAGGAGTTGTGTTTAGATATCTATAATGAAATGTGTCATGGATACGAGAAGAATTCAAACTGAATTCTGTATGCCATAAATAATTGTGCTTGTGGTTAAGGATTTTCAAGATTAAAGTAACTATTTCTGTACGTTGTCAAATACTTGACTTCTCTAACGCCACCTTTTCACTGTTTCTTCCAGAGTTTATGTTTAGTGAGTGGACAAGTCGGCGTCGCGAAGAGCGGGAGACAGAATTCGCACCTCCCTCTGCGTACTATGCAGAGGGGAAGAGAGAAAGACCGGGGAAGAATAAAACTCCAATCCAATCCAAGATGTCCTTCAAGTGGACCAAACTCCCAGGAGGAATCTCTGAGAGCAAAGAGGAACCACAATCTCAGCCCAAAACTCCTCCTTCACCTCCTCACCCTCAGCAAAATCCTCCATCTCCTCAATATCCTTCACCTCCTCAAAATCCTCCACCTCCTCAAAATCCTCCACCTCCTCAAAATCCTCCATCTCCTTCACAACCAGAGACTGCATCGCAGTCACCTCCTTCAGATCAGCCAGCAGATTCAGATCCTGTGTCTGCTGCTTCTTTTGATCCCCAGTATCCCACTCCTTCATTTTATCCTTCGTTTACTCCTCCTCAGTTTGCTGGACCAACTCATCTGCTTCCTCCGTTTTCCCCACAGTACTCAAACCAGTATGCACCCCAATATCCACCCCAATATCCGCCCCAGTATCAACCCCAGTATCAACCCCAGTATCAACCCCAGTATCAACCCATGTATGCACCCCAATATGCACCCCAGTATCTCCCCCAGTATCCACCTCAGTATCAACCCCAGTATCCTCCTCAGCAGCAGTCTCAGCCTATAGACCTCAGCCAGGCCCAGCAGTCTGCACAGAGTCTGGAAGACATGCTGTCCTTCTACAGGAACATTACCTGATCTCTAAAATATCATGTTCACTGTGTAGTTGGTTCATATCGGGAGTGTGAATACGGTTCTTTCCTTTTTTTTAAAGGAAAGCACAGAAACAACAGAACACAACTTTTCAGCTCTTTAGAGATTTAGAATTTAATAAATATAACGATTGAACTGGACATTGTTCTGACTTATTTTTTTTTTTGTCATTGTGAAAAACTCTGTTAATTTTAGTTCAAAAAGTTGTCTCAATTGTTATATATATATTTATATATAAAGCCTCCACCTTATGGAGTATTTGTGTAATGTCAAGAGGGCATGAGATGAGGTGGTGTCGCCTGTTTGGACATGGAGCTGCAGTATGAAAATATCCACCAGATGGTGCTGTACACCTTCATGCTGAGAAAATCTCTGCAAGTGACCACAGTGTATTTGAGTATTTCTGCATACTGGGATCCCTAAACAGTCTTGAATTACATAAATTGGGTATCACTGTAAAGCTGAGACTCTTGTGAATCCAGTGAGCCCAATTGTATTCATGTGTAATGATGTTAGTCCCCATAGTAGCCATTTCACATAGTCACTTTTTTAACTCAGATTTTATACATATGGGGTGTCTTTATACCAGTTTTCCTAAAAATTAGATTTGAAAAAAATCATAATATATATTCTCTAGCTAACAGTATCGCAATATATTTAATCGTTACCCCTGTATCATGTCACCAGATTCTTGCCAACACACAGCCCTAGTGACCAGTCTGGTTGTGTACTGCTGTGATCTAGCATCATTGTCATTCTAGTGCTGCAGTTATTTTCATTATCGATTAATCTGCTGTTTTTTTTCGCCCATTAAATGATCAATTGTTACGTCTGTAAAATGTCCTAAAATAATGAAAAATGTCCATCACAGTTTTCCAGAGTCCAAGATGATGTCTTCAAATATCTTAGTTTGTCCCTCCAACAATTTCAAACCCCAAAGATATTCAGTTTATTCTCACAAAAGAGAAAGAAAAACAGAAAATGTTCACAACTGAGAAAGACATTTTAACTAAAGAACTGACTCAAACCATTTAGTGTTTATTAAACAAATGTGCTGATTATTTTTCTGTCGTTCGTTTTATCTCTAAATAATTCTACGTATGAGTGCTTGAATTACAAATACTTTAAAGATTTGCCTTTTTTTTTTATACCAGTGTAAACAGAATCAGTATTGTCTCTCATTTGTCAAACTGTGTTAAGTCATGGCAGCAGGTGAAGTTGTGAGTGAGGGCATTTAGTGTCAGAAATGTCTTTCTGTTAAATGAGTGCAAGAGGGTTTTCTGTACTGCTGAATGTAAGCCATCAGTAACCTGTACTGAACCTCTTCATCGCTGCTCCCCGATGCCCGACAGACACATCCTGGTGTTCTGCATCACCTCCCTCTGTCCTCCAACAGATCTGTGCCAGTTCCCGTCCCTCTGCATACATGAGCTGGTGAGTCTCAAACTTTCAGTTCCTAAGTCCAGTTAATGCAGATTGAATAATTTCAGCTCCTCTCAGTGTATCACAGCGGCATCCACATAATGGAAGTGGGATAACTAATGCTGGAGAGGAACACATTTATCCTCAGCTACATGCCACAAACTCAAAGGTCTTCTGTGGTGATATATCACAATGCGGCTGGTGAATACCTTTTTAAAAGAGCACTGTGTGATGTGCAAAGGGTATTTATAACGGTGGAAGATGATTTAATAACTTCTCAGAGTCGTACAGTTACCATATAACCTTATTGCACATCACAGCAATTAGACTGTAAAGCTGCCTTTAACTATGTGATGTGATTCTGAATGTCACAGGTTATAATTAATGTCGATTTATCAGTCGCCTCCTACTGGCAGAGCATCTGAGTCCTGTGCCTGATAGCTAGGGGTGTAAGAAAATATTGAATATCGTGATATTATGTTTTGTGATATTGTAGAGATTATAAAAAACACTGTAGTGATTTTTAATTAATAATTTACATGCAAAGATTGGTGGCAGACTGGCTCAGATTGTTGGATGTTACAGGGAATGTGATAAATGCAAATGCAGATCCTATTATGATTGCATTAAAAAAATATTTGTTTTTACCCAAATTGTATGCATATGTGTGTTTTATACTATGACAGTTTTCCTAAAATTAGATTTAAATATCGCAACATCGCCTTGCTTACAGTATCGCAATATATCACCATATATTGAATCGTAACCACTGTATCATGATACATATCGTATCGCCAGATTCCTACTGATAGCAGGATCAATTACACCAATAAAGTAAATTCAGACATGTAGTCTTAGGTTACAAAGAACAATATTTCAATGAGTGGATTACGTTACGTTACATGTTTTGAAATGTGACATAGGCAATTGTCTGCCTCTGACCTCCACCCCTGTCCTGGTCCACAGGAACCATGTGGCACCTGAAATAGTTGCCAGAGTTGATAGTTGCCAGTAGTTTGATTGATAAGAGCCGGAACTACAACTTGACCACAGATCAAAAAATAGATTATCATCTTAATTAGATATTTGACTTAATTTGTGCCTCACTTGTTTCCTCTTTCAGGCAGGAGAATAGGTAGTTTGGGACTTTGTGGATCTCCTGTCTGAAGAGGTGGTTCTCTTCCTGGTGTGGTGGATTGTTGACCCCACTGTGACCTTAATGTGTTTCTTCCCCCTATTTGTTCCTGCAGCCTCAAGTTAGACCAGTGCAAGCAGAGTGGGATATACACACACACATACTACACAGCCTCAGCACTGTCCCCCTGGTGAGTAGTGAGTATGTTTTTATGTGTGTCTGTTTGTGAACTGACACGTGTTTGTTTGATTTCTTTGAAGTCAATTTGCTGCCCGAGTAAATTAGCTTCCTCTGAGGTGAGATGATGCTGATACAGTGACAGGACCTCACAGAGTAATAGTCATACAGGGATTTAAATACGCTCTTGTACATGCATACAAACTGCAGTACAGACTGCAATGCTCATAACCATAAAGAAAAGCCCTGTTTAATGAGGTTTACAATGGAATAATTCAGCACCAATAAGAGCAAACAGAGGCAGTTAGGTCCATCCACCACTTTGGTCCAGACTGAAATATCTCAGCATTCATTAGAAGGATTGCCATGAATTTTTGTATAGATGTTCCCAGAGGATGAATTCTTATGACTTTGGTGATCCTCTGACTTTCCCTGTTGTGCCGTCAGGAGGTTAATGTATGTGAGTTAAATGTCTCAAAAACGATTAAATAGATTGCCATGAAATTTGGTACACTCAAATCCAAATTTGCAATGCTAAATGCTAATGCTAAACTAAGATGGTGAACATGGTAAACATTATACATGCTAAACATCAGCACATTAGCCTGACTATTACACGCATATTAGCATAATGATGTTGGCATTTAGCTCAAAACACTGCGGAGTTGATAGCATGACTGTTGACTCTTCATGTGTAATATATACAGGACCCTACCTGGACCTATACAACAAACAGTCGTGTCCAGAAAGTAACCCTCCAATTGGGAAAACTTGCTAAAACTCTCGCTGCCTGACGACCTATCCCACTGGTTCCCAACCTGGGGGTCGCCAAAGCTTCACGCGGGGTCGCGAGGCCTTCTTATCTCAGCATTTCATTCATTTCTGTGAAGAAAACTAAATGAAATTAATTATTTATTATTTAAAATATAAACTTTAAAAAATCCAATCTCACAGGATAAGTACAGGATGAAGACCTGAACAAGTTATATTCACAGAGCCTTCCCTTTCTGCTACACAGCCTCGTCCTGCATTAGAAAAGTACGCCATTAAAACAACCAAAGAGCTAACGGAACAATGGCAAAGCGTCAGAGAGAAAAAAAACACTAAATTTGTCAAAAAAGAAGCCTATTAAGTATGTATGATTGTTAAAAAGTAAAAAATAAAATACACAATACAGAGAATTGTAGTAAAAGTCCCTAAAAATAACAGGAAAACTCATCTCTGATGCAACTTTCACAGGAAATAATCTGCTCAAAATGCATCCAAATGGTTTTACACAAACGTCCTGCAGTTATTGCGTTCACTGTTTGGTCTTAACAGTTTATCAGTTGTTCTGTACTGTTGTTGTTATGCTTTGGATATTATATGAAATAACCATAAAATATGTCACTTAGTCAGGGGTCGCCAGTTTACTTAATGATAGACAAGGTGTCCCTTAAGGAAAAAGGTTGGTAACCACTGACCTATCCTGACCTAAACATCTCGCGAGAGTTTCACAATTTATGCTTTCTACATTCTCGACACGACCAACAAACAGCGGCTGTAGCGCTCAGAGCTGCTTCTTCTATTTTCAGCCACTATGCTGACCGTCCACTTTACACTGAGAAGAGCAAGAAACCTCTTCTCTATAGAATTATCACGGCACTAATAACTAACACCGACTCAAGAAAATTGTGCATCTTCTCAGCTTAATTTGCTGACTCACCACTTTGATGAGTCTAATCACTTATTAGGGACAGGAAGGAGTGTCTCATTGACAGATCCGCCCTCCTCTCAGGGACCGGCCGCACTGACAAATGATCTCTGCATTTAGTTGTGGCAGTTTAATCCTGCTGTGGCTGAGGAAAATGGCAACCTGCTGTTTTCATAATAGAAATTAAATGACCTTCAGCGTGTGGAAAACGCTGCAGGTCTAATGTGATTTTTCTAAGTAGTTTATTTTTATTTTATTTTGCAAAGCGTTATCTATTTAACCAGCAGTCACGTATGCACTGTTCAGACGTCCTGTCACACACACACACAGTGTAGGTGTCAGTTTACTGTCGATGTTCCTTTCAGTGCAGCTATAAAGCTACTGTAGCGCAGGAGCTAATGGAGCCTTTATGAGGAAGGTTATGACCTCTGACACTTGTTCCTCAGTAATCCTGTCTTATGTCTACTAGACCTGAGCAGCCAATCAATGTTGTCTTTACGGCTCTGCAGGTCCTTGATCCAGAGAGAGGAGCAGGTCTGGCCCCTTGTTAATGCAGCTTCACTGGGATGAAAGGCAACTATGGTGATGGTTACCCCCTCTACAAGCAAAATGACACTTCAGACATAGTAAGATCAAATGCATCTCTTCACAGACCTCATACGTAGTCCAGATATTAAGATATATTCATATTTTGTGTTATTGGTCTGGATCTGCCCTGGATTGTGTCTTTATTCATCTGTAACGGCTCCATCTAACACAAATTTAAGAAGTAAACAGCCAGACACAGGAGCAGCAGCAGTAAGATGCTGAGTCTAGCAGATATTATTATTTGAAAGACAGTCGGCGTGCATCAACAACATGAAAATGTTTTTAGGGTAAAAAACCCCACCAACAATGCTGTCTAAAACACCTAAAGGAACATACGTACAGTACATACAAGAATTTCATGGTTCCTCTGAGATACCACAATGAGACCAAAAACAAGTGGTGTCCTTAAAAAAGTCCTTTAATCAGTCTAATTAATCCATTTAATCAAATTAAGTAACTGAACCGTAAATACCTCCTGGAAAGTTCTCTTGAAATTGCTTTTGTAAGTAGAAGAATAGAGTTTTATTTGGCTTCATGAACTATGTGGAGTCTTTTAAATAATACTGAAGGATTGATATACTTAAAGGAATAGTTTAAACATTTTGGGGAAATACATGTGGGCAACCTCCGGGTCTGAGAAGTGAAGCCAATGCTGAAGTGCCTTAAACTTTCATTCTTTCTAACAGCCAGCAGGGGGCGACTCCTCTGGTTGCAAAAAGAAGTCTGATTGTGTAGAAGTCTATGAGAAAATGAGCCTACTTCTCACTTGATTTATTACCTCAGTAAACATTGTAAACAGGAGTTTATGGTCTCAATCGCTAGTTTCAAGTCTTCTTCAATACAGCATGATGTTCATTTAGTAAATTATGATCCCATTTAGAGTCAAATAGACCATAAAGCAGGGTATGCTTTAGGGCGTGGCTACCTTGTGATTGACAGGTCGCTACCACGGCGTTGTCCGGTCTGGAAGTTGTCTGTGTTCTCGTCTTACTACTTTAACCCTTTCACAATGTGTTTTCAGTTCATGAAAGTTAATTATAACTTTTTGGTCGCCTAAAAATGTCTTTTTCAGCGTTCGGTTGTTCTTAGCTCAACCCTCTCGTGTCACTTCTGGTTCCAAGAAGACAAGATGGCGACGGTCAAAATGCCGAACTCAAGGCTTCAAAACGGCAGTCCGCAAACCAATGGGTGATGTCACGGTGACTAAGTCCACTTCTTATATACAGTCTATGGAAAATACACTTATTTGCCTTCTAGCAGGGAGTTGGATGAGAAGATTGACATCACTTTCATATTTGTCCGTTAAATAGGAAGCTACAGCCTCGAGTTAGCCTAGCTAAGCATAAATACTGGAAATGGAGGGAAACAACTAGCCTGGCTTTGTCAGAGGGTAAAAAAATCCGTACAAAAACCTAAATGTAAAATCAATCGTTTCTATTTGACTATATCTTGTCTGGGAGCAGTAACCTCCTGGAGTCTCTTGTACTGTAAAACCACACAAGTCTTCCTCTTCTTCCTCTTCTTCTGAGATCTATCACCTCTTTCCGTTGCTTCACGACATCTTTATTTTCTCATCTTAAAACAACTTGTTCATGTTTTTAATTTGTGTGTACTTATGATCCTCAGTTTATTTGTGCTACATATAAAGGAGCTGATGGGGGTCTGGGTGGGAGATGGTGAGCAAGCTGTCTGTATCTGTGTATTTGCAGTGTATGTTTATGTAATGCTGTTTTGTCTGAATGTGTTTTTGTATTTGTGTCTATATGACCACCTCGAAAATTAGATTCTACATCTCAAGGGGCTATCCTATCCTTTCAATAAATTCAAATGAACAAAATGTGAGGAGGTCTTCCCAAAAATCTGCACACAGTTTTCTGCAGGCGTAACTCCAATGAGGCCCAGATGTGGTACGAGCTCGGACAAGACACTCGTCTATAAAGGGTTTTTTAATTCTCGGGGCAGTTTTATGATGCAGAGTTTCAATGACCCACCCGGGGACTGGACTCACAAACTGTGAAAGGGAATCAAACTCATAAATTGTCGATCCCCGGGCAGATTCTGCAACTGGTTCACTGAGCTGGAAGAATCCGGTATTTGAACGGTTGCTCAACAAAAGAGCAATTTTACAAGTCAACAAAAGAGACAAAAATAGCCCAAAGAGACGGGATTTTGAGCTTATAGGATCAGTTCAGGATTCTTCTTTAAATTACAGACATTAACATAAAAACAAGTGAAGGGAATAAGGGAGTACCACTGGCTCCATTAAGGATAATAGGCCATTAAGGCTCTATCAGTAAAATCAAGCATATTGAGCCAACAAACAAATTTAGAAAACTACTCCAGGATAATGAGAGGTTTATAAAAAATGAACAAATAATAGTCATTAAAGGGAGACTGCGGTTTTCAGGTCAAGTTGTCTTAAACACTCTTAGTTGTTCAAAAACATTTATGAGCTCTGATCAGAAATGCAAACGTGTTATTTTTGTATTTACTCCAGCAGGAAGGTTTCTCAAAACCAGGATGTGATGTTTACATGCACGGCACATAACTGGGACACTCCAAATACCGAAACATAAATGGTATACTAATGCAAAAGTCTTTCTTTGTTCAGGACTGATGTTGAGGAAATAACTTTTTTGGACATTTAAACAGGAGATTGTGACTTATAAATCAGAGAAAAAGTTTTAAAAACATGCAGCATTCAGGTAAAAGACACACACACACACTAGTATAAGAGGAGATTGATAGAAAACCGCTAGACAAGTAGTAAAGTAACTTTGAGATTAGTTTTTCAGTGGAGTCGTAAAACAATGGGGGGCTTTTTGTCAGGTCCAGCAAGACTGAAAGAGAGACAGAAAAATCAGACATTCATTAGAGCTTATTACATTTCATATCTGATACGTAAGCAGGTTCATCCATCTAAATTAATTTCACCTTCTGATCTGTGTCACCTGAGATGCACAGCTGGTTGGTTTCATTTCCTTTCAACGTCACGTGATTCTCGCTTTGGGATGCAAGTTGTTCTTCTGTGTGCTTATCTCAGCTTTGGAGCGCTGCAGGAGTTTAACTTGTTATTTGTTGTCAGAGTCCTCATAGAAATGTCACATGATATAAACTAAATGAAAAGCAGTGGGAAACTAATATTGAGATACAAAGAGAAGTGTCTGAGCCCTTTGTTTACTACTATTGCTGTTTCTGCTACAATCACTACAGTTATCACAAAAAAGAACATTGCTAGTAAAACTCATGCTGCTACCACTTATTTAGTTTTTGTTTAGGTTTTTATATCATTCTGTTGTTACTTATGTATTCAAATCTGAACATTCAAATCTTGGTCAAAATGTGTATGTTTTAGTGTCAAAATGCTATTTTCCCCAATCCCTTCTGAAAACTTTCTCCCACGTGACCTGACGCATGTTTCTGCATGATGACGCTGCTATATGTACAGTATATATACATCCTTATGGTCAGTGTATTACGTACCGTAATTTAGATAGCGGTCAGCATGATCCCAGTTTAGAGAAGCAGACAGGAGTACCGGCACGGAAGCTAAGTAATGTTAGTTCAGAGCCGAAAGTCACACAATAACACAAACAAACTAACCGATCGATGCAGCGGTAGACCAGCAACTCCTTTGTTCTGCGAGGTAAAATTATTGTTTTTGTCAATGGAGTCCGGTCTGGTCTAGAAGACCGCAATATAATGGCTTCAGTCCCCCATCGGAAAGGGCTTTTGGATGACCAGGTAAAGTGGTGAAAATAAATCTAAATATCGTGTACACTTAAACTGATAATAATGTTTTAGGTGGCTACGTTTTTCTGCTGCTCCAACAGCTGCTTTACCTCGCCGTCAGACAGCCCTTTTTGACGGGGAACTGAAGCCGTTATATCGCGCTCTTCAAAGCCACCAGACTCCACTCACAAAAACAATAATTTTACCTCGCAGAACGTGGGAGTACACAAACAACCCCAAAAAATTCAAACTAACGCTTTCAATTATTTCCAAACTTAACACAGCTAACTTTGACTCAGCTTGCGCTACTATTGACATTATTCATAACCCTATAGATTAGCTTCATGATTAGCTTACTTTGGTAACCTAGGTCACTGTTTTTTGCCAACGGCTCAGTGGACGCTTCCATTTGTGGGCGGCTGTGACTCAGAGGGTAGAGCAGGTCGTCCACCAATCGGAAGGTCGGTGGTCCGATCCCTGGCTCTTCCAGTCCTTGAGCAAGACACTTAACCCCAAATTGCTCTCGAAGACTGAGCCATCGATGTGTGAATGAGTATTTACATTAGATCCTAATGGGCAAAGTTGGCACCTTGTGATATGGCAGCCTCTGCCTTCAGTGTTTGTGCGTGAATGGGTGAATGCTGACATGTAGTGTAAAGCGCTTTGAGAGGTCGGAAGACTAGAAAAGCGCTATATATCCTTTAATAAAAGGAATAATGTTGCCTTATACCCACAATTAAAAACTGGTCCTTAGAAGTAAATTTTTTCATAATTTGGAGGACAAAAGCTAAACGTAATAGAAAGAGGCATAAAAACATAAGACAGACTTATTTGACCACAAGCTTTCAAATCAGAGCAGCGTCCTAAGGGCCGACAATTAAAACACATTATTGCCTCAACATCCCACTCTGCTCAACAAGAGCACTGTTTTGCTGCTGTGGGCTTCTTTAATGGTCCATCAGTGAATAGCGTCTTCCACTGGCGTGTATCGCCACCTCCACACTGTGAGACGATGTTCCTCAGATGGAGGCCCGCGTCCCTCTGTCAGCATCACCCCACGGTGAGCTGTAATGAGTTGGTGTGTGTGTGTGTGTGTGTAATGAACGCTAATGCTGCCACAGCTATTGAGCCGCTCTTGCCACCAGGCCATAATGCTCCTCCTGCTGCGTTGTGTCAAACAGCCACATGTAAAACAGACTGGTGCCAGTGATCTTGATGGCAGGCCTGCTGCAGAGTCTCCCCAGCAGCAGATGGATCACAGAAAGAGGGACAAAGGCCCCGTGGAGTCTCTAATGACAGCATTTGGTTGCAGCTCAACTCACGACATGGGGCGGCTGAATTTATGTTGTAAATAACACCTTTGCTCTCTGTTGACCACATATTGTTAACATCGGGGCTGGGTATCATTTCAAATGTTTTCAGCTCTGGTGCCAACACAACACCTGAGTTTTGGTGCTGTAACTGATACGTTACTTTGAAAAATATAAATATGCTTTCTTAACAAAAGAAGCCAACACTCTCAAATATTAAAGGATGCGATTTGCAATTTGCTCGAGTTCTTATAGTCAATAAATCCCATGAAAAGACCAAAAGCAAAAGTCTATTAAAAACACATCATTGAGCCACACTGTTACAGTAGTGGAAGAAGTACCTAGTAGAAGATCCTTTACTTAAGTAAAAGTACCAACACATTAATGTGAAAATATTCAATTACAAGTAAGTCCTGAATTAAAAAAAAACACTTAATTAAAAGTACAGAAGTATTTAAGGACTAGTGTGTAACAATGAGGGGGATCTATTTGCAGAAATGGAATATAATATTAATAAGTATGTATTCTTTAGTGTATAATCACCTGATAATAATAGCTTAGAATGAGACGTTCATACTTCCTGAGACTTCCCTACCTTGACTGTGGCTCTCAGGTCTGTCACTTCCTCTGAAGCAGGTCTCAAATATGTAGTTTGATTATTTAATGAAGGCTGACTCACTTCCTAAAAGAGGTGGCACTGTAGTTTTTAGCAAACATTACTCAGACAGGAGTAAAGGGCGTATTTGTCGGGGACTATTTTCAGCTGAGGATTTATACATATACTGTACATATTTGGTGGTCTAGTGAGTATTCACAGCCGCAGGGATTGACTCAAATAAAAACTACAGTGCCCGTGTTCATCGTACTGTATAAACACGTCAGCCAGCAGTGGTGGAAAGTATCTAAAGGCATTGACTCAAGTACTGTACTTACTAAGTACAATTTTGATGTTCTTGTACTTTACTTGAGTATTTCCCTTTCATGCTACTTTATACTTCTGAAATTGAAATATTGTACTTTTTACTCAACAACATTTATCTGACAGCTACAGTTGCTAGTTACTTTTCAGATTAGCCGAAAAAAGTGTAGAATAATCATATAAAATGAACGCATTCTTCTTCTTGGTCTTTTCATGGGATTTGTTGACAATAAGAAATGATAAAGTATTACCTAAAATGGAACCTTTAAATGCTGAATACACACAAGTAGTTAGTCTTAAATTGACAAAAAATGTATTGAAATCTGGAACTGTCTGATAAAAAAAAAATTGTTAATAAGATTACAAACCTGTCCAGACGCCAATTTGATGCCAATTTTCAGTACTTGACAGTTTTCAATACTCCATGCTACAGACACATTTTGGTTAGTAAAAACACAGCATTAGTATTATTATTAGCGGCCGAAATGGGTTTCCTCAGGAGGGTGGCTGGCGTCTCCCTTAGAGATAGGGTGGGAAGCTCAGTCATCCGTGAGGGACTCGGAGTAGAGCCGCTGCTCCTTTGCGTCGAAAGGAGCCAGTTGAGGTGGTTCGGGCATCTAGTACGGATGCCCCCTGGACGCCTCCCTTGGAGGTGTTTCAGGCACGACCAGCTGGGAGGAGACCACGGGGAAGACCCAGGACTAGGTGGAGAGATTATATCTACACACTGGCCTGGGAACGCCTCGGGATCCCCCAGTCAGAGCTGGTTAATGTGGCCCGGGAAAGGGAAGTTTGGGGTCCCCTGCTGGAGCTGTTGCCCCCGCGACCCGACCCCGGATAAGCGGTTGAAGATGGATGGATGGAGCGAAACACAGCATTATTTAGTATATACCTGAATACAGTATATCTCTATATGTTGGTTTGTTACAGGGAGCACTGCATTGCTTTGAATCCTTTGGGCATCTGACCAGGTTTCAGTTTCCTCCTTTAATTAACAGATTTGTTCATAATAAGTGGAGGCTTTGGCTGAATTCATTATTTAAGTTGCTGTCTACCTTAAAGAAGCCGGCTAATGTGTTTTGAAATGCTGAGGCATGTTAAATGTATTAAGTGTTTACGTGTGTGTTCGTCTGAACTGTGAGCTGGGAGAGCAGTTTGTCACCTGGGTGGTGTGTGTGTGTGTGTGTGTGTGTGTTGTCTGACAGGGTCCTCACGGTGCTGGATAAAGATATTAGCCGGGCACTGTTGACACTGCATGCACACTCGTAATGGCCTCATAAATTCTGCTGGTGTGAAAGGGAGAAATGGAGTGAAAAAGCAGAGAAAGGGACTGTGGACTCATTGGCAGTCCACTCTCACTCTCTGCCTGCTCTAAAGCACCCAGCATGCACCTTACCTGCCGTTAACAGATGCACCAAAGAGTCCGACAGGCGACATTCACATTTACATTACACTCTAGAGTTTATATTTACAATATATATAGTGAAGTAACTCTTTTTAAAGCACTGGTTCACAAAAAGGCTGAATCTTTTACTCACCCAGTGTTAGCAATTCTTTGAATTAAATGTGTTTAAATTTTAATGACACAGTCATGAATACACTACATATGTAAATGTAATTTTATGGAGATTTTATGGACAAGGAGACACGTTACCCCAAGTGATTTCATATAAATCATTTGACAATGTCGCCCCTCCTTGACTGTATGTAAGAGGATCTTTCAGAATAAGGTGTTACTGGTTATATGGCATGTTGTCCGTTATGTTGAAAATGCCAAATTGTATCATATTTGTTTAAAGCAGCTCTCTGGTTGTTGTGTGTGAGGCGGATGAAGCAGCAGATATAGTTCCTTAAACAAAAGATCACTAAACAGGCTACAGAAATAAAATACTACATTTACGGGCCACACAGGTGGACACATTTACTGATGTTTAAAGGACCAGTGTTTAAAATTTTGAGGGATCTATTGGCAGCAATGGAATATAATATTAGTAAGTATGCTTTCATTAGTGTATAATCACCTGAAAATAAGAATTGTTGTGTACATACAGAGCAGGTCTTCTTCACAGAGCCGGCCACCATGTTTCTACAGTAGCCCTGAACGTACAAACCAAACACTGGCTCTAGATAGGACCATTTGCGTTTTCACATCGACCACCGTAGTTCTCCTACACGCTTGGCACTTGCAACCTGCAAGATCATCGCTCGATGCTGCAAAATCCTACACACTGCACCTTTTAAAAGTCCTGAAAGCATGGGCTGTTTCTATGAGCGATGAGTTCCTACCATAGACTGTATATATAGATGGATGATGCGTCTCCACTTCCTCCCACCGTACAAATCCAGAATACGGGAGCTGCCATCTTGAGATTTTGAGGTCATTTGGAGCCAGAGTCTGCGCAGTAGTGATCGGGGGGCTGGAGCCGCTGTATCAAGGTCCCGCCCACACACCTGCCCGAGCCAATCACGAGCCGAGCATGGCTGCAGCTTGTTAGTGTGAGCCACCTAGCTGCTACGTTAGCATCACGGTAGCTGTTTGGCTAAGACACAACAACTAACCATAATATCTCTATAACTACATCCATGATCAAACAGAAACATGTTCTATTACACAGACTTGTGATGGTTATGGAAAGTTAAAGTTTCATCTCTCTCGTACAATTCCCGAGCCTCTGTGACTACTTCACTCAGAGCAGCTGTCAATCACAGCTGTCAATCATGACGTCTCACCCCCTTTTTATACCATTAAATAACTAATTAAAACAAAACTTATCAGAAAAATTAACACTTGGACATACATCAGTGTGATAAGAACTACCTAAAATGAGAGAAACCGTCTTTGTTAAAAATGTATTTGACGTGTAGTTTGACTTTTTATTTTGGCCCGTGTCACTGAGTACTGTGTTTGCAACGTCTTCATCAATCAATTAAACTATTTTGGGTAGATTTAGGAGTCTTTTGAGCCACACATGAGGACGAGGCAGCAGCTGAATAATAAGTAAGAGTTTAAAATGTGCTCAGATCTGGTCACTGAGGTAGGTCTGATGGTGAAATGTGACTGTCAGTGACTTTGTCTAGATTAGGTGCTTTAAAGCGAGGAGGCAATGTTTCTTGGCAGCACCGATGTCACTCTTGCTCGCTCCGATGTCACATGGCCAGTATTGATCGTTAGATCCAGAGGCTGTTAAGGTGCTACTTGCATCTCAATATGTCTACCAGTAGAAGATTAATGTTGCCTCTAAAAAACAGACTCTATCCCCCGTGTGTTTATCCTCTTTATTAATGAAACTTAAATGGCAGTTTGACAAACCAAAGTAAACATCTGGTTTAAAACACAAAGCAGCTCCATCATTAACAAAAACAAGCACAAAAAGTGATAGTAGGATTAATATTTATGTAAACAAAAGGAATGTGTAAATGTAAAGGATTAAAGGAATAGTCTGACATTTTGACATCTTTGCCCGTTCGAAAGTTAGATGAAAAGATACACTCTCATGTCTGTAATATGATGTATCAGCCAGCAGATAGTTAGCTTAGCTTAGCACAAAGACTGGAAACGGGGAAACAGTTAGCCTGGCTCTGTCTAAAGGTAAATAAATCCAGCATCGCTAAAGCTCATCAACTAACACATTATACTGTGTTTGTTAAATTTGTGTAAAAACGACAATTTGCGGTGTTATGGAGATAGCGTGCCAGATCAGTCATTCACAAAGACTGGGTCGGGATCCACCGGTGGGTCGCAGGAGATTTTATCAGGGTTGCTAAATAACTTCGCAGAATTCCTTCCAGTCTTTTCTTTAACATTTATATCTGCAGTACACCTTTGAGCCACATGAAGGAGCCTCAATGTTCGTATTGTTCTGATATTTGTAGCCTATACTTATGACATTGAATCTAATATGAAAGGCTAGCGTGCGTCTGTTTGTTTTACTGATGAAAGGAAAAACTCGAGAGCCTATTAACTCTTCCTAAATGCATTTATTTGGTCTCATTTATAAAGTATTTAACATGTGTATATGTTTTCAATAACGTATGCATAAGAAGTTGTGATTTTTCAAACATATATTTCTTTGAAATGGCTGGTTTACCTATTCAAAATAAGAAAGGTGATGTGGAAATGGCAGTAAAGATGGTCAGGTCTCTGGTCTGGTCGCTTTCACTGCATATACACACGTCACTCATGACAGAGGGTCAGTTCAGGTTAATCCAGTGTGATTTTATGGTGATGTTTTGATCTGTTCTCGCATTAATATGGTCATTAGACTTATTGCTTCCCATGACAACAACCCGATGGATATATTGTTCAGTTTCAGTTTATAGCTGTCACTTAAATCAACAGTTCATTTGCTGAAAGTCGAAGCCAATGAATAAATCTCAGCAAGTGTTTTAACCCCCTAAGACCCGACCGACTTTACTTTCTTTCAAAGGCTGTAGCAGGCTCAGTTTTAGAGCTAGAGTGAAAGTATCACATAGATATCACATGAAACTAGAAAACTTTGGGAATCCATTGGTAACAAACATGGATAGCTTGACAGAAAGGAGACTCAGCAACGCTCCAAAGTTAGGCAAAATGTTGGCGAGGAAAAACTGGCACGGCCATTTTCACAGGGGTCCATTAACCTCTATATATGAAAGAAAATGTGTTCTATGGGTACCCTCGAGTCTCCCCTTTATAGACATGCCCACTTTATGATAATCACATGCAGTTTGGGGCAAAAACCATGCAGTTTTATGAATGCAGTATAAATGTGTTATTTTCGCCTATTCTAAAATGGTGAATTTGAATATTTCTGCATACTGGGGTCCCTAAACAGTCTTAAATTACATAAATTGGGTATCACTGTAAAGTTGAGACTCGTGTGGATCCAATAAGCCCAATAGTATTCAAGTGTGATGATGTTAGTCCCCATAGTAGCCATTTCATTGTAGTGAGACAATTTTTTAAAACTTTACCTTACTGTATAAAATGACCTGTGGTGACCTCTAGGATAATCACAGCCTCATGAAACTTTACAACCACAAACTAGAGACTTCAGAGCATTCAGAGGATGGATGGCTTTCCTAGGTAGATTGACAACAAGGGGGTTTCTGAGCAGTTTCCAGAATAGAAGTGCTCGCCATCCAATCACAGAAAAATGCAATGCTTGCAGAAATCTCCAAATGTCAAAAGTTTTTGATACCAAATCACAGCATGGACTTTTCTATGGTGTTCCTCAAGGTCTTGATGTCTGAATGTGGTATTTTAGAGGGATTGTTGGTCATTTTTATAAATTCTCGATTGGTAGAAATTTACCACCAACCCTATGTAAGAAATGTTATATAATGATAAATGATACATGTAAAAATTCTGCCTTTTTTCAAATTTTACGTCATAAATCTTGTTTTTACAGCGTTCCTTTGTCAGAGCGTATCCCATTGTGCACTTGTCAGAAAGTTCTCACAGAAGAACAAAAACAACCCTCCAGCTGTGTTTTCTTCCTTGTCATGATGTGACTGGAAACTAAAATTAGACCGCCATGACACAAGAGTTTGTTCCTGCATCCTATTGGTTCAAATACTCAACAGTTTACAGGACAGTGTTGCCAAACACAACAAGACCTTCCAAGGATACACAAATGTGCACCTGTGTTTTTTCTGTGTTTTTTTGTTTGCTGTGTTTTGTGAAAGTAGGAATCCATGTTTACTTACAGTATATTATCATAGCGACGGCGCATGAAACTGCCGTGACATCATAATCAACGCAACGCTTGTTGAATCATTTCTGTTTCTAATATCTTTATTAGGAAGCATGTGCATATGAGTAGTACAGATTTTTGTGAAGTGGATATCATGCCTCATTTCAGATATGTAACAACAAAGACAAACGATACTAGGAACTAAAGGCAAAACAAGACAAAAAAGTAGACAAGCAAACACGCGCAAACATAAATAATAAAAATAAAAAATCAACCAACATCAAATGCCCTAAGGCACACAACTCAGTAAAACATTAACAAAAAAATATACATATATATCTCTCGTTGAATCATTTCAACAGCAACCAAACAGAGAAACGTTTGCACTTTGTCAATTGTCCGGCATAGTATATGGCATAGTTTTGCGAGCTGCCATTTTTTAAAGTGTGGGTCAAGTGAATTAAAAATTGGGGTCGCTATTGACGGCAGCATGGCCATTTAGAAACGTCGGGTTTGTGCAGGATGTCCGGTGTTGCGCTAGTGATGATTCTCTCTGACCAATCAGTGGTCTGCAGTGTTTTAACTCCACCTTCTAGTATCGGCTCAGCTCGCTTGGAACCTCGACCGAGGTGGTACCAAGAGGAGCAGTTCTATTGGTACCATCCACAAGTTTTGCTAATAGAAACACAAAAATATCTGTTCTAATGTGTAATGAACTGAACTGCTTGGTGGAAGTGTGCCATTAGTTCCTTTCTTATTTCAGTTTGTCCTCATTAAAATCAAAAGATGTATCTAATGGGTCCTTTAATTTTTTAAATAATAATTTGATTATGCATTACTGAAATATTAGAATTACAAGTTAGACTGTTTAGTATATTGATTAATGATACTGTTTTAAACCACATTACAGAGAACATCCACACACTTTTTTTTAAAAATTGGGGAGATCTATTAGCAGAAATGGAATATAATATTCATAACTATGTTTTCATTAGTGTATAATCACCTGAAACTAAGAATCATTGTGTTTTTTGTAGCTTAGAATGAGCCCTTCACATCTACATAGGGAGCGGGTCCTCTTCACGGAGTCCGTCATGTTGCTCCGCCATGTTTCTACAGTAGCCCAGAACAAACAAACCAAACACTGGCTCTAGAGAGAGCCTTTTGTGTTTTTATGTTACCTGAAGGCCCAAACTGTGGTACTGCCAGCCAGTCCTAAAATAGTGTTATTATGGTAAGGATAACCTCAGAGAGGCGAACAGCGTTACCACAGTTTTGCACTTGGTGGCTCACGTTACCACAGTCTTGGAAAGGGAGGAGTAAGCGGAGGGGTACACAGTTGGTTGCAATTTGCAACCACACCACTAGTCATTTTAAGGTGAAGATTAAATAAATCCAAAGGGAAGTCTAATAGATTTAAGATATTCTCGTGTTCATGGACCCTAATTCTTCTGATATAATACAAGTGAAAATAAAGTGATTAAAAGGAGACCAAGAATGAGTCAGAAAATGTCAAAGTGCCATTTTTTTTATAACCTCGTAAACCTGCAATGATGTCAAAAAGTAGGACAATGAGGCCCAGGTTGAAAATAACTGGAATTATCCTTTACGTTGGGTGACTACGCCCTCTGTGCTCCAGTTTTGCTGAAAGACTTGAAAACAGTCACAGGAAGGAGTATATCAAGATGGAGTTCCTTTTTTAAGCCCCAGTCTTATTGTTTTACCTCGGAGCAGGAGAGAGGAGGAGACGCACTCTTTCCTCGCCTGACGCAAACAGGAGACACACAGACAGAGATGGACTTCAGGGTTCAGGCGGCACGTGGCTGAAATTGTTTTTCTAATCTGAAAAAAACACACTGACATTGTTCAATACTGTTACTGTACACATCCAATATATCATGGCTGTATGAGTGACGGACCTGGATGTCCTACATCCCAAACCTTTATAAGACAGATCCACCTAGATAAAGGACAATTTATTGATTGAACTCCTAATCTATAAATACACATTTTGATTTGGACAGGGGCATGATAGTGCATCAGGATGAAAGAATCAGCACACACATATGACCTGTAGTTGCAAGAGTTATATTAAAAGGGAAATACTCAAAACATTAAAGCCTTAGCCTGAAGATATTTTATATTTTTCTTATTGTTGACAAATCCCATTAAAAAGGCCTTTGCACACCGTGGACGTGAAGAATAAACGGCACGAAAATGTGAAATACTCGTCTGCAAATACTGTGTCTAGGGCTTTTATTGTGAAAGGTAAAAACGAAAGGAGTGGATTTGGTCTGCACTGCCTCTGTCAAGGTTGAAAGGAGTAATAAAGTTTGTCATCCTGGGTCGGACTATGTAGTCTCCGTGTTTCATAAAAATAGGCATAACCCGTTCTGCACGACGTGATTGGTTGATGCCTTTATTCGTGGTGCGAAAACAAAAAAAAACGACCTCATTCCGGAAAAAAAATCACATTGCTTTTTCCCAGCGTAATATTTGCGTCCTGTGTGAAAGTACTCATGACATAAACAACAGTTCGAAAAAATATACTGACGTGCAAATTAATTGCAAGAATAAAAAACGTTGCCTTAACAAGTGTTGTTTGTGTAGCAAAAGCCTAATGTAGCTTATTCCTCTGTCCCATAGAGCTCCATTGTTGTCTATTAAATTGTTAAAACTCAGTTCCTTCATTACAATGAACATGGACACTGTTGTTTATTTCGAGTCAATCCCACAAACACCGTCCTGTTGCTGTAAATACTCATTAGAGTACAATTGTGTATTAATCTGCCGCACAAAATAGTCCCCAAGGAAATGTACAAATTACTCCTGTTTGAGTAACGTTAGCTAAAAACTACGGTGCCCAGCTGTTTTAAGAAATTGCTGAGCCTTTTTTGAAAAATGAATTTATTTGTAATCCACTTTTAAAGATTCAGGTCTTCAGTAAGAACGAATGGGCTGAGAGCTGAGAGCCACAGGCAGGCTAGGGAAGTCGTAAAGTATTGAGGGAGAACACATTGTTTGTTCTGGTTCTTGACAATATCACGTATCGCCAGTCTTTACCACTGTAACCATTTTTATTGTGTGTGTGGTGTGTGTGGTGTCTATGGAGTGTGGGGAAACCCCCTCATCCAACAACATGTTTTCATATCAGCCCTGTTTGTCAGAGCATCTGTCATTATTCTCTCGTGCTGCCGGCTGCAGAGCCCACCTTCCTCCCCTTTATTGACTCAATGTGAAAACACAATTATTGCACCGACAAAACGGTGTTCAAAGGTGCAGCCACATAATGTTTTTCAATGAGCCGAACACTCTGTTAGCGACAACACTGTTTTTAGTCTCAAGAGCAGCACACTGAAAGAAGCATTCTGTTACCTCACTGTTTAAACTAATCAGGAAGAGTTAGTGTGTTTATTTGTGTCTCAGGTTTTGCATTGGATCATGTAGGACATACAGACTGTATGAACCGACAAAATATTTACTATCCTACATGCCAGTAGCTGTGGACTAATGTGACTAGATTTCCTCATGTATGTTGACCTTAAAGTGTAATGCACTGAACATAAGGAGAGACTGTTCATCATTGTGTACCATAGACTGTATATAAGAAGTGGACGTAGTCATCGTGACGTCACCCATTGGTTTGTGGACTGCCATTTTGAAGCCTCAAGTTCGGCATTTTAGTCGTTGCCATCTTGTTTTTTTGCAACCAGAAGTGATACGTGAGGGTGGAGCTAAGTACAACCGAACGCTGAATAAGACATTTTTAGGCGACCAAAAACTGTTATAATTAACTTTTATGAACTGAAAACACACTGTGAAAGGGTTAAAGTTGTACAACGAAAACACAGACAACTCCCAGACCGGACAACGCCGTGGTAGCGACCTGTCAATCACAAGGTAGCCACGCCCTAAAGTATACCCTGCTTTATGGTCTATTTGACTCTAAATGGAACATAATTTACTAAATGAACATCATGCTGTATTGAAGAAGACTTGAAACTAGAGATTAAGACCATAAACTCATGTTTACAATGTTTACTGAGGTAATAATTCAAGTGAGAAGTAGGGTCATTTTCTCATAGACTTCTATACAATCAGACTTCTTTTTGCAACCAGAGGAGTCGCCCCCTGCTGGCTATTGGAAAGAATGCAAGTTTAAGGCACTTGAGCATTGGCTTCACTTCTCAGACCCCGGAGTTGCCCACTATGTTGTTCAGACTCATTAGCACAGAGAGCCTGTTATGTTCTCTGTGTGGTTTCTGAGAAAGCTTCAGTTTACCAGGAAGACTCTTCACTCTGCTGTTTGGCCAGGATTAGCCAGAGCAATTTATAGTATACGGTATGTAACACTGGGATTACATCTTATCATGTTTCATGGCCTGAAAAAAAGGTCAGTTTTAGTTGTGAGGTCAATCCATTTACCGATGTGAATGACATCAAATAGAAAACTGATTAATGTGTTTGGTTTGGAGTCAAAACAGTCGGGACCTGACTCCCTGTTTCCCTCTTCCTACTGCTGTACTGAGACACTCCCCGTTTTTATGCTCCTGTTCGTTGCTACTGAATGTGTGACACACAGCACAGATATTGTTTTAGTGTAATAAGTCTCCACCAGCTGACCACAATTCAAGAGTAAAAATAGCTTCCCTTACTTCACCCCCAGTGAGTCACAGTGAATTCACCGAGGGGGTTAAATGTGAGCATGGTGTCCATAAGCTGAAGGATGTGAAGTTGGGTTGTGCAGGAAACAGGGAGAGCAGTTTCCTGTTATGTAGAAAAGAGCCTGTTGAACACGGATCAGACAGGGAAACAGGGCTGGTTTATCAATGAAGGAGAGCTGATTTCACATCACACATACACTTAATAACCTTTTTTAATGAAACATGATCAGTAATACTGAGATATATGGCTTTATGATAATATCATCCAGAAACAGCTGCAGGTCTGAGCTTGTATTGTTCTCACCTGATCATAACTTGATCTAAAAGTTAGACAGAAATTGTGTAAAGCGTGAGAGGAAGCTTTGATTTAATGGAAGTAATATTATCTTGTGTGTTTTTTAAGTTGAAAAATATTATTTTGGTACCACTTATCTACTAATAAGGCATAAATGGTTTATAGTTGTATCTAATGGTTTTGTTCATGGTTAATAAATATAGATATATTTATAGATCAGTTATAAGCCATTAATAAGGACAACTTTTGGGTTGCCAGGTTGTGAAATCCCTTTGGCTGGCATTTATCCTTTCTATTTTCTAAAAGTGCAGTAATAAATGTTGGTAATTCATTCACATCTTCTTCTCGCTCTCTACCGAGCCGTTGCATGTACAAATATATACATGTTAAAGGAACAGTGTGTATTTAGGGGGATCTATTGGCAGAAATAGAATATAATAATGATATGTTTTTTTTTGTGTATAATCACCTGAAAATAAGAATTGTTGTGTTTTCGTTACATTAGGAGGAGCGGGTCCCTCTCCAAGGAGCCGGACGCCATGTTTCTACAGTAGCACAGAAAGGACAAACCAAACACTGACTCCAGAGAGTGACATTCGCGTTTTCACGTCTTCACATTTCACGTCGGCCACCGTAGTTCTCCTACATGCTTGGCCCACGGCAGAGGTTTCAGTTGGTTGCAATCTGCAACCTCACCTTTAGATGCTGCCACATCCTACACACTGCTCCTTTAATAGATGATTTTTAATCCATCAAGTCTGCAGTTATAAATGTTGGTAGTCAAGCACTCACTATATGGCAACCCAAAAGTTGTTCTTATTATGACTGATCTATAAAGCATTATTAAACGATCTATCAACCAGTGATAAAGCAGATAAAACGTATAAACCCATATTGGAAAGCATTATTTCTATTATTTGCTATCACAAAAAGTTGTTTGATTTTTTTACATGTAGTGTGGTGTATGATCAAGAAAAGTTCTTATTTACAGGTTTATTATGCCTATGTATGAATGTGATCTTTAAAGGTCCCATATCGTGCTCATTTTCAGGTTCATACGTGTATTTTGTGTTTCTACTAGAACATGTCTACATGCTGTAATGTTCAAAAAACACATTATTTTCCTTGTACTGTCTGCCTCAATATACCTGTATTTACCCTCTGTCTGAAACGCTCCGTTTTAGTGCATTTCAATGGAATTGCAACGGAATTGCGTTGCTAGTAAACAGTTTGGGTCCATGTATACTTCCTGTCAGCTGATGTTATTTACATACATTAAAACAGGAAATAAACTGGGACACATTTAGAATATTTACATTTAAAACCGTGGAATGGTCTAAATATTGTATATTTGTGACATCACAAATGGACGGCTTGTTTCAAACGCGCAATTTCTGAAAGCGGGTTGCGTGTATTTCTATGTATATTGAGCGTTTTGATAATTTAACAGTATTTATAAAGCACTTAAACCTGCTTTATAATATAAAATACATGGAAATCTCACTTTTTACAATATGGGACCTTTAACTCACGTTACCACCATCAAAACATCCACATCACATCCTTTTCCCCTATGCTGTATATTAAACTACTGATCAGACCTTGAGTTGTAGGCTGCTGTTAACATGTTCAGCACTTGACTGGACCTGCTGCTGCTGGTGTAACAGGGATCATCCTGGTCTCTGCTGGTGTAACAGGGATCCTGGTCTCTGCTGGTGTAACAGGGATCATCCTGGTCTCTGCTGGTGTAACAGGGATCCTGGTCTCTGCTGGTGTAACAGGGATCCTGGTCTCTGCTGAGCGGATTTTTTTTTCTCCATTTGGTTTCCAGTCGCGTCCTGCTGTAGGACTCACAGCGGATCAGCTGAGCAGCGTTTTCCCTCTCAGAGGAAGAGCAGACAGAGCTCTTCTTCAGTCTCACTCTCTGGTCGCACTTCAGAGGAGTTATTTAATATTTTGTGTACCGAAGCTGCTTTAGTGGACGAGATGCTGGAGATGGTCGCATCGCAAACATGAACACAGGTGAGATTTATTCTAAAGGCTGGTTATTCCACTGCTCGATATTTAGTGTATTTGAGTGAGTATTACGCATAGAGCTGGACTTTTAGTTTTTTATCTTATCTTCTTAATTTTACTTTTTTTCTACATTGATGGTGAATTCAGTGGTACAGGATGTAAACCAAAGTGTGTTTAAAGCAGTGTATCTTTATGTCAGAGCAGAGATCAGTGTTATGTTGGTAAATTATTCACTTTAAATCTGATGTTTGAATGTGATTTAGCACCGATTGAGCTCATTTGGGTGTAAATACTTGAGCAAACATCCACAGGTCCATCTTGGTGCTAAATAATAATTAATGTGCTGCTAAAGACATGTAAATCCAGAGGAGAGATGGTCATTCTTTAATGGGTTATGTATGAATAATTGTGATGTGTTTTGTTTTTTGTCTGATGGGTCCTACTTGTCTATGTCTGTCTATGGTAACAGTATGTCTATTGTATATGTACTTTTTCCTCAAACTGAGCTGCCTATGGATGCAAAATGAATTTCAGTGCAAACTGACAATAAAGTTGTATCATATCTTAGGTCTCATGACCTTTAAAAGAAAGAAACAACATAAAGTATTTTCTTTTTAGTTGTGAGGATAGATACACTCATATGCCAAAAAATCTTGAGTGCATGGTTATTTCTTCAAGCAAAGTAGTATGGTGAGCCTAATATTCCTCATTATTATCATGTAGGTCCTTCTCTGAAAGTGATCATATGTTGTGCATGGGTTAAATCATGTATAAAATACACATGAATTATATTTGTTGCTTTTTTTTGTCACTGTGTATGAAGTATTTTTCTTAAAGAAGTAAATGCGGCCTGAGAGGGGTTTCTCTGGCTTGAATCACAGGAAGTGAGTCAGGGAAATCCCTTCCATTTTTTTAAAATTCTTTCTCAAAGGATGTAAAAGCAAACATTTTAAGTCTCTTATTATGTCCTTATATGACTTTAGTTTGGGTAGCTCTTTCTGCAAAGTATTCATAAAGCTTCCAGCTGACTTACATTTGATAGGTTGCCAGATTTAACAAATATGGTGCATATTTTTTGAAGAAAAATGTTCAAACTGTGACAATAATCTTCTAAATGTGACTGTAAAAACACACTATTACAGTTTTATTATGTGAGAAGTTTGAGTCTTTGAGCAGTTTTACGTCAGAGGGACACAATACAAATGACCTGTAAGCTATTTTAAAGCGCGTAATCTTACAGTTTCCTTTTCCTGTTGTTCTTTCAGACTGCACCAAGCCTTCTGTTGCTCCAAAGCCAAGATTTGTTTGTCACGCCAGCCTGAAGCTGCCCTCCCCTCTCATGTCTGCAGCCAGGGGCCCCAAACCCTCTATAGCCCCCAAACCTAAAGTCACACCAGAGCTTAATGGCAACCAGGGAGGATGCATCAATGGCGGGTCATTAAATTCAGATGGCGAGGTTGATGAAGAGCAAGAGACAGAGAACGGTCTAAACAAAGTGGTTGATTACATCCTCAAATCACCACAAAAAGATGTTCAGAGGGTGGAGGACGGAGAGGTGACAGAGGAAGAGAAGGAGGAGGAAGAAGACGTGATGCAGAAGATGGACGAGGACTGGAGGTTAACAGACAGCGCTCTAACAGAGGAGGTGGACTCCCTGGAAACACTTTGGGTCAGTGATGCCGGGCTCATAGCCGACTCCTCCGAGGACATGGTGGAGATGGTTGACACAGACGTGACGGAGGACATGGATGCCGAAGGTTGTGACGCGGGCGAGGCGCTGGCCGACACAGATGGCCTCTCGATGGGAGACATTTCTGTTAATAGCATCGACCAGGAGGCAGGCTGCTATTCTGCTGGAAATCCAGGCGTGAGGGAGAGGGAAAGTCTCCAGATCAAGGAGGATGAAACAGGTGACTGCACAGCAGATGATTTAACTGAGTCCCTCACAGACGAACTGGGTCTCCTCAGCAGTGAAAACACGAAGGACACTGATACACAACAAGTTTTTCTAATAGATGGCGAGGAGAAAGAAGAGGAATCCGCTCCTGATTGTGGCATCACTTGTAACATCCTGAAGTTTAAATGTGGCCATAAAATGAAAGAAATGGGGGAAAACCTACAGAACATTAGTTTTTATGACTTCATCCCCGAAGGCCAGAAACAGGTCTGTGATGCGACTAAGAGACGTCTCGCCGTAGAGGATGATCCAACTCACGAGCCTTATTACGTCTCCTCAGAGGACATTATCAACAGAGAGATGATGCCAAGGAATAACAAAGCTCACGGACTCCCACAGAGTCCACTTTCGTCTGTAAACAGCAGTGGAGTATCAGCCGGGAAATATGAGGAAACGGCAGAAAATGGACAAACGGAGTGTGTGTCCTCTGAGGATTACGTGCAGGTTGGCAACAGTCTTGAGTACAGCGGCTACAACAGCGATGAAAACAAGGTGAGAACATATCAGAAAAGGACAGACGAACCCAGACCTCAGACACCGGAGGCCTTGCTCGATCATGTGCCGAGGTTCAGACTGGTATCCATCTCAGTGCCGACGGACACCGACACCTCGCTGACGTCTTCTCTCTCGGAAAGCCAGCTGCTTTCCCCGAGTGACTCGGATGTCTTCGAGGAAGACCTGGACGGTCACATAGTGCCGTTTCTGGACGACACCACTGACACGGAGCAGGACATCAGTGATGAGCACGTCTACGAGGAGCCAGGGCATTGCTCCGAGGGTGAAAATGTTTTTCCTTTTCATAAGAGGACAGCAGAGATGCGCTCCTGCTCACTGTCACACCGCGTTAATAATAACGTGGCGGAGATGGGAGTGCAGTTCGTTCAGAGGCCCTACATGAGTGGATTTGGACAACCTGCACTGAGCAGCAGCCCCATGATCAGCTCAACGCGGCACAAGAGCTATGGCAAACCCCACTATTTGTCCCTGTACCCCCGCTCCCTCTCCATGGAGGGACAGGACATGCCTCTGGGTATCTACAGCTACAGGGATGGATCCCCAAGACAGGGAGGTGCCATTTGTTCATCTGGAAGCTTCTCACGGTGCTCACCTCTGTCATCCAGCGGCCTGTCCACTCCGACGTCTGTAGCGGGTATCCCTCCTCCGTTTGAGCTGGCCTACATCACCAAAAGACCCATCACAAAGAGTTCCCCCTCGCTTTTCATCGAAGGAGACTCAGAGAAAAACAGGAAAAAGAAATCCTCCATTAAGCGTTTCCTGATGCTTAAATTTAGGCGGAAAACGGAGAGCAAGCCTACGGTGGATGTCAACCCGTCCTTGTTTAAGTCCTCAGCGGAGTCCAACCACCACGCGCCCTGCAGACTGCTGGATCCAGACAGACGCAGCATCAGTAGCTCTCCACAGCTCAACTCACGCTCTGCTAGTAAACCTCATGTTTCATCCGAGCCGGCCTCCGCCTTCTTGCTCTACAAGGAGAGCAAAAGAAAAGGAAACTCTGTGGCCTTTCTCAATCGCAGCGTCGTCCGGGTGGAGTCCTTTGAGGACCGCTCCCGTGTGCCTTTCACACCTCTTCCCCTTACCAAGCCTCGCTCCATCTCCTTCCCCAACGCAGATACCTCAGACTACGAGAATGTTCCCGCCATCAGTTCGGATTACGAGAACCTTCAGGTGCCGCAGCGGAGGCCCGTCCGACAGCCGGCGTTCGCAGACTACTTTGACCGTCCCAGTCAGAAGCTGTCCTCTGCCAACGACACTGACGGTTACGTGGACATGAGCAGCCTCCCTGGGTTCAAGAGTAAAACTCAGTCACCTGAAGAAGAAACAGAAAGGTATGTATACAAGTCAACAAGAGTCTACAAATTTGAGTTTTGAAATTTGTATCTGATGGTGCTAGAGAAAAAGTCTAGGTATCGCCAATGTCATTGGGATCAGCCGATTAGACTGTTATAAGGCCATCGGTCGCTATAAGCACCATAGACGTGTCTCATTAGACGCCTATTACACCCAATATTAGGTTTTATTATCTATTCACATGGTAGATCACTGAAAAGAGGTATAAAGGAGGAGCTCCTTACCCCAGACACTCAGGTCTGGCAGCTCAAACCTTCTCACCGTGCCACGGACAAAGCTGAAAAGCATTGAGGATCGTGCCTGTGGAACCAGCTCCCAGGATCAATTAGGGCCTCAGACTCACTTGCTGTTTTTAAATCTAATCTTAAAACTCACCTCTAAGCCTGATTGTTCTACCTTCTATGTGAAGCACCTTGAGATTTTGTTGTATTTTAAAGTGTGCTATATAAATTAAATTCATTATTATTAAAAGAACAGGACAGCGACCTCTAGCGTCCGTAGTAATTATGACAGGAGCAGAAGCGGAAGCAAAGAACGTATATCGCCAAGAAGTGCAAGTCAATTGTTCGTTCCATTGCAACATCAGCGCCCAGCAGCAAAGCTACGCTTCTGCCATTTTGGACTGAAAGCGACTACCGGACGCCAGTAAAACGTCCGCATGAAAAGTGACGTACAAAAGTAAAATAAAATTCTTTCTATTCTATTGTCATATCCTACCGAAATGGCCTGTGATGAACAACAAAATATAATAAGCGTATTCAGTCGAAAGTGGCGGCAGCGGCTGTTTTAAAAAAAGCACCAGAGTTTTCTCTCTTTGCTTCTATGCTCTTTGGCGTAAGTCTTGCTGTAGTATTGACAGCGTGGAACTCGTTATTAGGGGAGGTCAGGGGCGATGGATGCGACACAAGACACAGGGCTTTCACCCTGGAGTCCGGGATCGTATCCAGTGTGAAACTAACAACGTGTAGTTGTCTTTGTGTTCACAAGCGTTAAGTTTCACTTTCACTTGTGATACATAGATATTTTAAGCCAAAACACGTTTTTCCCTAAACTTAACTGTTGCCTAAACCTAAAGAAGCCTTTTTGTTTGTGTTCAAAACTTAACGTTTCATTCAGTTTTACATGTAAGAACGTGCTGCTTTTAACTTTAACTTTTACAACGTAGTAGTGTAGTAGGCCCCTAATTACCCACATTTATGGTGCTTACGCTGACCAATAATGCCTATTTAATGGTCTGATAACAGTCAAATTGGGTGTTGGGATTCATCCTCTGGGGTACATGAACGTCTGCGCAAAATTTCATGGCAATCCACCCAATGGTTGTTGAGATATTTCAGTTTGGACCAAAGTACCAACTGGCCGACTTCGCCATCCATAGAGCCGTGCTGCTGCTGGTGTGTGTTCATGTAGATTGATGCAGCTGGACATAATATTAGTGATCCTTACCATCTTTTACACCCAGCACAAGTCTTTTTTATTACTGCTCGGCCACTGTGTGGGTTTAACAATGCCCCTGGGGAGGAGGATTTATAACTATTTATTATGTTGAGTCCCCTGACGCTGCGATCACAGCAGACAGTGGAAGTGGTGATCACTGGTATGGAGGATAGGGCACTAGCGTCCCTCATGCTATGCAGTGAGATATACTCGGCCTCAGCTGTGTGTTGTCGGGGCATGTTGGGTGGTAGAGAAGGAAACGCTGGAGGTGGTGTTGGAGGTGGGGGTGGTCTCGTGAGATCTAACAGGCTGATTTCATTCATAACTCATCTTTTTAGGTGTAAAAGCAGGCCCTTGTGTTGGTGCTGCAGGTAGAGCCTCTCGCCTCCCTGTTGTGGTGTTATTTGTTGGTATGATCAACCATGCTGTGCTGACATTATCCCATCCCCCCTGCATTCCTGTTGGCTGTGCCCATATCATACAGGCCGCTCAGGATGATTAATAGTCAGAGCATTTTGGAGTCATTGCTCTTCTCGAGCCAGTCAGGAACAGCAGGCTGAGATAAGATCTCAGTATGTTCTGTAGTCAGCAGTTGTTCACTGCAGCGCTTCCCTCTCATCATGTCTACCATCGTGGTCGCGTGTGCAACAAAAACTGTACAATAAAGGCTCTAAAATACTGGAAGCACAGAAATCTAGTTTGATATTAAAATGCAATATTTCCTTAAGTTCTCAATACACATAAATACAAGTGAATACAACATCTTCGTCTTCTTCTTCTTCTTCTTCTTCTTCTTCTTCTTCTTCTTCTTCTTCTTCTTCTTCTTCTTAAGTTTTAAAAGTGTTTGAACCCTCTGAGACCCACAATAGACCTGTTTTTGTCTTTTTTAGGGGGGTACAGTGGGTCTTTAGGGGAAGATAGCAGGTCAACAGTAGATGTCACATAGAAGTGTACATCATCTGAAAGCTGGGAACCTGAAGATTAATTCAAGATGCAGTTCAGCACTGTGGTTCAAGTTGTTCTAAATCAGACATAAACACTAATTAATTAATTAATTAATTAATTAAAATAAATTGTAAAATGCACAAAATTGTACACATTAATATAAATCCTTCACTGTTCCACTTTTGGAAAAGTACGTTTTTTTTTCTTTTCATTTAACTTATTTTGTGTAAAATGATACTTAAAGGAACAGTGTGTAACATTTAGGCGGATCTATTGGCAGAAATGGAAAAAAATATTCATAACTATGTTTTAATAAGTGTATAATTACCTGATTATAACAATCATTGTGTTTTCATTAGCTTAGAATGAGCCCTTCATATCTACATAGGGAGCGGGTCCTCTTCACGGAGTACACCATGTTGCTCCGCCATGTTTCTACAGTAGCCCAGAACGGACAAACCAAACGCTGGCTCTAGAGAGAGCCTCTCATGTGTTTACGTTACCTCAATCCAAAAAATAATGAGGAGATTAATCAATGGTGAAAATGATCATTAGTAACTGCCGACTCACTTCCAGGTCCCCTCTGCTGAATTATTAATGTCTGCTAAAAATCATTTTGTTATTACATTTGGATGAGCCAAAAGTTACTGAATATATAAATTAGGTGCCGTCTTGAAGAATGTTATCTTGCACTTAATCCCTCCTGGGTGCCTTGTTTAGTCATTATTGCATATCTTGTTTGTACTCCATACCATGCAACCAATGGTCTTGAGTAAATCAAATCTGAATATAAATCTGAGAAAGATACTTATTTCCCTCGACTACTGTTAAAGCAAATTACTGCAGGTAAGACTTCAAAGGCTGTTAAAGCATTGGACGCCTCATTTAGCGCTAGCTCTTTTTTATATCATTGCTTTTCAACAGCAGAAGTGACATGGCTCTGTGTAAGAACCTGAGCTGTCTATGCTAACACTAAAGACAGTGGTATGGTTATTATACATGATATTTTCCACACTTTGAGCCTCCAGTGAACACAGCGCCTGTAATCATAGCAAAGCAATATGTGGATGGACAGCAGAGTCGGTGGTCGAGGCTGTAAGTTTTACAGTAGCCTGAAGGGGCAATATTAGCAGATCATGGTTTGGAGATCATTTGCCCCATCACTGCTATCACCGGAACAAATAGGCTCACCGATGAACCTGAGGCGAAATGAAAATGGATACGTTTTTATCTCCTTCTGTAATTTACCTCCATAGATGTCGCCTTGAGCCTTCATACAGCATAGCAGGACTGTGAGAAGTGACAGAGGCAGTTTCTGTAGAGGTGATATAAAAGCCTAATATAGAAACCGTGCTTGTAGTTTGTGGTTCAAACACCCCCCTTGGTATCTCATCCAAAGTTTGATCCAGAGAGCAGTAATGGGCCATGCAGCTCTAATGTGTGAGATGCAGAGATCTGAACTGCTCACATATGTCGTTCATACGTGGCTAATTTGCATCTCAGTGGGGTTAACTCAAACGGTGCTTGGAGTGAAACATGGCGGAAACATTGGCAAGGCAATTGGTCACATAGAGGACTACTGCATCACTACTGTAACTTAAGGACGTGTTTTTATTTGCATAACTTACCCTCCCCACTGAGCCGCAGCCATTAACATATTCATTTGGGCTCCCTGCAGAAGAGAATCTCGTAGCATAAAATACCGACATGCGTCCCTGACTGGGTACAGTTGTCACTGCAGGCCTTTCAGGATCAGTTTATTGGTTTCTCTAGACCGGCAATGTTTTATCTATTCACATTTTCTTCTAACGCTGAATGTGTTTATTATAGTGATATTTCAATGTAGACGACCATAAAGGACCATAAAGATGGCTCGGATGGTTAGATGAAATTCATCAGATTTATTCTCACACAAAGGAAGGTTTAGGGACTGAACTCAGTTCATATTATAAAACCACTGAGCCATACGGTCTACCTGTGGCTCCCAACCTCGGGGTCAGCACCCCCACCAACGGGTCACAAGAGGATTAGAGGAAAAAGAAAGAAGAGCATTTATATTTCTTATACTAAATTAGTTTTTTCTGACTTTTTTTGTTGTCTTGAGATGTAACAAAATATAACACATTAATCTGTGATTTGTAGAGGTGCTGATATACAGATGTTGTTACCTTATGACAGAGCCAGGCTGGCTGTTTCCCCCTGTTTCTAGTCTTTATGCTAAGCTAAGCTAACTGGCTTCATCTTGACTGTACAGACATGTAGGGATGTCACAAGAACTGATACTTTGGTACCATGTCAATGCCAAAATTTGGAAAATGGGACGGTATTCGTTGGGATCAGTGAGCTGTTGCTGCTTGACCCTCAGTAATTATAATCACCTGTATGCATGTATTGTATGTAGTAATGTATGCTACATTTCACCATAGCACCCCTTCTCTCTCACCAGTGCCTATACCGAAGCCTACAACGTGTGTTCGGTGGCCGTCGCTCCTCAGACTGTCTCAGTGGGTGACGTCGAGGGAGATACGGCGGGTGAAGAAGACCAAGGACGCACCTCTGAAGAGGAAGAGGGATGTGCAGACAGCATTTATGACAGACAGGTTAGTGTGTGTTGAATTTGTGTAGAGGTGGAAATAAATATCTATACAATATATTGTAGAATTTTAGATTCCTGAAATTTTAAATTATTGTTAGTCAATTAATTAATAATGTTATTCAATTGACTGTTTTCACCAAAAGACTGCTAACCACTGTCCTTTTAAAAAGCGATTTAATTTGTTTTGTGTCACCTTTTTCCAAATGGTTGGTAGAAATCACGACATATTTGAAGAAAAAAAGGATCAAATAAAACAAAGTGAACTGTTTTACGCCTTGGGCTATTGCAAAATTGCCCTCACAAGCCAGGATCTTAATGTGGGTTAATGGAGGTTAATGGGCAACTACAAGGCTGTCCTCATTATTTAGAATTTGATTGCCGCTTGGAGGTGATGTGGAGAGGGGGAGCCAGCTATATTTATTGAACTGGTGCCAAAATGCTTCAGCTCTTCCTAACCCTGGGCTTATTGCAAGTAAATAATATGATTGTTTACAGCCTGATGGCCGATCCAGAGCCTTTTACATCGCCAAAGAGCTGGTGGATTCAGAGAGATTGTAAGTTACACGTAAACTAATTTGCCTTATCAAACATCTCTGCTAATCGTTCAAAACTATTCAGGCTCCCTGTTTGATGGTGTTTTTATTTCTCTGTCCACAGACATGTGAAAGCCCTCAAGCTCCTCCAGGAGGTAAGTGATGCATCTATATTCGTATTGATTTCCTCTGTGGGAGGGAATCATAGTAGTTTTTACATTAGGCTACAGTAGACTATCTGAACTCTGTATGAATTAACTTTTATTAAATAATATTTGTGTTGTGTGTCCGTTCTATATTTAACCAGAGAAGATTCACTGAGCACAAACACTCATTTCCAGGAACATTTGCTCGACACTCACATTCACACCTAAAAGCTGCACACTATAAACTCATTATCAGATTTTCACTACACAATTATCGTGGCCAACAGAATTCACAATAACAATATTATCGCAATAATAATAATGCTATCAGTCAAATTCATCTTTAATTTAGTTTATTGTGTGTTTTGACTCTTTTTTGGCAAATTAATTACACTAAAATTACAAGTGTAGGGAGGTGGAGACAAAGTCTGTAACTGTACAAAAGCGATTAAAGAGGCGCTTAATTATTTACATGATATTATCATATGTGTATTATTAACATGATATCAATATTTCCTTATTAAAGGAACAGTGTGTAACATTTCAAGGGATCTATTAGCAGAAATGGAATATAATATTCATAACTATGTTTTCATTAGTGTATAATCACCTGAAACTAAGAATCATTGTGTTTTTGTTAGATTAGAATGAGCCCTTCATATCTACAATCGGGGAGCGGGTCCTCTTTACAGAGTCCGCCATGTTGCTCCGCCATGTTTCTACAGTAGCCCAGAACGGACAAACCAAACACGGACTCTAGAGAGACTTTCACGTTTTTACGTTACCTGAAGTTCACTGTAGTTCTCCAACACGCTTGTGAAACTGCTAACATGAGCTGCAGAGTGCAAAATGTGGGACCGCCAGCCGCCGTCTGACTTCCGTTGTACCTAAAGTAGTGCTATTATGGTAAGGATGGCCTCTGAGAGAGATAAAACGGCGTTACCACGGTTTTGCACTCTGCAGCTCACGTTACCACAGTCTTGGAAAGGGAGGAGTGAGCGGAGGGGTACTCAGTTGGTTAAAATCTGCAACCACCAGATTTTGCCAAATCCTACACACTATACCTTTAAATATTGCAATAATCGTTAATAATGGTGTATTGCAAAACCCCTAATAATAATAATAATAATAATAATAATAATAATAAATTTGACTAATATAGCGCTTTTCAGGGACTCAAAGACGCTTAACAGTATAGACGGTATAGACTACGACAAACACAGTCTGATCTGTTGGCCTCTGAGCAGCTCCACCGGAGCAGTTAGGGCTTTAGTGCCTTGCTCGATGGCACCTCAGCAGTGATAATGAGGACAAGTGTTGCCCTCTCACTTCCCTTTCCTAGATTTATCTCTCTGGTGTGACCTAGACCACAACTACTGTGTTCTTATCGATGATGAGATTTGTTGATATAATAGCTCATGTACTTCCTGCTGTCAGATATTATGTTGTTACACTAATGCAAAAGAAGGGAGGGAAAAACAGGGGAGAGGTGCAGACTTCAGTGAAATTGTAAGGTTAGTAAGATTTTGAACACAAACTATGAAAAATAACCATTCCTCCGGACTCGTCGGTGTGCCAGGACTTTCGGGAGGCGGTTGGGGCAGCAGTCGGGGACGAAGGGGAACCTGTGCTGGAAGAAGAGAGGCTCCGAGAGATTCTCAATGAGCTGCCTGATGTTTACACCCTGCACCGCCGAATCCTCACCGAGCTGGAGAATCGAATCCGAAACTGGTGAGACACATACACCGTCCAACGTTGGTAATACTGAGATGCAGAGTAGCTTTAACTGTAAAGGAATCCATCCCCTCACTTCTGTTTCTCCATCATTCAGGGAGGAGAGCCAGAGGATTGCAGACATCTACCTGTCCAGAAAAGCAGAGTTCTTGGTGTTCACCACTTACATCGGCCACTACGATCGAAGTATGAACCTGCTGGACGACAGCTGTCGGACTTCACCTGCCTTTGCAGCCATTGTTCACCAGTTTGAGGTCAGACCTGCAGTACAACTCTAAACACATAATGTGTAATGATGCAACAAATGACTCCATGAAAATCAACATTTAAAATCATACCTTCTCAAAGTTATAAACACACAAATATACCACGATATGAATAGATCTCTCTGAGAATAAATGCCTCTGATGGACTCATGGGAAAACAATCAACTATGATACTTCTATGAGGAATATCTTTACTTGCCTCAAGTTCATACTTATGTATGTAAAGTACTATTTTATTGGCTTCTGTCATGTAATGATCTGCTAAACAAATACAATAACACAACACAGTTGGGTACATTGAAGCCCCTTTCTCACTGGACAAAAAAACCCCGGCTCCAGCTCCGATCGGCAATGATGGAAACATGACACCCGGGTGGACACGCTAATGTTATGTGACGCACGTTGAAGTGAATATATATTAAATAAAATCGACATGTATTTGGACAATAATTATAATTATTAAGGTACAAAACATGCAAATAATATGCTCTCCTCAAAGCCACCAGACTCCATTGACAGAAACACACGTCACTGAAACTCGACAGAAACAAAATAAAACTCATCAAAACCATCTTTGTTAGTCTCTCCACTGTTCCAACAATCTCCAACTCTGGTTTGAGAGTTTGAGAGACTGAATAAAGTAACAGATTTTCCCCGTTTACTAAGCCTGCTTCCGGTAACGGCTAGGGGTGTAACGATACATCCATCTGGATCGATATATCGATTCAATGATCAACGATCCAATATCATCGATTCAAAGTGAAAATATTGACACATATTGTCATCTTTAAGTCAAACCTTTATTTTGAAATTCCCACTTTATATTTATTCCTTTTATTACAAATAATAGATTTTTTTTAATTTAAATGTCTGGAAGAGCCCAGTAATAAAATTGTAAAATTCTGTTTTAGTTGCTTTTTGTGAGTTGATATAAATCATGTGGTATTATCTCATATCGATCGCAAGCCCCTGAATTTAATCAAATCAAAATTGTATCTTGGCAGACTTTGTGATATCAGCAAATATTGTATCGTTGTCCAAAGAATCAATATAATATCGTAAGGTGGTGATGACCCGTTATTTACATCCCTAGTAACGGCCGGTGCATCCATAACGTCCAACGTGAAACTCGTCTACTGACAACGGGAAAGGAGTCTATCACCTACTGTATTTTAAGCGGGGTTTCCTGACCCTGTATGCTTTTCATCCTCCTCTTCCTCACCCGTCACTACCTCTTCCACTGTGTTCCCACTAATTCATACTTTATAGAAAATAAAATGTGGAAGTCCAGCGTGCATGAAAAACATGTAATTTGCACATTTGATGTAAAGGTTTTGTTCACTGCTTACATGTGTACACACCAGGAGAACAACTCTACTGGGAACGTTTGGAATGATTAAAATATTTTAATAGAAAACACTTGATGAGGTTGTGAAAAATTACAGAGGTTTTGATTAAAAATAACTTAATGAAACTTTGCTTTCAACCTCATATATTTGAGTTATCAAGAGCCTCTCTTATCTCTGCACATTATGTTTTATCAGCAGAGTTCAGTGTGTGTGTTTGTGTGCAGTGACAAAGATGAAGTGCGTGTTTTGTGGTAGCAGAGAAGGCGATGGTTAGGTGTGTGGTGCTGGCCTGTGTGCGTGTCTGAGAAGAGAGTCCTTGTGACTAAAAGCAAAAGATGCAAACCCTTGAAAGCTTGAAGCGAAGGTCAGACAGCTAAGTGAATAAAAGTAGTGATTTAATTTAGAGCAACAACTACACTGTGTTCTTGGCTGTTAGAAGAAGCTATCATGACACCCAAAGGAAAAGTAGACCACATGTTCAGATGTTAAGAGCTAATACGTTCGGTATGAGCCACTCAGAACAACAATTAACCGCCGAACGTCTCGTTTAAAACAGGGGGATCTTAAAATGTATGTAGGTTGTATTTCCCAACATATTCAAACAATGCACTTTAGTGAGGAGTTATAATTAGCCTCAATTAAATGAACACACACAAGACAGTGTTTTTAAAACCAGTCAGCCAGAGAAGCTATTAAGTTTATCATTAAGTTTAAAATATGAAACATATAAAAAAGGATATACGATAGTATGCTTGACAGTTCAACAGGGAGATTGCAGCATCCGTTCTCTATCCACTGTATGATTTATAATCAAATATTACCCAGCCTTGGACGAAGGAGTTTTCAATATTTTCCATCTATTTTATAGACCACCAAGGAGAAGACTTGGCAGAAAGTCTTTGCAGAGCTGGGCAGTTTAAACGTCCTTAGATTCTCCTAAGCACTATTGATGTCCATGCAGTAAGCTCTTTTTCTCTGTTTGCCTCGAATCATTATGAGTTTAATTGATTAAAAGTTTATCATTTTGAGATATTAAATGGGATTATGGTGACCGTATAGTTTTTCCACACTTTTGAAATAAATTAGTTCGAAATCTGACCGTTGTTTGCTGTTGTAACAGTGTGTAACATTTCTATTAGCAGAAATGGAATATAATATTAATAACTATGTTTTCATTAGTGTATAATCATCTGAAACTAAGAATCCGCCATGTTGCTCCGCCGTGTTTCTACAGTAGCCCAGAACGGACAAACCAAACACTGGCTCCAGTTCTCCGACACGCTTGTGAAACTGCGGTAACGTGAGCTGCCGAGTGTAAAACCGTGGTACCACCGGCGCCGTCTGACTTCCGTTGCTCCTAAAGTAGTGTTATTATGGTAAGGATGGCCTCTGAGCAAGGCGAGCTGACCCCAGCTGACATTGGGCGAAGGTACACCCTGGACAGATCACCAGACTATCACAGGGCTGACACAAAGAGACAGACAACCATTCACGCTCACGTTCACAACTACGAGCAATTTAGAGTCAACAGTTAACCTAACCTGCATGTCTTTGAACTGTGGGAGGAAGCCGGACAACCCGGAGAAAACCCCCGCTAACACGGAGAGAACATGTGAGCGAGAAAAAGAGATTACTAATTACTAATAAAGAGATTATTGAAAAAGAGGGTGTTGATAGACATGCAGGATTGCTATCTTTTCACATGCACATATACAAACAACCACACACTTGTTATCCTGCGAGGCGCCGTGCTGACCAGCAGTCTGTTATTCACCCTTGTTCACACTACAAAATATGAGGGGTGGTTCTGCTCAAAGCTCCTGTGTTGTTGTATAATCTGCTTCTCTGTGCAACTTTTTACACACTCAGTAAGGTCCCTGTCTGTTTTAACTATAATCTGTCATGTGGATTTCTACAGTAAATGTGTCCCTAACGTGCATCGGTGACACAGTGAAAATGTTGAATTTGTATTTGTTTTATTTGTCTCAGCAGCAGAGTCCAGCTGGGGAAAAAGTGTCTCTGAAACATCAGCTCCTGCAGGTCATTGTACGTGTGGCTCAGTACCGCATGCTCCTCATGGGTGAGTCTCGTGTAAAGATTTAGTATATTTTCTGATTAAAAACATGTATTTCACTCATAGTGTTTGCATTCTCGACTCTCAGGAGGCATTCATTTTCTCCTGTCCTCTAACAGATTACCTGAACAACCTCTCCCCCGATTCCAAGGAGTATAAAGACACCCAAGGTAGCGTAAACAAACAGCAGAGCCGGTGTGGACAGAGGCAGCTACTCACAGGAGAGCCTTACTGGCCTGTGTTTGTGACGCTGTGTGAACAGGGAATTTATTTGCTCTCATTTGGCACGAAGAGACGATCATGAGAGAGACAATTTAGATTTTTTTGTTTGCGGTGGAAACCCACCAGGCAGTCATTTCAGCTCTCTTCTGTGTGAAGACTGTAATGTGTAATTCATGAGAAGGCCAGTTGCAGCAACACTATCTCTTATGTCCAGTAAGGGAGCCACCACAGTCCAGACACAGTCCAGGCTCTCATTTTATGTTTTAATGTTTGGTGACTTTCTACATAGAGAAGAAGAACAAAGGAACAACTAATCAGATATGAATATTCATTGTTCACTTCTTAACATGTTGTGTCTCTCCTGATTCTCCTCTCTCTCTGTGTTTGTCTTTTACAGCTGCTGTGGTGGTGGTGTCTGACATTGCAGATCAAGCAAATGACAGCTTAAAACATGGAGTAAGTGTCATATGTAGGCATATGTAACTCTTGCATCCAACAAACAAACATTTGCATCCAGAATTACATCTAATTTTTAACCTGAACCTGGGTCAGTACTGAACACGCAGACATTAAAACATACATCTATAGAATCTCTTTTCTTAGTATTTCCAACAATGTGGGTTGTTTCTGTGTGTTCAAAAGTATTTAATTCTGTAAATGTATGAAAACTCAACCACTTATAACTTGAATCATCCCTGCCCAGTCATCCACCTAAAGTTTAGGTCCTAAACGGATTATTCAAAAAGGAGATTTAACTGCTTCCTGAGTAAATGTAATGTAATGTTGATGTGTTTTCACACTACAGGTTTGACTAAATGTATACAGAGGGAGAAATATGAGAGCATCCCAACAAGTTATCAAACTGATATTACTAAAACATTTCACCTATTTTTTCTGTCATATAAGTATAAATCATACTCTTTACTTAAGGTTGAATCTGCTTTCAGGAGACCAAGCTCTGGCACAAAAAAAGACTCAAGACATATAGAAACATTGTTTTTCCAAGTTGCCTTTTTGGCACGGTAGCCGGATACTCGGGATGTCACAAGATCGGATCACATATCACACGAAAATCCATCTTGTCAGACTTCAAGTAATGCATTTATGTCTGGCAAGCCAGAATCATCAATCAGCATTTTATGGGGAGCTACTGGCAGCTGCGGGTTTGGTTTATGTGTGTGAGAGGCGACTATTCATTCTAAACAACAATGGTGGCTCCTTAAATAACTAATTAAAACCAAACGTATCAGAAAAATGAACACTTGAACATACATCAGATAAGAACTACCTAAAACAACAGAAATCATCTTTGGGAAAAATGTATTTGACGTGTACTTTGACTTTTTAGTTTGGCCCATGTCCCATCCACTACCATGGAGGAGGCGGGATTTATGACCTATACTGCAGCCAGCCACCAGGGGGCGACTGAGATGTTTTGGCTTCCCTTTTGGGGGGACGTGTCTAGAAGAGAGCCCGCAAACTGCGAAATCTGATCTGAGATCTACAAAAACTTGCAAAAACTCTCACGAGACTCGCTGCCTGACGACCTATCCTAACCTTAAATGCCTAACCTTAACAATCTCGCGAGAGTTTTCCCAGTTTGCAGGCTCCCTTCTAGCCACTACCCTTTTGGGGAGCTGTCATGTCGTCTATCTTTATATACAGTCTATGGACTCAAAGAGAGGCTCTTGTGTTTGGATGGCTACAGTATTTTTAGTCAGAGCCACACGCCACATGATGACATTTCTAAATAATGTGGCTCCTTCTAAAGAGAACCTGATACAGACCATAACTATGTCTAAAACAAAGGGAATCATGAAAATAGATGAGCAGAAGAAAATAGCTTGGAGTTTACAGGAAAATGACGGGTAATGGACTCTTTCATCATTTCTCATATTTTCTCCTCCCGTCTCTCTGTTCTTTTGTCTCTCTTTGTCTCAGGAGAACTTGTTGCGTCTGGTCAACATAGAGTACAGCGTTCGTGGCCAGCGGGACCTGCTGCAGCCTGGCAGGGTACGACTCTGATAACAGCATTGTTTCTTTGCCAGCCCACCCTGTCTGCCCTGCCCCGCCCTGTGTTGCCCTGTGTTGCCCTTTACACGGTCATTCAGCTGGGAATCCCCAGCCGGCCTGGTTTTAAAACAACATTGATTATCACAGATGCCCTCTGGGTGTCATGATCAGATGACTTGTGAAGTTTGGTTTTGTGTTTATGCTTTTTTCAATCAGGTCTTTGTGAAGGAGGGCACCCTGATGAAGGTCAGCAGGAAGAGTCGACAGCCCCGCCATCTGTTTTTGGTAAACTCTGCTTCCTGTTTATAGTTTTTAGGTTAACAGACATATATGCCAGTGGTTGTACTATGTTACGGTTTATAATATCTATATTTGCTTCATCGTGTACAGTAACCACGGTGTGTAAAATGTAGAGTCATGCATTTTCTGTCTGCTGTGTTCAGACTGAGCTATTAAGAGCAGGTTTCCTGGCAGGATGTTTCTGAATGCTGACTTCCTGTACCAGTTCTTTACTGACAGCACAGGGAAGGTCAACACCAGCTCCTTATCCGCGTGCACCTGCAAACCTTTATGACTTTAATTCTGTCTGTTAAATATTAGGTTGATGTGTATTCAGCACCTTTAAAGCTGCAATCGGTAACTTTGAGCAAATATGATAAAACGTTATTCTTATAAAACAGTCACTATATCCTGACAGTAGTGCATGAGACAGGTAATGTGAAACAAAATCATGTTCCTCTGTGTCCTCTGGTGCTCCTGATGGCATTTACAAGTTTTCACCATGCCCGAATAAAAACAACCAATCAGAGCCGAGCTGTCTCCGATCAAATGGTCAAACTAGGCAGCGCTGATGAAATATGAATCAATATTCTGATACTGTAATGCTTATTTCTAGTCTCAAATGTTTCCAAATACATCTTGTAGTGTACTGTTTAGTTGTAAAATGAGAAAGTTTGTGACCCTGCAGCCATGTTGAGATCAGTTGAGGAAATACCAAGCACCACCCACCAGCTGGAGCAGACTTTTTCATTTTACAGATAAACAGTACACTACAAGATGTTTCTGAAAACATTTGAGGCAAGAAATGGCATTACAGTAACAGAATATTGATTCATATTTGATCAGCGCTGCCTAGTTTAACCGTTTGATTAGAGTTTGCGAGTTTCATGAGCAGTGATTGACAGCTGCTTTAGAGACTGCTCGGCTCTGATTGGTTGTTTTTCTTCGGTGCGGTGAAATCTTGCAAATGCCATTAGGAGCACCAGATGGACACAGAGTAACATGTTTTTTTTCCACAGATTATCTGTCTCATGCACTACTGTCAGAATATAGTGACAGTTTTTTTTATCATGTTTGCTCAAAGTTACCAGCTTCAGCTTTAATATAGGCAGTGCTTTCAGCTAACTAATATCATGCTTAAGTAAACAGGGACGTAGCGAGAGGGGAGAAGGATCTTATTGATAAAGCTTTATGTATAAACTATAAATAACAATGTAATTTGTGTCAATTTTCACCACCTGTCACAACCAGGTCAACACAGCATCATTTATTTTATACAAGAGACAGCTGAAAAAGAGGCAGAGGAAACACTGAACCAGACATTCAGTTCATAACACAGAGATAGTCCTGAAATGTTATAATCAAGAGAGATTAGAAAATTAAACGCCTTCGCAAATTATCCATAGAGCATCATCAAAGCGCATTGCTTTTCCCTCCTGATGGGTTTTTGAAATTTGTGTTCTGGGCTCGGCACTAAAAAACCTCGTAAATGTCTGTTCTGGAGGAATGTTGGTAATCATCGCTGCGTAACTTTTATCCTACCAGTTTATCCACCCAGACGCTGATCACGTGTTATATCGGCTGTCATTAATGTTGGAGGCAACCTAATAAAACAAGTCTGCAGGAGTTGCCAGTCGCATAACAAACACACACTGGAAAAAATGACACTGAGGGTAATGATCCAGTTTGATATCAACTACTTTGTTATCTCATTCATGTATGCTCATAAAAATTCAAGGTAGGGGTTTTACATTTATAGATCTCCCACACAGAGAAACGTTCCTCCTTCGGTGTACGAAACAGCCTTCTGGTGTCAAACTCTGCACTTCAGTCTGCACAGTGAAGCTCAAACATCATCAAGTAACAATAAGCACATTTTTATATGGAGGGGAAGTTTTGAGGTCAAAGTTAACCAGTAAAGATCAAAGATGTTGAATGGACAATAGTGTGACTGTACACCAGCCTATCAAAAATAAGATAAACTCTACACACAGTTTGGTGTGAATTTTTACCCATCAAGTGAATCAACTGTGTGAACTCAAAGAAGTTTTGTAGTAGAGTGCCACCTACTGGAGAACTGCTGCACGTACATGAATGATGAAGTCTGACTCTAAAAATACCTTTTTCTTTTTATCCTTTTTAAAATCTCCTCTGATCTGCATCTACTTGTCTGTTCTGCTGATTTACTGTGAATTATGAGTGTTATCTCTGTCTGTTGTTAGATGAATGATGTGCTGCTGTACACCTACCCTCAGCAGGATGGGAAGTACAGACTGAAGAATACTCTGCCACTCACTGGCTTGAAGGTCAGAGTCTTTCATTAAAGGAGTACTTCACCCCTTAAAATGATCATTTGTATATCAGTTACTCACCATGTGTTACCTTGAATTCTTGAAGAAAGCTTTGTTTTTCTCGCACGCCTCCACGGTGAACGGAGAAGCAGAAAACAGAGTAAATCCTTGATGAATTGAAGTAAATGGAGGCCAGGTTTTAAACACTTCCTCCACTACCGTCTCCAACCCGTTCTCATTTCCAGCGCATCAAATACAGAGGCTTTGTCAGCGTTTGATACCGCCACACAAGGCACCCCTCAGCACTGGTATGAAACGCACCGTTAACTACAATGTAAACCCCTCTGCGGAAACAGTAAACGCTCATAGAAAATGCGCCAGGAGTGTGCTGACATAGTTTAAAAAGCTAAAAGACACACCGGGCGGGTGGGAGTAGAGATGGATGGGTCCAACAAACACAAGGCTTTCATCCAGGAGACCGCCTTTCTTGTCCTGTGGGTCACGTTACAATCAGCTGATTGTTTGTGTCCCCTCTTCATTTTCACTTTACAAACATAGTAGTTTTAAGCCAACCATGTAGTTTTTTCCTAAACCTAACTAAGTGGTTTTGTTGCCTAAACCTAAAGTGATGCCAAGGGTAACTATAGTGGTTTTGATGCCGAAAATAAAGTGACGCCAAGGGGTGTGACGCAAGGGGGTGTGACAAAGCGGCGGTATGTGATGAGTTGGAAGAATGTGTTGCTGTTTCATGCACGGACTCGCAGTTTATATGCGCAAGCATGAGATGGTAGGTAGTGGCAGAAGTGTTTTAAAATAGGAAGATTTTTGCGATAATGCATGTGTTTGGGAAGTAGTGAGAATACGACTGGATAAACGAGACTTGGATTATACTGCACAAGTTGTAAACGGATGTTTTGATGTAATTTTGCTGTTGTTAAAGCTGGCCTCTATTTACTTCAATTCATCAAGGATTTACTCTGTTTTTGGATGTTCTGTTCACCATGGAGGCATGAGAGAAAACAAAGTTTTGTTGTAGAATTCAAGGTAACACGCGATGAGTAATTGATATACAAATGGTCATTTTAAGGGTGAAGTATTTCTTTAAGTCGCCTAATCTCTTTGATTTATAACCATGTTTTCCCTTCAAAATCTCACAGGAGTTAATATGCAGTTAAAGCTGGCAGTACACGTATAAAAACTACAGCCATGAAAGTATTAAATAATATACATACTGTGTATGGACGTTTAATTAAATTATTTACCTGATTGCAGTTAACAGAGTATGTGAGAATGGAAAACATATGCTGTTCCTTAACTGTCCGATTGGAAAGTTTAACTTCCTGGTCTTTGATTTATGATCTTACTGATTCCGCAGGTCAGTAAACCCATCATGGAAAATGTCCAAAATGCACTGAGGATCGAAGGAGCAGACATCTCCATCACTTTGTCAGCAAGGTGGGTCACACTGTACTGTGTCCTGTCTGAATAACGGCTATTATCTAATGATGGCAGTGATGAAAAGGTTAAAAGTAATTGGTAAATATAGAGTAGTTTGTATTTTTAGTATTTATTTAACAATGTAGTGATCTTGTGTGTGTTTTGCAGTTCCTTCATTGAAAGAGAGGACTGGTTTTACACTCTGAGCCGCACTGTGACTGAACATGCCAGAGGATCTGGAGCATTCAACAGCTGCTCAGGAGAGGTGAGCAACCTTTGCCTCTCTGTATTCATCTATTAAAGGACCAGTGTGTAACAATTAGGGGGATATATTGGCGTGTTTTTGTTTCCTTAGAATGAGCCGTTTATATCTACATAGGGAGCGGGTCCTCTTCACGGAGCTGACCGCCATGTTTCTACAGTAGCCCAGAACGGACAAACCAAATATTGTTAACGTTTTCTGCTTATGCCAGAGTCGATAACATTACTCGCTCCCGTTGCCGCCGCTCTCTATCTCTCTTGCTTCACCACTCACTTCCCAAGTACACACACACACACTCTAAACACTCTACTCTTACAGCTGCTCTACAGAGGGCCAGTTGCGTTTTTGTGTCGGCCACCGTAGCAATTCTACACGTTTGGCACACGAGAGAAGTTGTAATCTGCACCGCTAGATACCACCAAATCCTACACACTGTTACTTTAAGTCATTACTTAATAACATTTTTCCTCAGTCGTGCTCATGCTCACCCAACCGGAACGAGATTGATGTTATAAGTCATCATCATCAATCTCTGCGGTGTATTTTAGTGTGTTTTTCTGTTTCTGTGTGTTTGCACCAGGCCAGAGATCGTCTGCGGCTGACTCTCGGAGAGAAAGCACCCACACTTGTTCCAGTTTCACAAGTGATGATGTGCATGAACTGCACCTCAGATTTCAGCCTCACTCTCCGTAGACACCACTGCCGCGGCTGCGGGAGAGTGAGTCGCACGCAAATAAAACACAGTGCTCTATAATACTTTGATATCTGTTAGGGTGGTCATTCCCAAAGACTGCCCTAGCAAATAAAAAAATAAAAAAATAAATTTGCTGATATTCTTTCAGTCTTTTATTTAACATTTATATCTGCAGTACACTTTTGAGCCACATGAGGGAGCTGAATAGTCGTATTGTTCTGATAGTTGTAGCCGACTTACAACATTGAATCCAATATGAAAGGCTAGCGTACGCTCTGTTTGTTTTATTGATGAGTGGAAAAAAACGAGAGGCTGTTAACTCCACCTAAATGCATTTATTTGATTGATCAAACGTATATCTCTTAGAAATGGCTGCTTTACCTATTCAAGATAATATAAGGTGATGCGTAAATGGCAGTAAAAATGGTCAGGAATGTTCATTTACGCACAAATTTGCACTTCTCGCAATTTATAGATGGTTTGTTATTTTTAAAAGTGGGTCCCCTGAAAAAGAGTTTTGGAAATACTGTTAGGAGATGCACCAACTTGTGTCTTTGATCAGAGTGTTGAGTGTGCTGAACGTGTGTGTGTGCTTTTTAATGAGCTTGTGCTTTAATGTTTTATGTTGTTTGACACAGATTGTTTGTCGGAGCTGCTCCAGGAACAGATATCCACTGAAATACATGAAAGACCGAATGGCCAAAGTGTGTGATCACTGTTACAACGATCTAAAGAAGAGAGGTGGGAAAACTCTGCTACATTTATCTCTTTGATTGTCAGTCTGCCTATCAGCCCACACATTTAGTGATGTGATTTAGTGATTTAGTTATTCTTCTGCCCCACTTACAATGGACTAATATCAGATAAAGCTGGCACATTTTGGAAAAATAGGGTTATTTTACAGGAAATAAATTAGAAATAAAAGAAGAAAGTCATGGGCTACTATTAGTGCACATCAAATACATCAGTGCCAGTTGCACCATAATATAGTTATCTGTTTTTGGTTCAAGGGACACTTGTTTTAGGATGAGGATAATGTAAAATGTATGAAACAAGCCCAAACAAAAATATACATTACTGAATTTGGTGTGTTGCACACTTGGGTTCTGAGATTGTTAGGGCTGCCCCGTCTTCGTCAATTAGTCGACTAATCAGTTTATTTGGTCTCAGTTACTAAGATTTCTACAGTCGACTAGTCATTTTTATGCTTTCTTCATGCTGACTGACTTATTTCAAAGAAACTTGTGAGCACATCTCTGGTAAACACAAGATTTAAAGTGGTGCTTTTGTGTGATTCTTTGTGGAGAAACTCAGTTTTACAGATCTGTTGATTCAATCAACAAGTCCATTAGTCGACAAAATTGTATGAGTGTTAGTTGACTAAGAATGTCTTTGGTTGAGGACAGCCCTAGAGATTATACTCCTGTTTGTGTAATATGCATGAAATATACATATGTAAAACTGCAAAGCTGAAGCTGAGGTTCCTTTGTAAAGGAAAATGCTCCCTTTATTTTTCTTATTAAAAGAAAATCTGATTCTTTCCAATAGCATATTTCACATTTGTGAAAAAAAAGCATGTCCTCACTATGATTCAACAAAAAAAGAGCCTCTGCTTCAGTTTTGCTTACGTAGGCACTGAGGTTGCACAACTAACCCACCATGTTACTAAGTTTGTCATTGTGGTGTTATAGTCTCGACCGTGTCCTCTGCTGTGGTTAAAAAGCAAAAGCTGTATGCATCTGCAGGGGGAGATATGTCTGAACTGTCAGCTAAGAGCAGCCCTCGTCCAAACCGCTCCAGTCGTCCTCTCTCTGCTGTGTTCCAAAACATTCATCCTCCCAACATCTGGAGACATCGGAAAGGCATGGCTTCCTTCACCCAGGTATGCCTGAAATATGAGAGAGCCACATCCACTGTGCCATGTTTTCTAAGTAGCATTGGTAGTTATCAGTCCCCTCATGCTCCTGTTTTGTGCAGGCGACGGTGTCAGAGGAAGGCTCCATTAGTGGCACTCTACAGCGCAGCAAGAAGACCAAGAGGAACTGGAAGAGACTGTGGTTCCTCCTAAGAGACAAGGTGCTTTACACCTACCGAGCTCAAGAGGTGAGGGGAAACATGCACTCCCCTTTAACCTGAACAGCACATATTCACACGTAAACACACTTGAGCTCTATAGACGTCTTAACTGAAAGTGCTGAAATGCCCACAGTTACATCACTGTATCTTATAATCCATCTCTGTTCCCTGATGAATTTTCTGTCTGCAGGAGAAAGTAGCATCGGAGAGTTTACCTCTACTGGGTTTCACAGTGAAGCTACCCGACCAGCAGGGCCGAGAGGAGGAGGCCAACATCTTCCAGCTTTACCACAAAAACACTTTGTATTATTCTTTTAAAGCTGAGGACAACCACACAGCCCAGAGGTGAGAAGCATGCCTCCTCAATAGCTAATTTCAAAATGTTTAGAAATTGACAATTTAAAGATGCTAGTGCAGTGCCCATTCGGAGCGCATGCCTGTCCGGAACAAGCCGATTGCTCGGCCCTCAGAAGTTCCAACACGTTCTCATCCCAACTCGTCACATACCACCACTTTGTCACGCTCCTTGGAGTCACTTTATTTTCAACATCAAAACCACTATAGTTACCCTTGGTGTCACGTTAGGATTAGGAAACACAACCACTATAGTTTATGGGTTTAGGAAAGAAATACATGGTTGGGCTTAAAAATGACACTGAACATTGTGAACACGGAACACGAACGAACAGCTGATTGTAACATGACGCACGGGACACAAACAGCGGTCTCCTGGATGAAAGCCTTGTGTTTGTTGGACTCATCCACCTCAGCGCCCACCCACCCTGTGTGTGTCTCTTTCGCTCTTTAAATTACAGTACGTCACCACACTCCCGGCGCACTCTCTCGGAGCGTTTACTGTTGCTACGGATGGATATACAGTGTAGTTAATTGAACGTTCAGCGTGTCACAAACAGGTGCTAAAGGGTGCCGTTTGACGGCCGACGACAGTTTTCGAGATATGCGAAGGGCAGTCATACATACATACACAGACAGACAGAGAGAGAATACTTCCTTTATAGTTAGATGATGCTGCTACAGCGCCACCTATTGGCCAAATGGCACCAAATTTGCCACTCAGACATCATATCTACACATGTCCACCAAATGTGGTCACAATAGATAAAAGCATTGAGGAGGTATGACATTTTTTGTAATATAAGCCCTGCCCACAGCATTTGAGCTAACTGTGAGGTTTATCTATAGCAAAACTGTATTGAACATCAAAAAGCCAAAGTAACTTTTCGGGCTTTGTCCAGAGATGTTCTGTACCAAATTTGGTGACGATTGCTCAAAATTTGTAGGAGTAGCAAAACATCAGATTTGGACACAATTCAGAATAAATTTTGTTTTTGAGACGTGCGGTTGAAAAGTTACAGGTCAAAACGTAAAGTTCATTGTTGTAGCGCCACCATATAGCCAAATTGCACCACATTCCACACTGCACTCCCTTCTGGGCAATACACCCGCCAAGTGTGAAGTAGATCGGATGAGCGGTTCTCAAGATATTTGAAGCACATGCAGAAAGACAGCTAGAAAGCTGTCTGGGGGAAAAAAACTAAGATAAACAGTCTAACTTTCACATTACTCAGTGGTTCCCAAAGGGGTTTTATGGGCCCAAGATTGGATAGTTTTGCTTGACCCACAGACGACCATGTATTCCTTGACTTGACTGGTCTCCAGTGGAAACACGAGCAACACCAGATTTGGAGTTTCAGTGTTTTCTCTGAACAGCAGCAATGTGTGGAGTCTACAGAAACAGAAACGTTAAATGTAAAACTTACTCCTCTAGGACAAAATACTGTCATTTTTCAAATTCAGGAGCACACTATAAAATTAGCTCAGTTAATAATGCAGCTATACGTGATGCAGACAGGCACAGAATCGGTTGTGTTTAGGTGACTGAATTTACTCTTTTAGCAGAGCTGCAGTTCATGCTGTTTTTCTCCTAATGTAAAATCCTCTCCTCATACAGGTGGGTAGACGCCATGGAGGAAGCCACAGTTTTATAGGATCAGCTTCTCCGGGTGGATTGCTGAAAATAGAAGTACACTACCTTTCTTCTGCTACAAACAGACTGTGAAACCAAAAGGGGAAGATGAGGAAAAAACAAATTTGATTATGTCTGCAAGTTGTGACTTGTCTGGCTGGACTGAATAAAAGAAGAAGTTGTGTTCTCTGAGAGGGGACACGATTACCTACTTTGTCAACCTCCAGTGTCCCCGGCCTGCTGTTACAGCAGGTGTGATGCTGAGAGCCACGAGAGGCGTCGACCCAGATACCTGCCAGTGTGGAACGTTACAGTGATGTGACCTGTATTTCCCTCAAAAGCTCACCAGTGACATTCCTCCAAATCATGGAGAACATTATAGACTTTTGGAAAAGAAAGATATGATTTTCAACGTATCAAATATTTCAAAAACAACATAAAGAAATAACTAAACAAACAAATTAAAGTTACAGTGTGTAAGATTTGGCGGAATCTAGTGGTGTGGTTGCAGATTGCAACTGAGTACCCCTCCACTCACTCCTGCGATGACGTGAGCCACCGAGTACGAAACCGTGGTAACGCCGTTTGCCTCGCTCAGATGCCATCCTACCATAATAACACTACTTCAGGAGCAAAGGAAGTCAGACGGTGGTTGGCGGTACCACAGTTTTACACTCTGCTCCTCACGATACCGCAGTTTCACAAGCGTGCCGAAGAACTACGGTGGCCTTCAGGTAATGTAAAAACGTGGAAGGCTCTCTCTAGAGCCAGTGTTTGGTTTGTCCGTTCTGGGCTACTGTAGAAACATGGCTGGCCAACATGGTGGGCTCCGTGGAGAGGACTCGCTTCCTATGTAGATATGAAGGACTCATTCTAAGCTGACGAAAACACAATGATTCTTAGTTTCAGGTGATTATACACTAGTGAAAACATAGTTATGAATATTATATTCCATGTCTGCTAACAGATCTCCCAAAATGTTACACACTGTCTCTTTAAGCACAGTCATTTTACTGTCGTTTCCACAGAGGCTGAAAAAATAGCAACACATTTCAACCTCACTCAAAAATGCCCAAATTTGGAATGGCCTGATCTTCAGTAAAAACATAAATTAGTTATGCCTTCAGTTCAAAATGTGTTCTTCCACTGGATTAAATGCATCTCTATGACTAAGACTTTGAAGCACAGGCTGTGTCAAAGAATTAGTGATACAGTATGTATAGAAGTGTCTGTATCTGTGCCATGCACTGTGTTGTTGGAGGTGGTCCTGCCAGTGAATCAACAGTTCCTATGCTTTTTTTGCACTGATATAAGAAGTAATGAACCTGAAAAAGATATATGAGTGTACCTTCATCATTTAGGCAAAAGCTTCAGCTACTGTACTTAAAGGGGAACTACGCCCATTTTCAAAATTCATACATGTTATTCCTATGGTCTAAGACAGTCCAAAAAAAAGTAGTAAACATGTACAACTCTCTACCAAATCCAAAGACCAGAGTGTTTTGGATGTATGAATTTTGAAAATGGGCATAGTTCCCTGCGATGGACTGGCGACCTGTCCAGGGTGTACCCTGCCTTCGCCCAATGTCGGCTGGGATCGGCTCCAGCCCCCCCGCGACCCCTAACGGGATAAGCGGTTGCAGATGGATGGATGGATGGCATAGTTCCCCTTTAACTTTCATAATTTACTTATCATACTTTTTTAAATGTTGCCAATTATGTCTTTATTGTTTTAAATACCTGAAACTATTATAATGTAAATTGTTATTTGTATAAAAACTCCACTTCCAGTTGTGCTCTGATTTTGTTGCCCTGGACCGAATAATGAATCACTGATTTCACTGATCTACCTAATCAGTGTCTTGGACTTTGTACTGTACCTGATTAAGTTTGAATTTTTTAACACTATTATTTTTCAAATCAAGTAAACAATAGAAACAGTCTGGTTCTGTGTTTTCTCTTTATCCTCCTCATGTCCTCTAGATGGCAGGTGGACTAAACATGTAAGTACAACAGCCTGGCATTGACTTCCTGTCACTATGTCCTTGCTGATGGAGCATTGAAAATGGAAACATTAGCCACTATGCTGCTGAACTGTTCGCACTTCACTTGAACCCCCTCCCTGTATATGAGTCTGCACCAACATGTAATCCATGTGTGGCCTGATCTGATGTGATTCAGATCACATTCTGAGCTGCTCGGGGAGACACTGGGGACTGAGTGATGTACAGACCAGTGTGCTGTGCGGCCAAAGAAAGGCCAATCCTGCTCTGCTTCTCGTCTCCCCCCCGAGGCGTCCTGACCCAGAATGATGTTAGGCGGAAAGTTTGCTTTCTGGGGCTCGTGAAAAGTTGCAGACATCTCGTCCTATATAGAGGACAGATCATTCATCACTGCTCTCTCCCTCTCTAGCCCCAATTCAGTTTTCTCCCTCCGCTGTCGCTTCACTCTTTTATCAAGCATTATGGTGTTTTTCTTCCCTTTGCTACTGTTGGTTGTGACACAATACACAAATTATTTATTTTCAAATGACAATATCATCCCACATTTGCTGCACCTGTTCCTTCTCACTGAATCATTCTGCTGCAATAACCTCTTAAATGGCTGTGGTTCAGTGCTGAGTGGAAAATGTACTTGAGTTCATCTTTATACATCTGAGTAGTTGCTCGAGAACTTTCATGTTTGTATTTTTACTATGGCTGTTAACGCGGTTATAACGTGTTAACGCAAATTTGTTTTAATGCCACAAATTTATTTCACGCATTAATGCAATCGATCTTCCGGAGGTTGTACCGGGCTCAGTTTTCATGGTATCATATGAAACTAAAAAAACCTAAGGAATCCATTGGTACCAACCATGTCATATTAGCTTGTCGCGAAGGAGGTTAAATAATGCTCCAAATTTACACTAAATGTTGGCGAGGAAAAACTGTAATGTGTCACGTCTCTGGCCTTGACTCCAGGAGTTTTTCAGTGTTCTGCTTTCCCTGGGTCTCCCCCTCCCCTGCCTGTGGGTGTGGCAGGGGCGCGGCTTCCTCATCAGGCACCTGGTCTCACTCTCCACTCTGCACTCTGCACCTGTCAACAATCACCTAATCAACCCACAGTACAAGAACACCAGCTTTCCTGCCAGTCCTCGCCAGATTGTTCTGCCTACCATGCCAGCCTCCCATCGAGCCATCCTCACGCCGCCGCAGCTCATTCCTCCAGCTGCTCCACCCTGCTCAACAGCCTGCCTGTCCCCTGCCTTCTCCAGCGCCCTCACCACCTTTAATTATAATAAATCCACCTGACTTTCAACCACCATCCAGCTGTGTCTGTGTCTGCTTCTGGGTCCTAAACCAAAGCCCTCACAGAACAATCTGGCCACCATGGACCCAGCAGACACAGAGTCACTCCGCCATGCTTTAGCCTCCCAGGGTTCGCTGGTTGGACAACATGACAAGATCCTCCGTGAATTGGTGGAGAATCTGCGAGCTCTTTCCTCCAATGTCATCCAACTCGGCAGCCAAATGGACCAGGTCAACGCCCATCTCACAGCTTCATCTGCCACAGCAGCTTCACCAGCTGACCCCCCACCAGCGCTCCCAACGCCTCCACCAGGGCATGCCACCCCAGCCCCACTAGCTCGGGAGCCTTTCATTCCGACTCCAGAACGCTACTCTGGGGATTTGGGGGCTTGTGGGCGGTTCCTTCTCCAGTGTTCTCTCGTGTTCCAGCAGCAACCTACCACCTACGTTTCAGATAAGTCACGCATAGCATTTATGTTGGGTTTACTTACTGGCAAAGCTTCTCAGTGGGCTACAGCTTTGTGGGAGAGGCAGTCTCCTATTTGTAATTCTTACCCGGTATTTGTAGCTGAATTGCGAAAAGTTTTTGATCATCCTGTTCAGGGTAAAGAGGCTGCTAACCGTCTCCTCTCCCTCCGTCAGGGCTCTGGATCAGTTGCAGAGTATGCAGTTGAGTTTAGGATCCTGGCAGCAGAGAGTGGGTGGGATGAAGTGTCTTTACAAGGAGTGTTTGTTCATGGGTTAGCTGAGAATATTAAGGATGAGTTGGCTGCAAGGGATGAGACTGATAGTTTAGACTCCCTCATTTCCCTGTCCATACGCTTAGACAACCGTCTTCGTGAACGCCGTAGGGAGAGAGTCAGCCGCCCGCATGCCCCCACTTCTCCTTTCCAGTCCAAACCTGCCCCCCGGGTGATCCCTGACAGCCAGTTCTTCACCAGCCAGCCCCTCAGTTCCTCAGCATCACCCTCAGTGGAGGAGCCCATGCAGTTGGGACGAGCTCGCCTCTCACCCTCAGAGCGCCAACGGCGAGTCAAGGCTGGTGTGTGTATCTATTGTGGCACGGCTGGCCACTTCCTCGCTTCTTGTCCTCACCGGCCAAAAGATTAGGCTCATCCGGAACTGGAGAGGCCCTGATGAGCCACACCTCCACCTCTCCATCAGCCCCTCACCCCCGAATGCAATTTAATGCATCCCTTGTGTGCCAGGGTGACTCTATCCCCCTTCTTGCTCTGGTTGATTCTGGGGCTGATGATAATTTCATTGACTCCACCCTCGTTACCCAAGCTGGGATCCCTGTTGAAGCCCTTCCTGCTCCTAAGGATGTCAATGCGCTGGATGGAAGGCTCCTGGCCCGCATTACTCATCACACTGTTCCCCTGAGTCTCATCCTGTCAGGTAATCATCACGAATCTATAAAACTGCTAGTTATTCCCTCACCTCATGCTCCTGTGGTCCTAGGTCAGCCCTGGCTTAAACTCCATAACCCCCATATTGATTGGTCCACCGCATCTATTGCTAGTTGGAGCACCTTTTGCCACTCCCACTGTCTCCAGTCAGCCCTAGCTCCCTCTCATTTAACTGCTGCTCCTACTTTTGAGCCCCCTGACCTCTCTTTAGTCCCTCCTGTGTACCATGGCTTAGGTGAGGTGTTTAGTAAGCAGCGGGCCCAAACCTTGCCCCCACATAGGCCCTATGATTGTGCTATAGACCTGCACCAGGGTGCCCCCCTTCCCTCGAGCCGTCTCTATAAACTCTCCCGTCCCGAAAGGGAGGCTATGGAGAAGTACATCAATGACTCACTAGTTGCTGGCTTTATTCGACCCTCCTCTTCTCCTGTTGGTGCCGGCTTCTTCTTTGTTGCAAAGAAAGATCACACTCTACGCCCCTGTATTGATTTCCGTGGCCTCAACGACATAACTGTTAAAAACAAGTATCCACTACCCCTCATCGACCCCTCTTTCGAGCCCCTGCACAAGGCCACTGTTTTTTCAAAGCTGGACCTCCGGAATGCCTACCATCTGATCCGAGTCAGAGAAGGAGATGAGTGGAAAACTGCATTTAACACTCCCCTGGGCCATTTTGAGTATCAAGTCATGCCCTTTGGCCTCACCAACGCCCCTGCAGTTTTCCAGGCCTTGGTTAATGACATCCTCCGTGACATGCTGAACCACTTCATTTTTGTTTATCTTGATGATATACTCATCTTCTCCCGGAACATGGAAGAACATGTTCAACATGTGAAGTTAGTGCTCCGTCGTCTTCTGGAGAACAAACTGTTTGTAAAAGCTGAAAAGTGTGACTTCCACGTGACTTCTGTGAGTTTTCTGGGCTTCATCATCGAGCAGGGGCAGGTGAAGACGGACCCAGCAAAGGTTCAGGCGGTGGCTGAGTGGCCCAAACCCACTACACGGAAACAGTTGCAGCGGTTCTTAGGATTCGCCAACTTCTACAGACGGTTCATTCGAGACTACAGTAGAGTGGCGGCCCCTCTCACACAACTCACCTCCCCAGCCATCCCCTTTACTTGGACGCGGGAGGTTGACATAGCATTTGACACTCTGAAACAGTTATTCACTAGTGCTCCAATTCTAACTCACTCTGATCCCTCTTTGCAGTTTGTCGTGGAGGTGGATGCCTCTGATTCAGGTGTGGGGGCCGTCCTCTCTCAGCGGTCTCCTAAGGATCACAAGCTGCACCCCTGTGCCTTCTTCTCCCGGCGCCTTTCTCCGGCGGAGCGCAACTACGATGTGGGAAACCGTGAGCTGTTGGCGGTGGTTCTGGCACTTGAGGAATGGAGGCACATGCTGGATAGGCTGAGCAGCCATTTGTAGTTTGGACAGACCACAAAAACCTCTCTTACCTCCGCTCTGCTAAACGGCTAAATTCCCGCCAGGCCCGGTGGGCTCTGTTCCTGGGAAGGTTTAACTTCATTCTCACTTACCGTCCTGGCTCACGCAACACCAAACCTGATGCCCTCTCCCGCCAGTCTGTCCCAGAGAAATCCTGCTCTGAGCCAGAAACCATTCTACCTCATTCCTGTGTGGTGGCCGCAGCTACATGGGAGATTGAGACCTGCATACGGGAGGCACAGCGCTCTCATCCAGACCCAGGTAATGGCCCTCCTAACTGTCTGTTTGTGCCTGATTCAGCCAGATCTCAAGTTCTACAATGGGGCCATTCATCTAAGCTCACCTGCCATCCTGGCTTCCACCGCACCCTCTCCTTCATCAAATGGCGGTTCTGGTGGCCATCCATGACCCGCGACACCCGTGCCTTTGTGTCCGCCTGCTCCGTCTGTGCCCGCAGCAAGGCCTCCCATCAACCCCCAGCTGGTCTCCTGCGGCCTCTGCCCGTCCCCAGCCGACCCTGGTCCCACATAGCTGTGGACTTTGTCACCGGTTTACCCCCGTCAGAAGGTAACACAATCATATTGACTGTGGTAGACCGTTTTTCCAAGGCTGTGCATTTTGTCCCTCTCCCTAAATTACCTTCAGCCACAGAGACTGCGGACCTCCTGGTCCTCCATGTGTTTCGTCTTCATGGCATCCCCCAGGACATCGTCTCTGACCGGGGACCACAGTTCTCCTCCCAGGTCTGGAAGGCTTTTTGCCAGGCTCTGGGTGCCACAGCTAGTCTCTCCTCTGGGTACCACCCTCAAACGAATGGGCAGACGGAGCGGGCAAACCAAGATCTCGGGGCAGCCCTGCGTTGTGTCACTGCTCACCACCCGTCCTCCTGGAGTAGACAGTTACCCTGGGTTGAGTATGCCCATAACTCACTCACCAGCGCTGCCACAGGTATGTCCCCCTTCATGGCCTCTCTAGGCTATCAACCTCCCCTCTTCTCAGTCCAGGAGGAGGCTGTGGCGGTGCCATCGGTCCAAGCCAACATCCAAAGGTGTCGGCGGATTTGGAGAGAGGTCCGGTCTGCCCTTCTCCGTTCAGCTGTCCGGAATCAACGCCTTGCTGACCGCCATCGATCCCCTGCACCCACTTACCAACCCGGTCAAAAGGTATGGCTTTCCTCCCGTGACTTGCCCCTTCAGGTGGAGTCCCATAAATTGGCTCCCCGATACATTGGACCTTTTGAAGTTGACAAGATCATTAATCCCACTGCTATCAAGTTAAAGTTGCCTTCATCTCTGAGAGTCCACCCCACGTTCCATGTTTCGCTGCTTAAGCCTGTGTCTTCCAGCCCCTTGTGCCCTCCAGCCGAACCCCCTCCACCTCCCCGGATCATCGACAATCACCCTGCCTTCACTGTTCGGCGGATTCTGGACGTCCGTCGCCGAGGTCGGGGGTTCCGGTTCTTGGTTGACTGGGAGGGTTATGGACCAGAGGAACGCTCATGGGTCCCGCGCAGCTTCTTTCTGGATGCCTCCCTCATTCGGGACTTTTATCGGGAGCATCCAGACAAGCCTGGGGCGCCCGGAGGCGCCCGTTGAGGGGGGGGTCCTGTCACGTCTCTGGCCTTGACTCCAGGAGTTTTTCAGTGTTCTGCTTTCCCTGGGTCTCCCCCTCCCCTGCCTGTGGGTGTGGCAGGGGCGCGGCTTCCTCATCAGGCACCTGGTCTCACTCTCCACTCTGCACTCTGCACCTGTCAACAATCACCTAATCAACCCACAGTACAAGAACACCAGCTTTCCTGCCAGTCCTCGCCAGATTGTTCTGCCTACCATGCCAGCCTCCCATCGAGCCATCCTCACGCCGCCGCAGCTCATTCCTCCAGCTGCTCCACCCTGCTCAACAGCCTGCCTGTCCCCTGCCTTCTCCAGCGCCCTCACCACCTTTAATTATAATAAATCCACCTGACTTTCAACCACCATCCAGCTGTGTCTGTGTCTGCTTCTGGGTCCTAAACCAAAGCCCTCACATAATGGCCATTTTCAAAGGGTTCCCTTGACCTCTGACCTCAAGATATGTGAATGAAAATGGGTTCTCTGGGTACCCACGAGTCTCCCCTTTACAGACATGCCCACTTTATGATAATCCCATGCAGTTTGGGGCAAGTCATAGTCAAGTCACCACACTGACACACTGACAGCTGCTGTTGCCTGTTGGGCTTGAGTTTGCCATGTTATGATTTGAGCATATTTCTTATGCTAAATGCAGTACCTGTGAGGGTTTCTGGACAATATTTGACATTGTTTTGTGTTGTTAATTGATTTCCAATAATATATATACATACATTTGCATAAGGCAAACATATTTGTCCACTCAGATGTTGATAACATGTATTGAATACGCCATAAATCCATAAAAAATGTGCGATTAATTTGCGTCTAATCTCGTTTAACTATGGACAATCATGCGATTAACCGCGATTAAATATTTTAATCAATTGACAACCCTAGTTTGTATTTTTGCCATACTTCTGCTTGTGATTTTCTGGCCACAGCAAAGCAGCAAGAAACAGGAAATCATTGTCTTCAGCTGGTGGAAGAGTAAACAGTAAAACTGGAAAGTCCAGTTGCACTTTTATTGTCCTCTATGTGCTAATTAATTAGGAAAACAAGTGATGAAAGCTTGCTGTGGAGCTGAAAATACTTCTTTCTTTCATTTTTACAGTGGGGCAGCAACAGTGTCATAATCCAAGCTTACTTCCATATCGCTGCAGGCAGGAGCAATGCAGAGAGAAGCAAATAATCAATCATACACACACAGCCTACTCAATAAGGCCGGATGCATTCAGCTGTGTTATGTGCCTCAGGAGTCATTAGCAGCTGATGCCAAAGAAGCTGAACTATTCTTCTGATCATTGAACGGCTTCTTTCTTACCCATGATGCTCCGACAGCAGAGTTGTGTCAACTCTGTTTAATGACAAACTTTCTGGCCATTTTCAGTTTTAGCCTGAGAAGGCAATGCAGTGTTTGTGTTGCTGTCGTGAGTTACAACAGCATGCCTTCTCATCTTTCATAGTGGTGTGTGGGTGGCAGATTCTCAGGGGTAAAGGAAAGACTTCATTACGTAAGAGCTGTAGATTTAAATAAAAAGACTGGGAAATAGGACATATGGGGAAAATAGCCATGCCCACTTGATATTGGCTTGACATTTCTGGGTTTGCACCTTATCTTGCGTCTCTCGGCGCCCTTCAGAGATGGGGAGAGGGAGAGAGAAAAAAAGATGTGGAGAGGCTGGAAGAATAGAGGGACACACTCTCATGTCCCACTTTGCAAACTCTTTGCAGCCTACACTGCCAAGTCAATGTTACACCTATTCCACCTCCCCTAAAGCTTTAAATAGCCCTCTCTCCCTCAGCAGGACAAACACAGAAACACAGCCTTCAGCACACTCTGCACCTACGACTGAACATTTATTCTCCCTGTTGCCTAAACATGGAGACCGCATCGTGCTTTCCATCCTCATGTGACCATTCTGTCATCGGCCACTATCTGCAGAGAGAGGAGTATAAACACGTGTCAGCAGCTGTCACTGAGGGATGTAAAAATCTGTCTGGAGTCTTTGAGCCAAGACAAAGACAGTCAGGGTGTTGTTCGACATTTTGGGAAAGAAATCTTGCCGAGAATTAGATAAGAAGAAAAAGCTTGTCTGTCCATTCACAATGAATAGCGGCAGTAGCCGGTTAGCTTAGCTTAGCATAAATACCGGAAATAGGGTGAAACAGCTAATGTTATCCAAAAGTTAACAAAAGCTTGTTACTAGGATTTCTAAGACTCATTAATTAACATGTTACATCTTGTTTTGTTTAATCTGACAAGTTGTGTGGTGCCGGACTATTTCTTAGCCGGGAGCAGTTGCCAGGCGACCAGTGGAGACTCCAGGAAGTCTCTGCTAAGTCTAAGAAATAGTCTGGCACACAACACCCGGCCACGAGGAATTGTGTTTTTTTTTGTATTTTTGTACGGATTAAACAATCCAGATATAACTTGCTCATTGAAGGTGCTAAATTCCAAATTCAGATCATATCTATAATTGAGGGATTGCCTCCACACGGCTCCCAGCATGGCGACAGCTTAAACACAACACAAAATGAGCCACGAATCTTTGCATGTAAACTATTAATTCAAAATCTATGGTGTTTTTGCGAATTGATAAAGTGTCACAAAACATAATATCGCGATACTCAAGTGTATCGACATTTTCTTACACCCCTATCTTGGAATCTGTTGGCGTGGTACTGACCCCAATAAAATCATAACCTATTTGCATATTAACACGGCTTAATAGCAAACTCAGCTACAAATGATGTCTCTTATCAGAGCCATACAGCCATATGGATCAACTACTCCATGCACAAGGAGCTTCTATGTGGATCTTCATCAGGCTCTCTCTATGCTAAATTTAACATCCGCCTGTTCTACAGCCTATACATCCCACGGGTGGATCATGACAGTGTGGATGTGTGTGGATGTGTGTGTGTGTTTGCTGGAGGAGGAACAGAAGGAGAGGCTTCCTCAAGCTTTGAATGATCATCAGTCAGAGAAGAACAGCCGGGCAATGAAGTTTTTAGTGCACACACCTAGTCTCCTCTATAGACATCCTGTGTCTGCCATGACTCACAATTTGCCTGTTATGTAAAAGTCATCAGAGTAGAGAGGGGAACTCTTCCACACCTGTTCCTGGCAGGTTTTACTCTAACTTCACTTTTCAGTCCACAGCACATACAGTCTCATACTTTTAAACCGCACCTAAACATTTAATTATGATTCACTCTGCAGGAATTTATCTGCCCAGTTCTTCATTTAGATGTTTGTTTACTTCAGCCAAAATCTCATTAGTGTCATCATATGAGAATAGCTGCCCTTGCTCATTTGTACAAACATATATTTTGGATGTGTGTTCGTGAGGGGGTGAGTGCCGGCATGAAATAAATAAAGGACATGGATCATTTGGAGCGCTTTTGTTAGTTTAGAACAAGAAAAGATCCTTTGGCTGCAGGAGCCAGATCTGCCACCTCCTCACCGGCAAAAAACCCAGCTACAACTACCCCCGCAGCCTCCAGCAACCCCACCCCCTGCCACACAAACACTGAAGTGGAAAGAAAGCCATATCTTATCCCACATACTAGGTTATGCTGCCTTAATCTAGGGCACACTCACCAGCAATTCAGATCTTTATCTTCAGTTATAGTTGCCTGGGCAGGTTTTTCTTTCACCTCAGGTGATCAACAGGTCTGCAGTGATGAAAACACATCATCGTGTTATTAATCAGCCGGGGGGCTTTAAACCTGCAGTATGCAGAATGTTTTTGGCATCACTGAGTAAAAATTCCATAATAACCTTTCAGCATATTGTAATTCAATTGTTCTGAGAGAAAACTAGACTTCTGCACCTCCTCATGGCTCTGTTTTCAGGCTTTCAAAAATCTAGCCTGTGAAGGGAGACTTTGGCCAATCACAGGTCATTTCAGAGAGCGAGTGTTCCTATTGGCTGTTCAGTCAACGGAGGCAGCTGTCAATCACTTGCTAAATCTGATCAAATGGTCAACCAAGGCAGCGCTGATCAAATATGAATCAATATTCTGTTACTGTAATGCCTATTTCTCGCCTCAAATGTTTTCAGAAACATCTTGTAGTGTACTGTTTAGCTGTAAAATGAGAAAGTTTGCTCCGGCTGGTGGGCAGTGCTTGGTATTTCCTCAATTGATCTTAACATAGCTGCCTGGTCAAAAACATTTTACAGAAACAGAACATTACTAGATGTTTCTGAAAACATTTAAGGCGAGAAATATATTGCTGCAGGTCAGGAGGAATAAAATCCGGAAATTAGTTAGTGCATTGTAGCACTTCTGGTTCCCTCATCTGGGAGTCAGTGGATTTTTTGAATGGGTCTTTAGTTAGATGCCTGATAAGATCTGTGGTTATAACACGCTTAAGTAATTTTAACGTTTTGTTCTACAACATAAAATACATCAGCAAATATTTTTGCTCCACCTTGAATTTTGAAGTCTTAAGTGTGTTTACATCGCCTCTAAACCCAGATTCTAGGTGTAATAACATGGACACAGATGCACCTGATTTCTTTCAGGTTACCTGTCTCATGCACTACTGTCAGTGACTGTAGTGACCGTTTTATAAAATGACTTTTTTTGCTGAATCTTTCAGGGGAAGGGCTCTCTTTGACAAGCATCCAACAAAAAGTTCTGAACAAGCTTCTCCTACTAGCAAAAAGATGCATTCTATTCCAGTGGATTAAGCCCAGACTTCTTACTGTTAACCAGTGGTATGGTGAAATCTTTAAAGTTTTGCCAATGGAGTGCTTGAGCTCAATCTTGAAGGGGAATGAGAGGGTTTTCGATGAGTTGTGGGCACCTTTTCTAAACCACCTCCCAAACTGTACAGCAGATTTAATACGTAGGGGGCACTGCACTGTGGACTGGCGCCCTTCCAGTGACCCCTGAGTGTCTAACGTTATTCTCTGGGCATTTTACTGCCTTGCCTTGGCTGTTTTCCCTGATTTGTATAATATATCTAAGCCCTGAGAATAATATATTTTCATGTAATGTATAGACCTATATACCATGCTGTTTTTCCAACCCTTGGGGTCTGCGACCTGCTCGTGTTTGTCCTTGCTGTCACGTGATTTCTGTTTTTGTGTTGTATTTTGATTTTCAAAATTCAATAAAATATTGTGGAAAAAAAAAAAAAAAAAAATGTTTAATCATATTTGCTCCAATTCTACCCACTGCAGCTTAAATGGAAAATTATATATGTGTGGCTGAAACATATATTTGGGTGAGAAGGACAAGTGAACGGTCCAACTCATGTGGAAAAAATGCATTATAATAATAATAATATATATATATATATATATATATTATTATAATTCATTTTTCCACATGAGTATATATGTATATATATATATATCTATATATATATATATAGATATATATATATATATATATCTATATATCAAATAACTTATATGGGACCTTTATTCAAAATAGGGAAGCTGAGTGCATTGAAACTACTGTGTGTGTGTGTGTGCGCGCGCGTGTATGTATGCGCACGCGCGCGCGTGTGTGTGTGTGTGGCAGGTAAACGTCACAGCTTGCCGAGAAAGCCAACTGCTCGCGCGCGCCACACTTCCTCAATCGACGGAATCACAGAGAGAGAGACAGAGAAACAGAGAGAGAGCAACTTTACATCGTGCTGCTGCGGTAATAAAAGACACAACACCGAGTTTGCAGGACGAGGTGAGACTGCTTTTATTATCATCTTTAGTCTTTTTACAAGAGTTAGGGTCTTTTACGTTTGTAAAAAGTTATTCTAACGACCTAAAACAACGTTATAACGTCTCTCCTCTACCTCCTCTGCTTCTGTCATCAACGGGGAAACGGAGTGTTGACCGTTGGCGCTAGACGTTAGTTTAGATCTTTACAGTCTGCCTGACTAAAAAACGTACATTAACTTACAGTAGTAACGTTAACATATTATCTATAACCTATCTAAAACATTGTCACCAGCCAACTAGCTGTTCTGATTGAGATAATAAGCCCAGACCATTAACTTTTAGTCGGATAGCGTCGCCTCGTTTAATTAAACTGAGGTGTTGCGACGGAATCTGTAACCTGTCATATTTGATGACGGGGTCCTCTCTGGAAACAACAGGTTGAATAAACATCAACAGGTTTTTAAGACTAATGAAAGGACAACATGCAAAGTCTCTCCTCAGAGCTGATGAAGAACTGAACATATATGATGATGACCCCTAGAGCTGCTATGGAAGAGTGCAGTCTTATTATTATTTATTTATTTATTTATGCATTTATTTTTTTGTTCCTTTAATTATTTTCTACCCCCTCTTTTATTTTTGTTATTATATATATATTTTTTATAATTTAAGTTATCTTTCCTATCCAATTGTGCCTTGTATGTTAGAAGTATTGAGTTTAGATTAAAATGCCTTAAAGGGACTATTTGTAACTATCAGAAATGCTTGTTAACAGCGACACCTGTGGCCGTTAAATCAATGAAAGTCAGCGTCGGGGTCGCGCTTGCTCGCTCTAAATAGACATGAACGAGCATCGCTCAAAACAGTGAGGCGACACATGTCAGCTAAAACCACAATATCACTTTATATTTCACCTGCTTGGCAGTAATGTTAGCTGACCAGACGAAGGTCTCTCCATGAATCACTGCTGATCCTAGTGTTGGCTTTTCCTGCTTCAGCCTCCGGGGCTGAAGCAGGAAGAGAAACATTATCGCCTCCCGACCGCGCCCGCAGGAAAACACCGGCACCCGGTTGAAGACGATAACGTTACTTGCTGCGGAGCCTCGTCACTTCACAAGACACGGGAAACATCTGTTGGTCTGGAGGAGTTGCAGCATTTATTTATGCACAAACGTTCACTAGATATTCTCAGAGCTAAACTAACTCTTCTGAAGTGTGTAGTGAGCGCGCACGCACGTCTAGAGGTGGAGCGAGAACGCGCGTGGTGTGTGAGTAAAGGCAAGCAGGCAGAGGAGCAGGGACTCCAGCCTCACGCGAGCGCGCATATGCGAGCGCGACCCGGTAGATTTATACACTTAAAAAGTTACAAACAGTCCCTTTAATGTTTGTAAATGAATTTTCTTCAATAAAAAAAAAACAGGTTTAAGTGGTAGGACTCTCGCAAACTGGTCGATACTGGCCCACCACTTTATCTATATGACAGCTCTCAAAATGTGTGACCCTCTCTTAATACAATGGGGTCGATTTTAGAAGCTATAACTACAGTAAACAGTTGCCATGGTGACAATATGGAATTCCAGTTCAGGGTCACAGAATCTCACGGGTCACAGAATACGTTGTAACACCGGGCGTGAAGTAGGAAAAATTGGTTGAATAAACATCAACAGGTTTAAGTGGTAGGACTCTGCAAACATGGTCGATACTGGTCCACCACTTTATCTATATGACAGCTCTCAAAATGTGTGACCCTCTCTTAATACAATGGGGTCACTTTTAGAAGTTATAAAAGCAAACTATTATAGTAAACAGTTGTGTTGCAATGGTGGTGATATGGAATTCCAGTTCAGGGTCACAGAATACAGTGTAACACCGGGCGTGAAGGAGGAATGCAGGGCGGGCAGGTCTGGACAGCAAGTTAAAGGGGGAGTCTAACTTTTTTTACATTCATGTGTCATTAAGAGACTTGTTTGAGCCAGACGTGAGGTGTCACCTGCGTTTTCAGCCAACTGTCTGCCAACTACGGGATCCGCTATGGAAAAATATTGGTTGAATAAACATCAACAGGTTTAAGTGGTAGGACTCTGCAAACATGGTCGATACTGGTCCACCACTTTATCTATATGACAGCTCTCAAAATGTGTGACCTCTCTTAATACAACGGGGTCACTTTTAGAAGCATGGCGGCGATATGGAATTCCAGTTCAGGGTCACAGAATCTCACAGCTCACAGAATATGTTGTAACACCGGGCGTGAAGGAGGAATGCGGGGCGGGCAGGTCTGGGCAGCAAGTTAAAGGGGGAGTCTATTTTTAAATTAACTTTTTTTTAACATTCATGTGTCATAAATGTTTTGTTGTTCCCAAAGTACGGACTGAATTGGGAAAGAAAGCTTTTAGGTTTTCGGCACCTACTGCTTGGAATAATTTACAATCTGATCTTCAACTTCAAAACTTAGTTAACTTGAATGAGTTTAAGGCTCTGGTTAAATCCCTGCTGTCCTGGTCGTCTGTGTGCAAGTGTTTTGTATGAGCACGTTTTAATGTTGTTAATTTATGTGTTGTCTGTTACTTTCACTATAACTGTCTTGCTGCTATTCTTGGCCAGGTCTCCCTTGTAAAAGATATCTTTGCTCTCAATGGGACTAACCTGTTTAAATAAAGGACAATAAATAAATAAATGAAGAGGCTGTTGTTTGAAAGACAGACGTGAGGTGACACCTGCGTTTTAGCCAACTGACAGATCGACCACATCCTTTAGAGACGGAAAATCAAATGCAAAGACTGATTCTCGGTTGAGTCTCTTCAAATGGTTGCATGGTCACAGTAGTGGTGTAAATCAATACAACAGCTTCACTGTTCTTTGTGACTAGTTTTTTGTACGGTGTTTTAGAATTTGAACATCATGCATATGATTCAAAACTGGCTGCAAAATGTTCATAGTACACTTTTACACCACCTATGTGTTTTTGTGTGACTCAGAGAAGTGCAAGTGAGGGCATGTTTCCATCACCAAGCAGTAAGAGTGTAATTTAATGCAGTTTTGCTGCAAATTTGATGCTTACATTGTGAGGTGCATCCCTATAGCAGATCTCTTTACAAGCTCCCTCTCTTTTTCTGTATTTTACTTATCTCTTATTTCCTGTCACAGTGGAGGGAGGGTGCTAAACCTCCTCCCTATCTTTAGTCACGTATTAAATCAAATAACTGGATTGTAGTTCATATACAATTCACTCACTTGACATACCTGTAGACGAGCTACTAATGTCACTACTACAACTGTATTATACACCACGCATCCAATGTCTGTATTATAGCTGCTTATCTTATTTTTAACATATGATGTTCAAATACAAGGAAACATGCACAAATACAGACTTTTCTTCAGTGTGTTTACATCGCCCCTAAGTCCAAATTCTAGGTGTAATAACATAATTTAACATTTGTAGCAGTATTTGTTACCCCTGCAAACAAACACACTTTTGTGTAGTTCATAAATGCAGGTACCAGGAAGTAGATGGTCTAAAATGAGTATTAGGAAGTTAGGTGGAAGTGTGCAAGTTACAGTATACTGGTTCATGGAACATAATAACTACTGAATTTACCAGATGGAACAAATCGAAACTGCACATGAACAGTTTGCTAGGTAATCAATCACTACCGCCCTCAATAACACAGTGTGCTTGCTATTGATTAACTCCAAAAACCCTGACATCACAGCTAACAGCAGCAGTGGGTGAGTGAGTGAATAGGTCGTTCATCACCCTTCCCTCTTACTTTTTCTTTCCCTGTTTTTTTTTCTGTGTTTTACTTTTCTGGTCTCAGTGTGGGCGGTTATGGGTTCAGGATTGTGAATACCAGCTAGGCCTACTGTGGTGCGCTGCATGCTTGTATTTGGATTAGCGACATGTTGAGGCTCGCTCTGCCGTCGTAGTACAGGAAAACACCTCCACTGTTGCAGCTGCAGCCTTTCAGAAAATACACAGTCAAGAAAACACAGTGACAGGGAACCAAACAAGTAGTAAAGTAGCAGAGGCTCAAATGATGCTGGAACATTTGACTTTGTTGTCGAGGTGTGGACAGAACATGCAAGACAGCATGGGTGTGACTGGAGTGTCTGGCCAACAAGTGTGATTGATGGGTGTCACCTTTTGCATTGCACATACAGAAACTGGTGGTGCACAGGCTGTTATGGTGAAAGTTGCGGTTCCATCTGTAAGCTTATGCAACTAGTAAACCATGCATGCAACAGCTAGTGCACAGCATGTTGGATGATATTGATCTCTCATTAATATGTCAATATCCGCATATATTTCACCTCTAATGCACAAGGATGCAACTAGTGTTCATCATCTTTAATGTATTTTTGCCAATAACTTTGGTCTCTCTATCTCAGATATCTATAAAAAATGACAAATGCCCATCACAAGAGGTAGGGATGCCCCGATCCAACTTTTTCAGTCCCGATACCGATGGCAATACCTGGGTTGTGCGTATCGGCTGATATCGAGTACCGATCCAATACCAGTGTTTAATTAAAAACTGTAAAGCTCACTGTGTGGAAGTGACTGGGATCATTCTTTTATGTGTAAGGCAACATCAGGCTTGACTTAAACATTGCTCTCTTAACTTTGTAAAACTAAATGTAACAAATAAATATATAGATATAAATTTACTGAATTGTTATTATTATTATTTATTATTAAAATAATAAATCATACACCAGCAACTTGGTAAAAAATCTTCAAAATTAACCAGAATTACAATTCAAGTGTAAACCTGTAATGCAGCAACAACTTGGTCAAAGAATTTCAATATATAATGTATATAGTATACAAACATATTGAATTGAATAGTTTGGCCCCATTGTCAGCGATATCTGATCCAGCTATTTGAGTCAGTATCGGCCAGATATCCGATCCAGTATCGGTGCATCCCTAACAAGAGCCCAAAATGATGTTTTCAAACTGTTAATTAGTTTCACTATCAGTGGGAACATCTTAAAGTATTCAACTTGTTAGCACAAGCCACAAAAATGTAAGACACAAAAATTGTCATAATGAAAAAATATAAAATACAAAATATGTGTCATATGATCCTTGTGTGTGTGTTTTTACCTCCAACTACCAGCTTTGTAATCAGATACAAAACACCTTCAATAGTCTGCCCTCCACACAAAAACAGGTGTTGTTGACGGAGGTGTAAACATGTTTTGTGTCCCTCCTCCGTGTGGGTGTGACTGAGTACAATTTTTTTTTTTTTATATTTTATGTCTGTCTGTCCTGGAAGAGGGATTCCTTCTCTGTTGCTTTTCCTGAGGTTCCTTCCATTTTTTTCCCTGTTACAAGTTCTTTTTGCAGAGTTTTTCCTTATCTGAATCGAGGGTCTAAGGATAGAGGGTGCCGTATGCTGTACAGATAGTAAAGCCTCTATAGACAAATTTGGGATGTGTGATATTGAGCCATAAATAAAATTGACTTGACTTCAACAGAAGTCGCTCTGTCCTTGCTGACACAGCCATCTACTGTTTTGTGTGCAGGTGTCTGACAGGATGTCAGAATATGTTTTAAATCTACCTTTCCTACATCAATTAAAGTAGCACTATCTTATCTTCTTTCTCTGATATTGTTTGTGTCTCACAATGTAAATAGAGATACCTTTAACACTTATCTTAATGCTTAACTGTGAACCAGCAGTATTGCTGCAGAATATGCAACAGTGTGTGTGTGTGTATGCAATATAATAAGTGGATATGATGACGAACTAGCTGTGTGTGTAACTAACATGTCATTATAGATAAATCTCACCAGGGTAACACTGTGTTTGACCTTCTCTGAAAGCAGGTGACCTTGGTACTCGTCACCATGGCTCCTTTCTTGAGGATCGCCTTTAACTCGTACGACTTGGGCATCCTGCCTCCTCTGGTCGACCCGCCTTTCTGTGCAATCAAGATGAAGGAGGCCTTGACGACTGGTGAGAAACTCCACCACACCACACTAAACTACACCATCCTGTCTTTTACAGAAGTTGTTATTTCTGTTGAAAGTGTGTTACTTCCTTTTCATTTCCTGCGCTTGAAACCATCAAAAGACAGTTCTTACTTTTCTCTCTCTGTTCTTTTTCCTAGAACGAGGTAAGACGCTGGTTCAGCGGAAACCCACCATGTACCCGGCTTGGAAGGCCAGTTTCGATGCGCACATCTATGAGGGTCGTGTGCTGGAGATACTGCTGATGAAGACAGCAGAGGAGCCGCTGGCTGAGGTCACTGTTGGAGTGTCTGTCCTTGCTGAGCGTTGCAAGAAAGCCAACGGGCGCGCTGAGTTCTGGGTAGGACATTACAGATTGTCCTCTGTCCCTGTAGAGCAATCTCTTTTAGGCTGGCTAAGTGTAACTGTCTGTGTGTCTAACTGTGTTCAGGTGGATCTCCATCCTTCTGGGAAAGTGATGATGGCAGTGCAGTATTTTCTGGAGGGAGTGGACACAGGTAAATGAAATAAAATGGAAACATTCTCTCCTTTCCTCTGTTCTCAGCTTGTGGACTCATTTTCTGTAGTTGTCTGGTTATGTCTTTGTTTTCTCTAGTTTAACACTTCCATGTTGTCACCAAAGCCCCTGCAAACTTGGTTTCAGATCTTAAGTATTCCTCTATAACGGGCATCACCAAATGGCGGACCGAGTGACGGTTCTATCCGGACCCGTTACTAATTTCTGATAAATGAACGAGAATAAATTACTATCTTCAAGGAGCATTGTTTTTTTTCTGTCGGTCCCGGCTATAGACTGAAGGTACAGGTAATCCAGTTAAAACGTCAATAGCCAACAGCCAATCAAATCGATTGTTTAACGCACGTAGACAGTTTGCTAGAGAGAGCAACAGTGTAAGAGAGATGAGAGAGGGATGACAGCATGGAGCAACTCCCTGATACTTTCAGGCTGCTGTTTTTCCTGGTCAAAGTAGCACTACACACCATGACCATGTTTGGATCGACTTACAGCTGTGAGTCAGCTTTCTCCGCTATGTATGAACATTATTAAAACTAAGTACCATTCCAGGCTCATCAATGTGCAACTACACATGTGCAGGAGAATGGCACTAAATCCATTCAAGAGTACGTCACAGGCCCATTTCTCTTGCTAGGAAAGGAAGTAGATAGAAGTGTACAAATAAAGAGAAAAGGGGCTGCTCAAAGCTCTGCTTGCACTTGTTTCTAAAGGAGGTACTTTTTATTTATTTTATTCAGAAGATTCTGTCTTGTTTTCTTTTATACTTGAAATGTAGGCCTTAAGTTCATTGTGCTAGGACTAATTATATTTATGATAAAGATAGCTATTTGTTTTCCATTCAAGTGCCATACAAGTTAAATGTGTCTGTATGTTAGAAGTATCCTACTTTGAAAACTGACAATCGCTATTGTTGAAATGATATGGAAATGCAGACTATAGGACGCAATTTAGACATTATGAGACTCGGACCTTTGCTGGGATGACATTTTAGTAACTCGACCTCAATTTTAATTTAATGCAATCGCTCTATAACAATAAATATTTCTGACTAAAAAGCAACTCTCAAGAATATCGTAAAACTTCCTTGATTATTATTTATCAAGAGTTTAACATTCAAAAACTCAGCTGATCTGCTTCATCAGGACTTTGTGGTTGTGGTTTGATCAAACTTGATTGACAGGGGCCTGGCAACATTAGCAGACAACCCGTAGCTGTCATTAGATTCTTTTTAAAAAACAAAAGACAGAAACATTAACAACATTACGCGAGGAAAATAAAACATTGAATACAGGGCAGTTTTGTCAGGGAACAAGAGAACACGGTGGTGTTAGTTGATGGGTATTGTGTTGATGTGATGTTGATGTAATAATAATAATAATAGTCAGGGAGAGGGCTGGATCCCTTCCAAAACTGCTCTCAGACCCTAATCTGTCATCAGATTCAGATTCAAGGGTTGCTAAATTCTGATCGGGGCACAGACATATTGGACATCACCTTTTTTTAAACCCACCCACTTCCAATCAGAGCACAGAATAAAACACAAACAAATGCAGAAATTGCTCATGTGAAATAAGCTTTACTGTTTTTTTGGCAGAATATGTTGTGTTCATGTAGGACCCAATCCTTCACTCATAGTAAGAAGCTGCCTGAGAAATAGAGTAGAGTCAGAAAGTGGGTGAATAGTATGAAAATGGGGAAGAATCTTTCCTACATCTGTCTCTTAACTTTAGCATTCATCAAACACCATGTTGATAAAACCTTATCTGAAGCTCTACAACCAGCTTGTCTGATTTCTAGTCTGTCGTTCCTTTGAATTTTAAAACCCTGCACCCACATATATCCACAGACTGGCCAGCCACATGTCAGTGTTTTGCCTTGCTAATGTAATCTTATCATTCACAGACATTCACATGAGCAATTCCTTTGTGTCCCCATTGATTATCATTAAGGCTATCAATTTGTGACGTATACAAATTGACCATTGTTTTTCCCTTTGCAGTGTTGTGGGATGACTGATCTGTGTTTCTCTATCTTGAAGAGAGTAAGCAGGCTGCCATGGAGGAGGAGGAGGCTCCTACCCTGAATCGTAGACGAGGGGCAATCAAGCAGGCCAAGATCCACAACATAAAGAACCACGAGTTCACCGCCACGTTCTTCAGACAGCCCACTTTCTGCTCCGTGTGCAGAGAATTTGTCTGGTTAGTCGGGCCTACTCTTCAGCCGTATAAACAAACCTTCAAGACAGCTAAAGGGGAACTCCTAAACCACAGATAAGATAAACTAAAAACAGCAGAGAGAACGACATAGTGGGATTAAAAACATAGTATTTACAAACTTCCTGATATTTAGCAGTATTTATTACTCTAGTATAGTTGTATAGTAGTATAGTTGGCTGATTTCCCTCAAAGTGAGTTAGACAAACTGGCTGCTTATGATGTTATTGATAAAACCAATAAGTTCAACTTACCTTTTAAGTTGTAACGCCTGTCTATGGCTGTGACACTGTTTGTCATGTTTTGATGGCTACAGATGTGCTTTGAAACTCATTTTGGTCTCTGGAGAGGAAGTTTATAAAAAAAGGAAACCCTGATACACAAATCAGCACGGGCGTACTGCAGCTGTTCATTATCACTAACTAAATGATTAATCAGCAAACACTCATGATCAAAGAATGATACAGACTGACCCATTTGTGTCACTTTGCCTCCCCCAGGGGACTCAACAAGCAAGGATATAAATGCAGACGTAAGTGTACAATATTTAAAAACTCCTGTGCTTTGTGCAATACTTGAAATAGTAACCCAGTGCATGGATGGTATATATTAAAAAATACATATTTCAATTGTTTTATTTGCATGGCCATATGTACATGATATGTTCAGATACTGGATCAAGGTGTACAAATCTCTTTTATCTTGGTTTTTTTTCAGAATGCAATGCAGCCATCCACAAGAAATGCATAGACAAAATCATCGGCAGATGTACCGGTACTGCTGCCAACAGTCGGGACACTGTGGTACGTATCACTTTTTTGCACAGCACACCATGTACTGTGAGTGTTCTCCATATGTCTCACAGTTTCACTTTAGTGTGGGCTTTCTCTCACTCTTTCGCTGTTATAATAAAGTATCCCTCCTTAACAGTTTGAACAATGATGGTAATATCATTGAACTGATAGGTGTTGCTAGGTCAGAGTTTAATACAAAGGCAGACACCAGTTAGGGTCCACACCCAGTGATCATCAATATTGGTGGATAAAGATGATCAAAGAGCAACTGACCTAGATAATGGTTGCGTGGAAATAATCAAGCACACACATGGGGTGTGGTCTGAGAGAGGCACTCTAAATCAGTGTAGAGGTAGACCTGGGGACAAACAAGGAATTTTTTATCCAGCAGCGTGGTCACTTCTAACAGTATAAGCTCAGAGAGGGAAACAGACGACAAAGCGAAAAGAAAAGAAGAAAATGATGCAAGTGGGCAGGTGTGTGAGGTATCACATGCCACGGATTAGACTTCCTTTGCCACGTGTCGTTCATGGAGCCGATGAATCCCGTTTGTTCCCGCAGTTCCAGAAGGAGCGCTTCAAAATTGACATGCCGCACCGTTTCAAGAACCACAACTACATGAGTCCCACCTTCTGCGACCACTGTGGAAGTCTGCTGTGGGGTCTTGTTAAACAAGGCCTCAAGTGTGAAGGTACAGTGCAGATACGATTGACTAACTGACGGAGCGTAAGTGTGTTTTTTATCTTAAACAGCCTGTTTTTTTGTTCTGTTTGTAGATTGTGCCATGAATGTCCATCACAAGTGTCAGGGTAAAGTTGCCAACCTCTGTGGTATCAACCAGAAACTACTAGCTGAAGCACTCACACAAGTCAGCCAGGTGAGTTCATGCAGACAGTTATTCAACGCACGGTCCAATAAAGTGTCAAGTCAAAGTAAAGTCTAAAGAATTTTGAAGGACAAGTCTGACTCAAGTACCATACCACCTAATTAAATCACACCATGGCTCGTTCACACATTGTGGATATCTGATTACATTATCTCTTACTTAGCTATTCGTATACTGAGATGGGTTTAAAGAATATTCATGGATCTTGCTGATGAGATGATGAACACAATTGTATACAAACACTGAATACATTTAAATGCCCTGCCCCACTGTGAGAGTGTCGTTGTTGATCCTTTGCATGATTTTAGCCAATCCTTGCTGTAACCGTGACCCCATTTTTGTCCCAAGTCTTATCTGGGCCTATTTCTAACATTAATTCCATCACTAAAGCCAATCCTAACCCAGACAGGTGCTTCACAATATTATCTGTGAGTATCACACAACACTCAGTTCATTGTTTACTAACACTTAATAATATAATAACACATTATAATCCCAGTGGACTATCAAAATAAAGTGTAACCATCAAACTGAGTGTCCCTTGAATGTGAAACTCTAAAACCCCAGTGTGTGTTGACGAATTGTTGAGAGTGTGACATCTGACCCCGATGGGAACCTGTGCTTCCTGTCCTGGTGTGTTTAAGGACTCGCTGTGGAACGTGGGTAGTTTGGGGGACAATCAGTGCAATCATTGTTTAAGAGAAAAATCAGTCAAAATGTGTTCACATTGGATATACCACAGCTAGATGGATAACCATTGATGGGAACTATTTGTCTGGCTGTTTCATGCTTATTTTTTCTTTTTCTGTTCAATCAGAAATCGTCCACCCGCCGCTCAGATCCAGACCTGCCCGATTTGTCTGATATTGGAATCTACGATGAAGTTAGCAAGCTTGCTGGACTGGATATCAACGGTCAGTGAGTGGTTTTCTGTATGTGCATGTACTTACATGTATTCATGTGAGCAGTATAAGCTCTGTACTAATAATAATACTTGCAGAATAAGACGCAAAAGTGTTCAGTGTTTAAGATAAATGTATGAATAAGTATGTTTTTATGTATGGTAATTGGATATTGTTTGTCCATTAGATGGATCTCCCTATGGCACACTGTGGGAGGGGTCCAAGCCACAGCCTCAGTCTCATATTACCCATTCGACCCGCATCAATGTGGACAACTTCATCTTCCACAAGGTCTTGGGAAAAGGCAGCTTTGGCAAGGTACAAATCAACCATATCAGTGTGAAGCTAACTGTCAGACTGCTGTTTTAAACAAAAAAAACAGCCCAAGAATGAGAAGATAACCATGATTAAATCAGCAACACTCCAGTTAACACTTAACTGTCATATTCGCTGGTACACAGGCCTCATATAGAAATAATGACATAAATTAAAGGTGTTTTATCAAACTGTGAACTGCAAACAACTTAACATGTCAAGCTTCATGCTCCTAATAAGACAGAAAACAATTAAAGCTTCTCTTCTCGTCGCCTCTCAGGTTCTCCTGGCAGAGCTGAAGGGTCGTGGAGAGTACTTTGCAGTGAAGGCTCTGAAGAAAGATGTAGTGCTGATGGATGACGATGTGGAGTGCACTATGATAGAGAAGAGGGTCTTGGCTTTAGCCTGGGATAACCCCTTTCTCACACACCTTTACTCCACCTTCCATACCAAGGTAGTCCGCTTCCATCTCATTAGTGTCTTAGGGCGTTTTCACTAGCTATAGTCCATTTGGCTGGTCCGTGAAATTGATACTTTTGGTTAAGTGCACAGATTAAAGCAGACCAAATAAAACATTTTATTTGCTGAGGGGCGTATACGGAGTGAATTTATCTTTTAAGAGCTGCCACTTCTATGCAGCGAATCACATACTTTGATGTATTGCTGTCGATGTTTTTTCACTTTGATTCGGCACTGATCTACTGTGCGGACGAATCCCTTCTCCTCCAGTTTATCTCGAATGACTTTATAAACATTACTATTTTTGTGGACTTTAATTAGCATATTCTGTACGTTCTCTTCGGCCCAGATGTCAAGCAAACATCTGACTTCTGCAGAAGTCCAGGTCAGCCCTCACTTGTGTTAACTTGTCATTTACCTACGTCCATCTCAGTAAATGCCCCCACAGGCAGCCTGTGTTTTGGTTCGATTGGAAATTGTCTGGTTGTTTTGGTCCCCACCAGAGTACAATAACTGTGTTCACAACTGCCCAAACGAACCGCAACAGAGTTCCAGAAGTGTTGGCTTGTGAAAGCCCCCTCAGTGTTTTTTTCCTAACTCTACATCATTAGTTGGAATTGTATCCTTAATACTCAAAGTGAACCTTGTCAACAGGAGCATCTGTTCTTTGTGATGGAGTATCTGAACGGAGGAGACCTGATGTTTCATATTCAGGAGAAAGGGCGCTTCGAACTCTACAGAGCCACGTGAGTCCAACCTGCCACACAGACAGAACAACATACAGACTTGGTTTTAAAAAACACACAACTACCTGCCATCGTTACTCAGTGCTCTCGAGTTGCAGAATCAATGAGCTGATGGAAAGCAGATACTTGTAAAGAAGAGCCCATGTTTACTCTCCCCATGTCACTCTCTTTGTCTCGCTCCCATTATGGCTTTTTTTTTTTTCGTTTACATGATATACTGAACCCTGATGGACTGGGGCTGGCGTCCATTAGCTGCTGCTCACTAGCAGACTGGCCTTGTAAGGACTAAGCAGCTCTTAGTGCCTGTGTACTGTTTGTATGGGAAGGTATCAGTTACTGCCACCCACCTCTCTACTCATCATGCTGTGGGAATCCCTCCAAAAAAAAACAATGGCACACTAGTAAAAGAGAGTGTTGTGAAGTCTCAAGCTTTGTGGCACCTGCTCCACCGCCAACTAAAGTTCTAAAAAGTCTCACATTTACAAACAGAGATTGAAGTGAAACATTTCTTTGCAAGTGCTGTTAGACCTAAGCACCTTTTTATGATTTTCTTTTTGTAGAATTTTTTTATTTATTATTTTGAGCACCTCAACAATAGACAAATAGGGATAACAATAAGGTATTTTATGGTTTTAAGTATGTTCACAAACTGAGAAGGAAAAATACACAAACTCAGTTTGGACATTTACCTTAAAGGTGAAGCAAAGCTAGTTTGGTTTGATTCTAAGTATCAGAGGACAACAAAGATATGCACAGTAGACTTCAGTGCAAGCTAGTTTTATATCTTGAAGAATGTCAAGACTATCAATGCATTTACTTTTATCTTTCTTATACACCAGTATTCTTTTTGAACATACTCGTGTTTAAAAAGCAGGTTAAACACTGACATTACCATTGTCGTTACCTTTCCTGTAGTTAAACTAGTGGCTGTGTGTCCTCGACCCATGAGATGACAGGAGTAATTCTCTACTTAGCAAACACAGACACCTGATCTGGTGTTGGCATCCACTAAAACCCTCCTCACTCAGTGACTGTATTCAGCCTGGATGGATAATTTACCCTCAGTGAGTGAGAAAAAAAAGATAGTGGGTTGTTTCATTATCTCTCATTATCTCTCATCATCTGATATTGGTTTTTAACAAAATGTATTGTGGTGTTTGTTTAGAATGACAAGTATCTCTTGGATTTGGTTATGCAATATTTTTCCCTAGGCAGCCACTGAACTGTAGAGTTTCTGATGACCTCTTAATCAGCACAAAGGCCCTGTTCTCCCAGCAGTGTCTATGGCAGCTAACCTGTTGACCCAGTGCTGTAGAGCGTCTAGTCCAACGTCTGAGCGTTCCTCATATAGCAGAGCCCAACTTAATTACTTATACTGTATCTAGACTTCATTTTAAAATCTGTTTTGTATTTTTAGTGTGTTTTTTAGAGCAGGTTTAGAGGTGCATGTACATATGTGTGTGTACTTTCTAACTTGCTCGATGAGAGCTGATTTGTAAGGGTTTTAAGTGAGAGATGATCAATAGATAAAACCTGACAGCCTATTCAGTCCTTGTCAGTTGGTCATTTACAGTGAACAGCCAGTTATTGGGATAGAGCGGAGGCCGCTCTGTCTCTTCTCAGGACTCAATCATTTCAGCTGACACAGATGACAAGAGAAGCAGGTCAGAGATAGGCTAATCTTTCGGCTGGCGGCGGCTCTCAGGTTTCACATTACGAGAGCGTTATTCACCTGTCTGCTACTCCATACAAATGTCCTCCTTAATAATTCAGCTCTACACTGAAATGAGTCTGCACAGTGACACCGGTGTTCAGCTGCCAGCTCACCAGTCAGATAGCGACAGCGAGCGGACCTGTAGCTTTCCACCAGAGATGAGTCGCTGATATCTGTCTGTCTTTGCCATGTTTGTCTTCTCAGGTTCTACTCTGCTGAGATCATATGTGGTCTTCAGTTCTTACATACCAAAGGGATCATCTACAGGTCAGAGCATTAAAATATGTATTACATCTGGATGTACAGTACATACACTAAATGACCACACTGGTAATTTTTCAGGTAACACTCTATTCTTTGCATCACAGCTGCTGACCATATTGCATTACTTTCCACAAGATAAAGACACAGACACATTGCAAGAGCAATGTGAAAGTGAACTTGATCACACTCGAAACTTGCTTGGTTAGGTAATCCCACACATTTTGACACGTCTGAAAGTTTCATTATTATTGTGCAGTTGTGAACCGGGACTGCTAAGGAAACTGTGAATTTGTTAATTTCTTGCAGTAAAAAGCACACTAAAAGTGTAACTGTTTGCAATTGCATAACCATGTAAGAATAATAATATCTTCTACAAAGTTTCGAGTAAATGAACACATGAACAGGTGACTAAATATTCACATCGGTGGATCACCTATCTCAGGCAAGAATTTGATTTTTCAAATCAAAGTGAAATTAAAATAACCTAATGGCTGTCTGGAAATAAAAATCAAGCTTAGATTTTAAGGTATGCTTTGAAAAAATATGACCGCATGCAACTTATAATTAATGCATAAGACCTGTAAAACCACTTGTAAGGTTCTTAACAACATGTAAGCCGTGAGTTATAAGGTTCTTGGTGTTGTGCGGCAGTGAGCGTTCAAGATCTCACAGTCCAGCTGGCAAAACGTTTTAGCCACTTTTTTTTTTATCACATATTAAATCCTCTAAAGGTTCATTCAAAACATGCAAGCATTAAGTGGCATTCTAACTTATTTCTGATAAACACAAAATTGTCAGATCAAATCTTATAATTGCAAACTCACAATCGATTATCATCTTCGAAATCACGCGTGCTTATTTCCAATCCTGCTATGATTGTTTCGTTTCCAGAGATCTTAAGTTAGACAATGTGATGCTGGATCAGGAGGGACACATAAAGATCGCTGACTTCGGCATGTGCAAGGAGAACGTGTTTGGAGAGAATCGTGCTACAACTTTCTGCGGTACTCCTGACTATATCGCTCCAGAGGTATAGTGTTTTATTTGTAGAGACGCTTTCTTGTTCTGAAATATTCTAATGTGCAACTGATTTGCTTTTTTAGCATATCTGCATACAAACATGTGTCGGTGTCTGTCTAGAATAATCTTTATTGTGTTTCTACTCAGATCCTGCTGGGACAGAAATACTCATTCTCCGTTGACTGGTGGTCATTTGGCGTGTTGCTGTATGAAATGATGGTCGGTCAGTCGCCTTTCCATGGAGATGATGAGGATGAGCTGTTTGAGTCCATCCGCATGGATACTCCCCACTATCCGCGCTGGATCAACAAGGAGGCCAAGGACCTGCTGGAGCGGGTCTGTACCACACCTTTTATACAAAATACATCTGTCATACGGGAAAATCTGGTATTTGAAAGGTTTGATTATTTTATGTTTTAAATTTAAGGATCTCTAGGAATTGTACAGCTCTTGGGTTGATGAAATCTGTTCAAACTAGTGCTGTCACAGTTAACGCAATAATAATGTATCAATGCAAATTTGTTTTAACTTCACTAATTTCTATAACGCATAGGTTGTAGCGGACTCAGTTTTAAAGCTAGAGTGAAGATACTGGTATCATATGAAACTAAAAAACCTAAGTAATCCATTGTTACCAACCATGTCGCGAATGAGGCTAAAGAATGCTCTAAACTAAAGCTTAATTTTTGCAAGGAAAAACTGGCATAGCCGTTTTCAGAAGGGGCCCCATGACCTCTGACCTCAAGATATGTGAATGAAAATGGGTTTCATGGGCACCCACGAGTCTCCCCTTTACGGACATGCCCACTTTTTGATAATCACATACAGCTGTTGTTGCCTGTTTGGCTTTAGTTTGCCATGTTATGATTTGAGCATATTTTTTTTATGGTAAATGTAGTACCTGTGAGGGTTTCTGGACAATATTTGTCATTGTTTTGTGTTGTTAATTGATTTCCAATAAGAAATATATTCATACATTTGCATAAAGAAGCACATTTTCCCACTCCTATGTTGATAAGAATATAAAATACTTGACAAATCTCCCTTTAAGGTACATTTTGAACAGATAAAAAATGTGCGATTAATTTGTCAATCATGGGATTAATCACGATTAAATATTTTAATCGATTGACAGCCCTTATTCAAATCCAATTAAACAATGTAAATGTATGGAGCTGAAAAGGAGCTTTTTTTTAGATGATTCCTTACGTACCCTTACTGACTTTGTGTCCCTGCAGTTGTTCGAGAGAGACCCCACTCGCAGGCTAGGAATCGTGGGTAATATCCGTTTACACCCCTTCTTCAAGGCCTTCAGCTGGCCAGCCTTGGAGAGGAGAGAGATTGAACCCCCCTTCAAACCCAAAGTGGTAAGCCCAACATACAGCTCACTGAGGATAAATTATGAAGAAATATGGATCATGTGCTGTGTTTACATACTGTATACCTAGAATCTGTGATGATTGCCTCTATTTTATCATTTTGCTGAGATAAGTTTGTTGTCGATTACAGAAAGCTCCAAATGATTGCAGCAACTTTGATCGGGAGTTCCTCAGCGAGAAGCCTCGTCTCTCCTACAGCGATAAGAACTTCATAGACTCCATGGATCAGGCGGCATTCGCTGGCTTTTCATTCATCAACCCTAAGATGGAGCACCTTTTAGAAAAGTGACCGTTTTGATGACAGTCAGATGTGGGTTACATCACTGCTGCTTAAGGACAGTTCCCTTTTTCTGTCACATTGCTAAACTTACAAATGAGTGAGCTGTTCCACAATCAGTATTTGTGTGACCTTATTCCAAGCACGAACTATTCTCCTTGGGTACGTGTAGAAATGATAAGAGTAGAAACGGGCCCTTGTACTGTACATATTGACGTTATTGTGTTTGTGTGCATGCTTATTATTTGTCTAGTTTGTGAAGGCCTGTATGAGTAATAATATTAGGGCGGGAGGTTGAAAACCCTTACATTCCACTTGGCGTCGCCGCTACCACCTGCAGCCATTTTATGTCCCTTTTTGTAACATTCAATGATGGAAAAGTATAAAGAGTGAAAGAAACTTAGAGGAATAAATTATACTGTATACTTCAAATGTGTGTGAATGAGGTGACTGCATGTATAGACCAACAAAAACCCATCCATCTTTAAATATAGATTAATAATGATGTTATCCGTCTTTGAGACGCCTGAATTCTTGACTGCATTAATCATGGCTTGCTGACAAAGAAGAACTTGTGGTGATTGACTCTCCTGTGCCATGTAAAGAACAAATTAAGTAACAGCTGGTCTCAGCTGAAGTGAAAAGTCCTGTCTGTGTGCGGGGATGCAGTCGGGTGCAAAAGGTCAAGTAAAGGTACGTGACTTCAAACAGTGGGTGGGGAGTCACTGAAATGCTGTATATAGAAAATGGATATGTATATTGTTGTAACATGTATATTGGTTCGCTAAGGATGTACTTTTTTTACTGTCTCCATCTTTTACATCTGATTAAAAAACATCAACTCCCAAGTTTGGTGCGTTATTTAAAAAGAAAAATCCATACTTTTGTTCGGCACCTTTCTAAAGGCTCTGTGGATGTATTATTTTTAAAATATTCATCTAAAAAATAATAAATGTAAATGATATCAATAAAACCTTTAAGATCAATAAAACCTACAGAAGATAGTTTTGCAAATGCTATTGGGGTAATTTTGTTACCTGCTCAGGGACATAAACCTCAATAAACTTAATTAACAAGTTGTTCTTACAGTGATGCAAAATTGCTTATAATTGGTGTGACATTTTCAGGTGATAAAAAAACAAATGCAGTTTAAGAGGTTGTCGGGGAATAAAGGGAACATTGTTTTTGTAAACATAAACATACATAATGAAAAAAAAACAAAGAAAGGAAGGAGGACTTTACATAAAACTGAAAAACTAGTGTAATAGATTACATTAGCTTGTACCTGATCAATGTAAGTTGTTTTATGTAATTGTCCTTTAATCTTATTTTATAGATTGTGTATTTATATTGTACCACTCTTATCTGTTCTGTGTGTGCTGCTTCTATTTACCTGAATTCTTTGTTTATTATCTTCTCGTCAATAAAAAACAACAACAAAAACAACAAAAAACAGCTGTAATAAAATGTTAATATATATATATATATATATAAATTTATATATATATATATATATATTGGGATCTGTGAGACAAAATAGGCTTTTTCTCAACAGAATTAATTTCATGAATGTAAAATTTCTCTAATAGTATCAATATATTAATTTATATTAATATATAATTAATATATACATTTTATTTAAAAGGAAGATTTTAACTTGCACACTTTATCTATTGTATATATTTTGTTGTTGTTATTCTATGTTCATATTTTATATTTTCTAAGATAGTTGTAGTCGTTCTAATATATTCTTTATATTGTGTACACTATAGATATTACCTCTATTGCACACCACCAACAGCTCTACTCTGCACATTTATAGACTAGTTTTTACTGTATTATACCAATAATTTACAGCTTTATTCTGCACTTTAGTCTATTTTAAAAAAAACTCTCTACCTCAGTTCTCATCCCACATTATATTCCATATTTGACATTTCTTAATCCCCTGGTCTCTACAGTATATCTCCTATATTTTATTATTCAGCACTTTATCACTTGTTGCACTATATTCACTTTTTTAATAGTCCTGTATCTCAGTTGTTACCCTGCACTATATTCAGTTTTAACAGTCTCTTCTGCACTATATTCACATTTTTAATAGTCCTGTATCTCCGCTGTTACCCTGCACTATATTCTGTTTTTACAGTTTTCTTCATCTCTTTGTATTTTTTATATCTGGTATATTTTTTTGTACTTTGTACTACTAACTTTTTTACTGCCTTTTTACTAACATGTTTTGCACTATGGAACTGTGATGCTGGAAACTTGAATTTCCCTCGGGATCAATAAAGCTACTATCTATCTATCTATCTATCTATCTATCTATCTATCTATCTATCTATCTATCTATCTATCTATCATGTTGGTAACGAACATTTATTTTGTCATTGCATAGAGATGGAGATTCACAATACAAGGGATTTAACATGCAGATTATCAGAAGGATGGTTACGCCCTCTAGCGACACCACGTTGGACGTAACGTTATGTGACGTCACCACGTAACGTATACTGTGTACGGAAGTGTCACGTCTTTGATAGCTGCTTGTAGCTTCTAGCTTCTGCTGCTGCTCTACAGACAAATGCAATCTCACACTTTTTCCATCAGGAACTTGGCGCTTTTGTTATCGGTTTTCATGCAGCCAACACTGACAGTTTTTACAGTATGATACTAAAGCAGAAAGGTTGTCAAATTCACGCTTGACAAAGATTTCCAGCAGCTTACAGGAAGTCCACAATGAGTTCTCAGGAAGTACTGAAGAATACCTCCACTCTGTTATCATATAATGTGCTGCTGCAGGTACATGAACACACACACACACACACACACACACACACACACACACACACACACACACACACACACACACACACACACACACACACACACACACACACACACACACACACACACACACACACACACACACACACACACACACACACACAACACAGTTGAAATATAACACCATACCAGCCCAGTGTTTAAAAGTTCAGACAACTAATAATTATGTCTTGTTAAATGTTGAATATGATTCTCTGTTTGTTTGTTTTCTTTATTCTCAGGTGTTGTTCCGAATCCTCACCTTCTTGCTGAATGCATTCACACTGAGGTTTGTGACCAAAGAGCTGATTGGTGTTGTCAACGTCAGGTAAGGATGACAGATGGGAGAAGAACAATGCCAGCACATTTCACTGCACCAGCTGCTGTGACATGTATATGTGTGTGTGTGTGTCTTTATCATGCAGGCTCACACTACTGTACACCACATTAGTATTTTTATCCAGAGAAGCTTTCCGGAGAGCCTGTCTGAGTGGGGGATCCAAGACGAAGCACAGCTGGAGACAAGCTATCAACCTCATATGGCTGACGTGAGTTGAGCGATTTTACAAAATCCAATCCAAATTTATTTATAAAGCACATTTAAAAACAACAAAAGTTGACCAAAGTGCTGTACAATTGTACATAAATAACATAAAAACAACACTATAAAACACAGCAAGACCAACTTAAAACTAACAGGAAATTAACATAATAAAAGTGTTAAGACCAATAGGAAAGGAAAAAGGATTAAAATAGTCACCTCTCATGCCGAGCCAAAAGCCAAGGAATAAAAGTGCGTTTTGAGGTTTTATTTAAAAACAGGCAGCGTGGGGGACAGCCGAACACGTGGAGGCAGAACATTCGAGAGCTTTGGAGCTGCAACTGCAAAGGCTCGGTCACCCCTGAGCTTCAACCTAGAGCTCGGGACAGTCAGAAGCAACTGGTCAGTTGATCTGAGTGTCCTTGATAAAAGATGAGGTTTTAAAAGATCAGAGAGATAGGTCGGAGCTTGCCCATTTAATGATTTATATGTTAATAATAAAATCTTAAAATCAATCCTAAAACGCACAGGGAGCCAGTGAAGTGAAGCCAGAATCAGGGAGATGTGCTCATGTTTACGTGTACCAGTTAAAAGACGAGCTGCCGCATTCTGGACAAGCTGCAAGCGAGACAAAGAGGCTTGTTTAACACCAACGTGAATTACAATAGTCAAGACGTGTGGTGATAAAAGCATGCATTACCTTTTTAAAATCATTAAAAGATAAAAAGGACTTAACCCTGGATAAAAGCCGCAGTTGGAAATAATTTGATTCCACAACTGCGTTTATTTGCTTGTCCATTTTAAAATCCTTTTAAAATGAGTAAAGCGTGTTTAATCTTGTGTATTCTACTTGGACATTTACCTTGTCTTTGCCTCTTTTACCTCTCAGGTTTCCTCTGGGAGTGTTATGGGCGACCCTGCTAACCTGTGTGTGGCTGTGGCTCCTGGAGGTCCCCGACCCCCAGACTGTCCCTTACTACGGCCCTGCTGTGGTGTTGTTTGCATTGTCAGGAGTGCAGGAGCTCCTGGCTGAGCCCCTCTGGGTGCTGGCTCAAGCTCACATGTTTGTCCGAGTGAAGGTGATCGCCGAGAGCTTGGCAATGATCACTAAGTGCAGTATAACCGTGGTGTTGGTGGTGTTTGCCCGTGAATGGGGCCTTTACATCTTCTCTGTTGCACAGGTAAGAAGTCCCCTCTGCATTATTTCTGTGATTTTTTCCTCTGTATGTAATGATTCTAAGCTGTGGGCTTTTCTTAGATGATGTTCACAGGATCCCTGGTGCTGTGCTACGCAGTTTACTTCAGTCGTTACATAGGCTCTGAAGAGGCAGCCAAGAAGGGTTTTCCTCTGCACCGGGTTGGAGATCTCTTGCCCTGTAGAGCTGATGGAGAGGTAGTAGGGCAGAATATATTACTATTTATTATTCATGATCTATCTTCACAAAATCAAATCGACAAGTTACCGTACAGGACTAATGATCCTCATCTATTGCTCTGTTTATAGCCGCTGCTTGATAGGACTCTGGCCGGGCTCACATGGAGCTTCTTCAAGCAGTCCTTCCTGAAGCAGATCCTGTCAGAGGGTGAGCGGTACATCATGACCTTCTTCAACGTCCTCAGCTTTGGAGAGCAGGGAGTTTATGATATCGTCAATAATCTGGGCTCCATGGTGCCCCGCTTCTTCTTCTTTCCTGTCGAGGAAAGCTTCTACATCTTCTTTGCCAAAGTGCTGGAGCGAGGACGTGACGTCAAAAGTCAGAAACAGGTGCGAGTCTTGAATATAAGATCTTTGTTAACAGCTAGAAAGGAATCATTGGTTTTACTTCATGTTGTGGGGTTTTGTCTGCAGGAAGACATTGCCATTGCAGCAGAGGTCCTGGAGTGTCTGCTGAAACTGGTGCTGGTGGTTGGTCTGATTATCTCAGCGTTTGGATACGCCTACTCTTACTTGGCTCTGGACATTTATGGCGGCTCTCTACTTAGCAGTGGGGCAGGTAACAGAGCCACAACACACTAGTTGTATTGGATATATGTGAAAATATTCTGCTTTGCTTGGTGTTCTTAGTCACTGCTCTGTGTTTGTTTTTGTTTTTTTGTTTTGTCGTTGTTAAAGGGCCCTCTTTGCTGCGATGCTACAGCTTCTATGTTCTCATGCTCGCTGTAAATGGTGTAACGGAGTGCTTTGTATTTGCTGCCATGAGCCAAAAAGAGGTTGACAAGTAAGTATCGTAATAACCACATACAGTCGGTCATAACACATCACGTAACCTGTCAGTTAACACTGTTTGTGTTTCATCCTCAGGTATAACCTGGTGATGCTGGCTCTGTCTGTGTCTTTCCTGTTCCTGTCCTACATGCTGACATGGTGGGCTGGCGGTGTGGGCTTCATACTGGCAAACTGCCTCAACATGGGCCTCCGCATTTTGAACAGCCTGCTTTACATACACCGTTACTTCCAGTCAAGTCAATGGAAACCTCTGCGAGGTCTTCTGCCCTCCCCGTTCCTACTACTGGCACTTGCTGTCAGTGCCGTTGTCACAGCGCTGTCTGAGGTACAAGAAAATTATGTCTTTTCATTCTCCACTCAGGGTTTATCTCTAAATATCGACCATTATATGACAGTTTTATTCTCTCTCTCTCTCTCTCTATAAATATATATATATATATATATATATATTAGGGATGTCAATCGATTAAAATATTTAAACGCTATTAATTGCATGATTGTCCATGGTTAATCGTGATCAATAGCACATTCTGTTGAAAATGTTCCTTAAATGGAGATTTGTCAAGTATTTAATACTCTTATCAACATGGGAGTGGGCCAATATGCTTGCTTTATGCAAATGTATGTATATATTTATTATTGGAATTCAATTAACAACACAAAACAATGAAAAATATTGACCAGAAACCCTCACAGGTACTGCATTTAGCATAAAATATATGCTCAAATCATAACATGGCAAACTGCAGCCCAACAGGCAACAACAGCTGTCAGTGTGTCAGTGTGCTGACTTGACTATGACTTGCCCCAAACTGCATGTGATTATCATAAAGTGAGCATGTCTGTAAAGGGGAGACTTGTGGGTACCCATAAAAACCCATTTTAATTCACATGGAGGTCAGAGGTCAAGCTTTAAAAGCTTCACTCTAGCTTTAAAGCTGAGCCCGCTACAACCTCCAAAAATTGATTGTGTTAATGTGTTAAAGAAATTAGTGGCGTTAAAACGAATCTGCGTTTTGACAGCCCTAATATCTATATATCTATATCTATATTGAATCTTCTGCAAATCAGTGGCCCTAACTTGAGCTTCTTTATTCTCTGGTTGCAGGGTTTGTTCTGCTGTGACAGAGGCTCAATGCTGAGGCTGGTCCATATCGGCGTCGGAGCTGCGTGTCTACTCGGTGTGTTTGTGACTTTTTTTTTCACAGAGACTCGACTTATTCAGTTTGTGAGGACTCAGCTCTTGCCTCAATACAGAAAGAAAGACTCTTAAAGAGGACCTATTGTGCTCATTTTCAGGTGCATACTGGTATTTTGGGTTTCTACTGGAACATGTCTACATGATTTAGTGCTCAAAAAAGTTGTTATTTTTCTCCGTCTGTACTTCAGCACCTCTTTTCACCCTTTGTCTGAAACGCTGTGTTTGAGCTCCACGTTACAGAAGAAAAGGCGGGACTCCAATCAAGGCGTTTTAGGCAGTTCAGGAGCAGTGTTTCTGTCGGGGAGAGTAACTCCCTTTTACAGGCACAAAAAAACTATATAACACACTAAAGGAAGGGGGAAAAGCACAAAAGCATAATAGGTCGTCTTTAAATGAGTCTGGAAATTGGGTCACTGAACTGGAAGAAAGCTTCTGTTTCACTACAGATGGATTCTAACAAGAGCTGCTGATTTACAGTTACTGACTGTGTGAAAGCAACGAGGGAACAACTTTTTCAATTGACCTCACATGTTTGTATGTGAATCTGTGTATTTATGATGCTGATATGTTGCAATGGGTCATTCCTGTGTTGGCTCATACAAGTATGAACAAACATGACTGTTTTGGGGTCCAATTATGGCCGATAAAGAAATGAATGCAATTTAAGAAAACTGTTGAATTTGTTAAAGGAATGCTTTGTCCCACAGAAGTAAAACAAGACAAACTCATTCATATTTGCGGTATTATAATTTATTTAATGGGCAAAATATGGATTTATAAAATGTAAGCAGCCCAAAGGATCTGTGGTGTGTGTGTGTGTCCAAAAATCACCAAAAACTCCCAATTTTCAGGTTTGCCTTTCACCATTTTGGAGCAGCTGTTTCAAGGCTATTTTAAGTAGCAGTTCAGTCATCTCCTAAAGCATCACATACTTATTCTGTTCACATATCCTTTGTTTTTGACAAGGTGAAGAAGCAGGGAGGAAATGTGTTTCGTAAACCACCAACAAAGCATAATGGTACATCTCCACTTGACATTTGTTACTTATATATTTTTTTTATGTCTGGTGACAATTTCATTGCTACAATATACAGTATAATGTGACGGAGTATACGCGTTGTAGAGCATGGACTTGCACACACTGTTTGCACGAGCTTTATGGAAACTAAGTAGATTTGAGTTCAGCGATTATTAGACATGTTGCTTGGAAACACTTTCTTCTTGTTAGTTTGTCCTCCCTCTGTACTAATCGCCACTGAATTTAGGGTCCCTGAGGGCTCCTTAATGATGTAATTGTGGAAAGTGAGCAGGAAGGGGTGGGTACAGCATTCTTTTACAGCAGGGCAAAGCTCCTCTCTTCTCCTCTCTGCTTCTTCTTTACATGTATCTTGTATTTATATGCCAGTTGTTGATGTCCTGAGACAGCCAGCTACATATCTTTTGAGTCCTACCTTTTGAACTTTGAGTTCAATTTGCTTGGCTTACTTATTACCAGGGGGGAGGATACGCAGACATACTTTTGTCACATTCTTGCACCTCTTGGATTTATTTGGGGAAATGTAACGCCACAAGTTGTAGCAGTGATCTCATCATTTCCTGATGAAACAGCAGGGAGGACAGCAGACCAGGAGAAACACCAGAGGCAGAGAGACAGAGAAGAGGAGGAGCGTTTACACTCATTACGTCATTTCTAAGTCTTGAGAACAGATGTGTTGTCCACTGGAGAATCACTGCTAGGTTGTGTTTCTATGAGAGTGCGTGTTGGGCTGATCTCACAAGAGAAAAAGAGAAAGACCGAGAGATTTTCTTCCAGCACATCTTCAACTGCTCAAACAACATGTCTCAAGTAAGACCTCTGACATTTTCTCATATTGTTGAAAGGACTTTCTGCAGAGTTGAATAGCCAGAAATCACAGGTGTGTGTTGTCGCACTTATTTCTTCTCAGCCAGGTCAGGAAGAAGGTGAACAGATGGAGCGTCCTGAGGTGAGCGACGAGGACCTAACCGAAGCAAAGGGCAAACTGGGTACAGGTGGGCCGGCGAAGAGCAAGACACTTGAAGTGATGGAGGAGTGCGGTGAGGACACACACACACAAACACACATGCAAATATGATTTGACACTTGTCTTAAAGATGAAACTGAAAGGAAGTTTTGTTTTTCTGCATCTGGTTAAGCTAAAATCACATTATGGCTGTGAGTTTATGAGAGGGGCGTTCCCTCGTCATGCTCAAGTTTCCACTCCATATACAGAGAGGAGAGGAGGGTTGTAATGATGGGAGATTCCTGTCAAACAGTGTTTGGCTCTCATCCAGTGGGATGAAGTGTGTGTTTATTTATAGAGAACATATCCACAGTAATACATAACCCTTCTTACTGCCTCATTAACAGTGAAATATTCTGATTGATGTTTCTCTTTCTTCACAGAGAAAGTTGGCAAAACTGCTCCCTCTGTGTTCAGTGGAGCGAGGTCAGGAACGGAGACTGTTCTGAACACACGCTCAGGTCGACCAATCAGGAAGTAGCAGTGGACTTCCTGACCATGATTGGACAACACTTTTTCCATCTTATGGGTTTGGGATGAGTTGTTTAAAGCCTCTTTTTTGGGTGTTCTCCAATTGTCTGAAGTTTTTGTTTTTGCACTCTGTTCTGTTTGGTTATGGCATGTTTTTGCACTTTTATAATGGTGATAATTAACTTCCTTAAGTGAAAACACTAGAGGTGAATATGGTAAATAATGCAACTAATAGATATCACCATGAAACGTCCCCAGTTGATGACTTACATTAAGACAATTATTTTTTGTATTACAAGTTTCCCGAAATTGTATGATTCAATATGCAAATTAGGCATTATCTTATCAAAGTTGTGCTATTTTGCATACATTTCCAGAACAGAAATGTGAACATTGGATAAAGCCAGGTTAAAAGTTCTTGTTTCACTTTGTTGAGTCAAAGGTTTACAAAGAAAATTGTTGATACCTCTTTTTATCACTCCATAAATCAGAAAATACTGTCAACAGTGATAAAATAAATCCATTTTCGCCATGTTTTTAGGAATAAAATGTTCTATAAATCAGGCTATGAATGATATATTAACAAACCCCTCTGTAAAAACCTGCAGAATAAGAAGTTTGGTGCTACGGAAGTGGAGATTTTTAGAAAAAGATTTAAAACTGTAAAATTCCATACATTTTGAAGACACTTCAGGTGAATAGGGTAAAACATGTGAACTAATAGATATCACCATGAAACGTCCCCAGTTGATTACTTATATTAAGATGATTTTTTTGTATTACAAGTTTCCTGAAATGTTATGTTTAAATATGAAAATGAGGCATTATCTAATGGTAACTTTCGGTGAATTTAGGAGAAATCTAACATCACACATACATGTAGACAAAGTGTATTAAAATAAACACCTAAATATGTATTCTGGGTGATTTCTTTCCACTAGTCTGAAAGAAGACATGTTATGGAAGCAAAAATAAACCAAAATCTCAAAATTGACCAGTGAATGAAAAACTATGCTTTTGTCTGCAGTGTTTCCCATTAAAAAAAAAAATTCTTGGTAAGCCAGTTTTTCATTTTTAAAATAGATAATTTTTGTTTAACCTTTATTGCTGTTTCTGTCACACCAGCATTCATCCTCCATTGCAGGTTGCAGGGTAATAATGAGGAACACAGGAGCAATACTGCAATTGAAAGAATTCCATGAAAGACAATTAAGAAAATGTATGTTTTGATATAAAAAAAAAGATATCTTTTGGAAATTTGTCACAACCAACCTGTGTTTCATTGTAAGAAGTACCTGTAATATAGTAAATGTTAAAGAAAACTGAGTCAATTTCTGTTTTTTCTTTTTATTCAAAAAAATTATTTTCAACAACAAACAAAATGAATAAAACTTTATTAGAACAAAACTACTGCAGCAGATGATGTCGGGACGCTAGAATGAGCCGTGGTGTGGAGGGTAAAGATGGAAAAATGCAAAGAAAACGCCACATAACGGCTGGCTGAACACCAGCCCTGCGAGATGTGAAAGAAAAAAGGTGGAAATCCAGTTTTATTTCATAAACTTGTGATGTTGATCTTGGAGGATTTTGGCGGAGGACTTAGCGTCGTAGAACAACTCGTTGATTTCCTCGACCTGCTCCCTCTCCACGTTCTCTTTTCCCTGAACGCGGCCCAACAGGCTGGCTGGCGTCAGAAGCTGTACAGCGTACCTGAGAGGAAACAGCAAGTAAGAGCCACTCAGTATACTCACACATTTACAGTATAAGCCAGTTTATGATAACGAGGATTTCCATTTGAAAATGTAATTTTCATTTTCTTTACTTGATAATTGCTCCCAACTGGACCACTGTGGACACTCAATATAAGGTTGCTCATTTCTTCACTCTATTCAGTAACACACAATGTATATTCTTACCGGAGGGTGGTCTTGGTGCCGATCTCTGACAGGTGTGACAGAGCTTCCTCGCTGATATTGATCCCCTCAGTCTGAGCGCGGATCTTGATGATCTACAAACCACATCATCATTAGTGACACATGCACAGACGGCACACATGCAGGTACTTGAGGTACTGAGACTCACCTGCTTCATCTCCTGTGATGTGTACAACATGGTGCGGATGATCATGACTCTGTCCAGCAGGTCCAGAGGAATCCCGTGTGGAGAGCAGATGTCCTCTGTCCCCCTGGTGAGCAACAAATACATGTTAATACCACGGATCTTAAATCCTAGCGGGATGTTCTTTTCTGTTGAATTTTTGACAATTTCTTAGACCTCCTACCTAATCAAACAGTTTCCCCTGTTGGAGGCGAACATGACGATGGGGGCGATGGTGCTCTCCAGCGCTCGATGGAGGTATGTGAAGCATTCGATGTCCAGCATGTGCACCTCGTCCACAAACAGCACGCCGGGTACGAGTTCAGCCACGCCTTGGTCAATGTAGCGGTTCACCACCTTGTTAATCTCAGCACGCAGTTTATCTAAAATACGAGAGAAAACAGGGAATGAATAAATAGTGATAAAAAGTGTCGAAGCCAGCTGGTGATGTGAGCTGGGAAGCTGTCAGGTGTTTCTCTAGCTACCTGTGATTTCTGTCTTTTTGGGCTTCATCAGTTGTCCCATCATGGAGAGAATGTCCTGGCCTCCCTGAGATCAAACAAAGAGCGATTAGTTTAATCATACAGGGGATACATCTGCAAACTGGTAAGATGTAAACAGCTGCACTGATATTAAATTACAAGACATTTTGCAGGTCCATACCTGGGGTCTGGCATTTGCAATATCCAGGTCATGCAGTGTGACATCTTGGACTATCTCTTTCTTTTTGTGGACATCACCTTTGGGCAGCGGCACGTACTCCTCTGCCTCCAGGTCGAACTCTGTAGCAAAAGTGTCACAGCGACCTTGTCTCTGCAAAGACACAGCACACCAATATGTGTTAATAATAATAATTTAAAAATCAACCCTCACATTGCTCTGGACGACAGTGAAACAAAAGACAGTGCAGGGGAGGAGGGAGAGCAGGTGTATGATTGAACCCAGTGCCAGGCCATCGCAGAGAGGAGGGCAAGAGGCCGAGGGATGAAAGAGTTTCAGAAGGCAGGTCATGACACGGCTGTCAACAGTAACAAATGTGTTGTCCAGCCCTCCTCCTTTGGCCTCTGACTTGAGCCGCCCCGCGCCCCCCGGACCACCTGCGCCGATTAAAGGAACTGTCGTCGTGGCCTGTCAACACAGGCCACAAGCCCCGCTGCTGGAAAAAGAGGCATTGTGGGAGATTGAGAGATAGAGGGAGCATGAAGAGCTGCATTCCAGAGTACAGTAGAAATGCAGCAGAGCTTTGATGCAGAGCTGAAAGAGATGACAGAACGCCACCATGAAGGGACTGACGAGGACATGCAAGACAGAAGACACTGAACTTTGGTGTAACCAAATGTCTCGTTTGTGAACTAAACAATTTGGTGAATCAAAGCCTAGTATGTGCGTCGTTTTCTACTTGGCTCGGCTGATCAAAATGTGTGGCCGTTGTGAGGGGAGTAACACAATACCTTCACGGCTCCGCTGTTGGCTTCAATGTAGATGACATCTCCCGCTTCCACGCGTTCTTTCTGAAGACTCTCATAAATACTGGGGTCCAGCTAAAGAAACAAGAGAAGAGATTTTTGAGTAAGACACCAGTGAAAGTTGCAGATGAAATTGGATCGTTAGTGCCAAAATGGGTTAGCCAGAATACCATGTGGAGGAAGCAAGAAGGTGTTTTTATTTACATGCAACGGATAGGAGAAAAAACAAAGATTACAATATGACCTTGAGCTGCTTTGTGCCTTTGCCCGTCTTCAGACCGATGATGACGTGGCTGATGGTTTTTCCGTAGCCACCCATGGGATTCTCAGTCTCACAGGGGGTCAGCTCCGTCACCTCCCCCTCATACACCTCCTTTGTTTCTTTGATACGCAGACCTGAATGTGGGCGACATTACAGTCACACACGCACGCACAGCGCAGAGGGAGAGCTCAATCGGGCCTTTATATTCCTGTATCAACTACTTCCTTCGGTCTACTGAACAATGCGTTTTATTACAGAGAGGGAACACGTGTGCTCGTGCACCATGAAAGGCCTGGGCATCATCTTGTGTAACGTAATCACACTCTTGTTTCTCTTTCATGCAGCCGGTGTGGCACCGAGTATGAGCAGGTGGCTGATCCGCTGTGGTGAGGGTCAGACAGCGATGCTTAAGGCTGGGACCGTCTGTCACACGGTGCTCTTATCGGCAGAGTGATGACAACTTCAAAATGAGACCCCCTTCCCCCCTGGGGATCCTGTTCTAGGGGAGGAGCAAAAGGTGCTGATGACCACCTCTCCCTCTACCTAAGCTCCATTTCCTACCCTGCGACAGGTACCATCAGCAGTCAGACAAACCCCTTCCCCCTTCTCCAGCCTTCCTTCCTTTTCAACACCATTCTCATAAATCCGCTGTCAAGTGTTGCCTTTCAGCTCATGAGAACAGTGTGTGCAGGGCACCTTGCTCTGCCTGCTCAAGGATTCCTCACTGAGGGAACGAGTTGAACATATCAGGTCCTTTAAGGGAGGGTCTAAAAAATATATATACGTATATATATTTTTCTCATTTACCCCAGGTGGTATCTAGTCATACAGACAGTTTGGGTTTTATGTGCTGAGGTTTTAAAACAGTAATTATACTGCCCTGACCCTATGCAATGTAAGGGAATGGAGTTGAAATGGGAATGGGAATGTAATGGGAATGGGAATGTAATGTTTGGCCAGGATATTTCACAGACCTCACTGTTGTTTTCCCTGACACTTTTTTCAGTAGAAAGTCTGGTGATTATATAACTTTGTCTGTTTTTTAATCTGCATTTTTAACATTTGCTTTCTTTTAGCGTGACTCTCCTTTCCAATTGCCAGTATTTAAAAATGTCACTTGTGTTGTGTGTAACCAATCATGACAGTTTTACAACCCCCAAACTCATACCCCGATAGATAGGAGCCTATCAAAGACAACAACTTCAGCCACAATGACTGGTTTTGGGGGTAGGAGCTATGGCCAAGAAGCCAAATCATATTTAAGTGACACTCACCAATGGCCCTCCTGAAATTCTCCATCAGTACTTCTGTTTTTTTAATCTCAGTTGAGTAGACCTCACTTCCAACCATTGGGCAGAAAGGTACCTTGTTTCCCAACTCCTGTGCTACAGCCAAGGCGAGGGCAGTCTGGAGGAACGAGTAGAAAAGAGTCAAAGTCTGGAGCAACAACGGAGGCCACATTCAGTTACTGCCGTCTTGCTAGTGAATGAACACTGCACACTTACCTTTCCTGTACCGGGTGGCCCTGCCAGTAACACTGCCCTTCCTGCCATCTTCTTTGAACGGATAAGATCGACAATGATGCCACAAGCCTGAGGAGAAAAAATAAATAAATATATATATATATATATATATATATAGTACCCGGTTGCCACAGTTAAGGATGCGTCTTGTAAGTGCGTGCGTTGAGTGTGATTTTCGCTGCCTGTCTGCCACACAGGCCCTCAGTATAATATCCTTGTGCCTGTCTACAGATTCCAATAGTCTAACATGAGTGTCAGCAACCTCTAACTCTTTTTTATGCTTGTTTCGGTGTCTACATTATTATTTTATATATAAAATTGTATTTATATATTTATTTTATTATTTATTATTATTTTTTTCTTTTATCAGTTTATTTATTTATTTGTGTTTCCTTCTTTGGGATTACTTAATGTTGTATATATATACTTAATGTGTGTATATATATATATAAATATATATATATATACACACATATAGTATATATATAAATATATATACTGTATGTATGTACTGTATATATATATGTGTATATATATTCAGCTGCAAAGGAGACTGTTAAAACTTTACAAAGCAACGTTTAACATAATATATATTTAATAAATATATGAATGAGTGTGACTTGTGTTTAGAGTGAACTTTCCCTTTATCTCACCTCTGACCTCTGACCTGAGTGTGAAACAGCGACACACACAGTGCTAACGGAACTAGCTTGTTGTTGCAGCTGATCGCCTACAATGAGCCCAAATAATCCCTGCAATCGATACTCAGCTCTCAAAGTCACCCCTCCAAACTACACAGGAATACCGTAGGTGCAGTGAAACATAAACATCACCTCTCTAGCAGCCTCCTGGCCGACCAGACCACATGCGGACTGTTTGGCGTTGCCGGCCTCGTCCAGCCCGAGTCCTTTCACATGACTGTGAGTGGCGATCCGCTGCGTCTTCGTGGTGCTTTTTACCTCCTCGATCTTCATAGTTACTGTTTACTGTACAAATATGTGATGTAAAAAACTACCAGGTAGGTTTACGGTGAACAAAATACCTCCTGTTCCTCAGATAATCTCTCACCGCCACACTCGGCGCCGAAACTCAAAACACAGAGAAATCGGTTTCCATGTGGGGTTACTAGGGAAAATAACCCGGAAGTGATACCCTGTTGTGCTGTGTCGGTCGCAAACGAACCGGCTAAAAGAGCCGGCTCTTTTAAGTGAACGATAAGAGATAAGAGTTTTTCTTATTTTGTTTTATATTAATTCAAGGCAGAATGATAGGATGATCTTCTCCGCTCCATGCACTAACTGTGACTGAAGTTGTGTTATTGACATCTGTGCGACCAATCAGGTGATGACAGACAAGGATCATACCATCAAGAATAGAATAGAAAGCATTATTGTCATCGTATTAAATACAACGAGATACACAGTTGCCACTTCTGGTCAGTGCTTTAAAACAAATACTTGACAAGACTAAACGAGGCAGATAAAACATAAAACAGGTAAAACACACACAGTTATAAAGCAAATAAAACAGGTAAAGTAGATGTAATAAATAAATATAAACAGAAGTGTTACACTAGAGGTATAAAATATAAAAAATAGATGTAATGTAAACAGAGGTAATTGCACTTGTAAAATAGGTAGGGTAGATGTAATAAATAAAATGTAAACAAAGGTAGTTGCACTTGAGGTGTATATTGCATCAAGGATATATTGCACAGACAAATATAGACAAGCAGGGAGGGGCGGGAATGCGCGGCGTGCTGACGGTCTACAAGTACAGAGCAGGAGGGAGAGGAGGAGAGACAGAGAGAGAGGAGTGCGGTGCGCGAATAGCAGACAAAATGAGTGACAGTCGGAAACTAAGCAGCATGTAAAATTATGGTGTTCTGGAAATTACAAGGTTTAGTATAATTATATTGAATAATTTAAGTAATATATGTGCACACATACTAATCATAGATCAAAACAGTGCTAAATTTGACTGAATTATAAAAGGCAGAAGCGGTAAAATGAAGAGCCGTTTGGGAGCCGAAAGATCCGGCTCTTCTTGGTGAGCTGAGCCAAATGATCTGGCTCACTAAAAAGAGCCGGAATTCCCATGACTAATACCCTGCAGTAACGTCACCGCCCCTTTTAGACCATCTAGTAATACTATTGGACGTTGTCGGATGATGCAACACGCTGATTGGCTAAAATCCCTGTCAATCATTTCCACCAACAAAAAAACCCGCCCATGACAGTTTTCATTTCCGGTTGTGTCCCCGTTGCTTTTTGTCGTACTAGAAACTGCTAGGAAGAAAGCCTCAAATGAACGCAGAACTAAACCGATAGAGGTGTTTAATCCCCCATAAACATTTTACAGTTAAGTTGTAATCAAAGACTTATTATATCAGGTCCTCTTTTTACTTTTGTTTGCTACTGAAAACAAACGTTCCGCTTTGTCCGGAGGATGATGGAGTGCACACTGACAGCAAGGAAGACGTTTCTCTCAACTTGTTTTCGTGCTGTAGAAGTAACTTTAAAGTCTTATTTTAGAGCTATATACGTGTTGTAAGTCACTAACTAAGTAAGCAGCTTGCTGTTGAAGGTGTTTCTGGTTTAATAAGCGATTGTTCACGAAGGAAAAGATTGTTTTTTGGCAGCAAACCGCCGTTTGACGTTTCCGTTGGAGCCGAGTTCAACGTCCAAACTGGCGACACAAGATGTCAGAGTCTGATGACAGTCGCACCAGGACGTTGAACTTCAACGTCGGTGTGCTCGGACATGTGGACAGCGGGAAGACGAGCCTCGCCAGGGTGCTGAGCAGCACCGCCTCCACGGCTGCCTTCGACAAGAACCCGCAGTCCCGAGAGAGAGGCATCACGCTGGACCTCGGCTTCTCCTCCTTCACGGTGGATCTGCCTGATCAGCTGCGAGGAGGAGGAGGCCAGCAGCAGCACTATGACAGCCTGCAGTTCACTCTGGTGGACTGTCCGGGACACGCCTCTCTTATCCGGACTATCATTGGGGGTGAGCTGAACTCTCTGCCAGGTTTTTGGTGCTAGATGTCCCTGATGACAGACAGTGAATGAAAGTCGTAAACACATACAGGAGACACTCAGGATACCAGCAACCAGCAACTACTTGCTAATTTATACACGCATGCAGTCACAACACAACGACCCTGAAATAAATTCTACCTTTATGAAGGTTATAATGTTCATTTAACTGTTTTAGAGGGGTTGTATTGCGTTATATTAAAGCAACGGTAGGTAGAATTGGAGCAAATATGATTTAAAGGGACTGTTTGTAAGAATCAGAAATGTTAACAGCGACACCTGTGGCCGTTAAGTCAGCGAAAGTCAGCGTCGGGTACGCGCTTGCTCGCTCTACATAGACATGAACGTACATTCACTAGATATTCTCAGAGCTACGAAGTCTTCTGCAGTGTATAGTGTGTGTGCATGCACGTGAGGTGGAGCGAGCTGAGTGAAGGCAGGCAGGCAGGCAGGCAGAGGAGCAGAGGAGCAGAGTACAGCAGAGACTCCGGCCCTGAAGACCAAAGCTACGGTCTCCCCCGCGTCCTCCGACCGCGGCCAACACTGTTTTGCAAGACGGGCTTCACTAGATATAACTTTTAGGTTTTGGTGCTTCCGTGTAGTTTGGGTTGGATTCTTGTCTGAACAGCGTAGCCACACACGAACGCGCATATGCGAGTGCACATGGGACACGGACCCAGGTGATTTATACGTGTAAGAAGTTACAAACAGTCACTTTAAAACAATATATTTTTATAAAACAGTCATTATATCCTGACAGTAGTGCATTAGACAGGTAATCTGGAAAAAAAAAATCATGTGCCTCTGTGTCCTCCGGTGCTCCTAATGGCATCTGCAAGATTTCACAGACTGGAGGAAAACAACCAATGAGAGCCGAGCTGGAGTCTGCCGTCTCTGAGCAGCTGTCAATCTCTCGCGAACTCTGATCAAACGGTCAAACTAGGCAGCGCTGATCAAATATGAATCAATATTCTGTTACTGTAATGCCTATTTCTGTCCTCAAATGTTTTCAGAAACATCTTGTAGTGTACTGTTTAGCTGTAAATGAGAAAGTTTGTGACCCGGCAGCCATGTTGAGATCAGATGAGGAAATACCAAACTTTCTCATTTTACAGCTAAACAGCACACATTCAAGTGCCAGTTTGACAGTGAGCCAGCATGCACAATATAGGCCCTTTTCACAGCAGGCATTTTGACATGTCATTGCAGGGTAAACACAGGTGTAATTAATGTTTCTGTGTAAATTTAAATATGCCTGGCTGAACACCCATGTGCCATCCTCTTGTTTACCTTTTTTTTTTACGCCCCTGGTAACCGTGGTAACCCTGTGTTTAACGTCACAACGCTATGAATTGTGGGTAATTCCCTCAGGCAAAGTGTGTCAATAACACATCACAATAGAACATAAGATGATACATCATTACATGTCCCACCTTGTGTTCTTAACAAAGGTCTGACTGTCTAAATGCTGCAGTCATGGTCACTGTAGGATGCTGCTTATACTACATCCTCACTGTAACACAAATTTGAACTATCCAGCAGAGGGTGCCTTTTTTCTCTGCAAGCAGCCAGGTTGATCATGTCATATTGACATGGACGGTTGGGAGTATGAGGAGACATAACTAGAGTGGTGTCCAGAGCAGATAATGACGTCTGTCTCTGTTATCTGCTTTCTCTTTTAATACTTCTTGTTTGTCACATTAATGAACAACCAGGATCAGACTTTTTTTAAACTTAAAGACTGTTAAATACTCAGACTTTGGTAGAAGTAATGGTCTTGGTATTAAAGCAGACTAAAAGCACTCAAACACTGACTGCTGCTATGTCGTGTAACCGACATACTAAATGAAACCTATGAGCCAGTGGGGTGGCACATGCTGTAGATTAGGGAGGAAGGAAAGTGTGTGGATTGGGGTATGTATTAAACTTCCCCTCCTGTCCCAAGTGGGGAGAGCACAGGAAAGAGAGGGAGCCAAATAGAAGGAGAGAAAAGAGGGGAACACAGGAAAGAGAGACTGCCAAAGTCAGGAAAAGGAAAGACAACCAAGTGAGCTGCAGCTCTGGTTTCAACCCTCTAGCCTTTTACTCTCTTTGTGCACCCCTCCCCTAATTTCTCTTCTTGTTCTACTGTTATTTTTGGGTATCTGTGTCCATTCCTACTTATGTTGCTGTTGTCGGTTTCGGAGTCTCTACTCACAACTCTCTTCTTACATCTTTTCATAGATGCACAACAGGAAAGCTGGAATGTCTTTAACAGCAAATGACTCTGTTGTTCTGATTCAGCTTGCTGCTTTTTCTTCCATGTCAGTAATATCTGACATCCTCTTGATTATTGTTTGCATTTTCTGCTCTCTTCTAGGTGCCCAAATAATTGACCTGATGATGCTGGTGGTGGATGTGGTGAAAGGGGTGCAGACTCAGACTGCAGAGTGTCTGCTGATAGGAGAGCTGACCTGCCGTCGCATGGTGGTCGTCCTAAACAAAATTGACCTGCTGCCACCCAACAAAAGACAGAGTGCCATTGAGAAAATGACCAAGAGACTGCACAAAACTCTGGAGAGCACCAGGTCTGCATTTATTACAAGTAAAAGAATAAATCGGGATAATGTGGAAATGTGGGCCCAGACAGCTAAGTGGGTTAGGGCATCCCATGTTCTCCCAGTGGCCCAGCATTGCTGTCAAGCTTCCTCTCTCTGCATTCCAGCGGTCTGTCTGTCAGATCCACTTGTTTTTTATTCAAAGTAACTTCAATCATTACTTCAACATCAAAGCATGAAGTCATTTCAATATGACTGTTTTTTTTTCTGTTGGCCAGATTTAAGGAATGTCCAGTGATTGCTGTGGCGGCGAAGCCCGGGGGCCCCGAGGCTGCTGACACAGAGGAGCCACATGGAGTGCCAGAGTTAATAGAGGTAAAGTCCGGAAACACACTGGTCCCCCTCCATTGTTACTAATTTAGCTCAAAAGAGCACATAAGTTCTCACTTATGAGCAAGTGCTGTTAGTCAGCAGACATTGTTCAAGTGGTGGTAAAATAGTAAAGCAAGTCCTTTAGCTGTGTTTTCTACCACACAACTGAAACTAACAGAATACTTTCTTTGTTCACTTAATAAAGTATATACTTAGTACAGTGTGTACTGTACTTGAAAAATGGTCACTGGCAAACTGTTAACAACTGTATATTACTTATTTGATGTGCTACAAAAATTCAAAGTGGTTTATCTCATGGTAGGTAATGATTCAAATAACAAGGAGAAGCATTAGTTTCAGAAATTCAATTCAGTTAGCGTAGTCAACTCTTGTCTGTAGCCTAACCAATACTGGATTTTGAGGCCTACAGATTTCGATATTAAAAAAAGATGATAATCCTTTTTGTTTTACATAACATAAACCAATATTTTTAGGGCCGCAACTAACGATTATTTTCATTGTCGATTAATCTGTTGATTATTTTCTCGATTTGGTGATTAGATGTTTGGTCTATAAAATGTCCGAAAATGGTGAAAAATGTCGCTCAGTGTTTCCCAAAGCCCAAGATGACGTCTTCAAATGTCTTGCTTTGTCCACAACTCAAAGATATTCAGTTAACTGTCATGAAGGAGTAAGGAAACCAGAAAATATTCACATTTAAGAAGCTGGAATCAGAGAATTTTTATTTCCTTAAAAAAATAGTTGACAATTAATTTAATAGTTGACAACTAATCAATTAATCGTTGCAGCTCTAAATATTTTTGATATCTTACATTTGTTTAAAAAAACCGAGATGAAGATATGTACTGAGCTGCACATTTTTCAGTTGAGAAATAAACTTGCGAGTGCTCTCTGATGGATACACTGTTTATCAATTACTGCAAACATATTGTAGCGACTACTATCGATCAAAAGCCGCTGAGAGGCTAAGTAGGCTCTTAACTGTGACTTGTTCAAAGAAATCCTAATGTCAAGATGTGTTTATGCTGTTTAATAAATGAAAAGAGTAACAAGCAATAATTTAACTGGAATAACTAAAGTAGGTTACGGTCAACAGAAAATATTGGAGCCTAGCTCACCCTATTTGTCTCAATCCCGCGGTCCAAGTTAACAGGTGAATACCACTCCCCTGTGCCAATTACCAGAAGTTTAAGCAACCAAAAAGAACGTGTTCAGCCAATACAAATAATAAACAACTCAAGCGATAAACACATTTTGTCTCCTACACATATCTTTGTAATTTCTGTACTGCAGTTTCTTAATTATCGGCTGACATACCGTATACGCTGATACCAATGTACTGTCAGCCTGGCTGATTTTTCGGTCAGGCTGTAGTCTTGTCAAGCTTACCTGAGTCCTGACACAGTCTGCCACAGTTGAAGAGGTTATACCTTTTTTTCCTGGGCTGTGAATAACGACAGTATGACTCACACATCAGGACCAGAACAGCTCTTATAACATGAGCGATATGGTGTTTTAGGCAGTGTTTGTGAAGCCACCACACAGTCAGACTAGCCAGATATGGATCTAATTAGTGCCTCTCTTTGATCTGGTTCCATATTTGTGTATGTGTGACCTTGCAGTATTATGACAGCACTTATCTTTTGTGTGTTTAAATAAATGTGTCTTTCTTCTTACCCTTTTGGTTGTCTGTCTCAGCTTTTGAAGAAACAGACATACCTCCCTCAGAGAGACCCCGGAGGTGACCTCCTGATGGCTGTGGACCACTGCTTCTCCATCCGTGGTCAGGGAACAGTCATGACTGGAACCATCCTGCAGGGGTCGCTGGCCATCAATGACACTGTGGAAATCCCAACACTAAAGGTATGCTCCAAAAATGGGCATGAATTCTGAATCTCTGATATTTACAGGCAGGTAACATACCAGAGTGCTGGAAAGTCTTTCATGGAAAACCACAGAGATTCGGAAGTTCAGTAGTTGACTGGAAGCGGGCAGACGGAGGGAGGGATGTCCGAGTGGGTGCAGAGGATGTGTCAGTTTAATGTGAGGGAAGGATGAGGGGACTGGGGGTGGACTGGCAGCTCAGGAGTTGGGTAATTTAGACCAGATGCACACTTTCAGCCAGGCTCAGCAGTTTTGTCTGCCGTTTTCATGTTCACCTCTTGGTGGCAGCAAATGGCTGAATTAACAGTCATTTATTGCAGAGCCTTGATCTGTGTCACCACTGTTGATTTGGTCAGACAACAAAAACAACCACAGAAACATTGTGGTATCATGGATGGGTAGATGGACAGGTAGTAAGACGGATATCTTTTAATTGTTCATTTGTGTAATTGTGATGAGTTTGGAGATGTAGAGTTTAAAAAATAAAGCAATTAAGTTTTTAATTTTTCAATCAAATCTTGATATCACTGAAATACACATTCAGATATGATAACATAACTAACTGCAAGCTGTACATATTCAATGAGCCGTGTACTGACGTACTGTACGTGCATATTTTATTGTCCTCTACAGGGCCTTTCCCTTAAATATATTATAAATCATCTCTGTACTGTAGAGATAAAAACATGTTTTTTTTAGAGCTGTAACGTTTAGTCGTCAGAAAAATAAACGTCAACTATTATCGTTAAGGTATTTGTTAATGCAAAAATGGCAGAAAATATTGTTTTCAGCTTCCCAAATATGGAGATATCCTGTTTTTCCCTGTATTATATCATATTAAACTGAATATCTTTGGATTTTGGACTGACAATACAAGACATTTAAAGACACCTTGGACTTTGAGAAACTGAAATTGACATGTTTTCACTATTTTCTGACATTTTATAGACCAAACAATTAACCGATTAATCTAGAAAATAATCTGCAGATTAATCAACATTGAAAATAGTTATTAGTTGCAGCCCTAGTTTGCTTTTGTTTAATCTCATGTTGTATTCTATCTTTAGTTTCTAGGTTTTAAATGTAAAAATTAAAGTTGGACCTGAAGAAGTATTTTGAAATAGTAAAAAACAAACAAACACATGGCTGAAGCATTGTGTGAGCTATGAGAATCATTGTGTAGTAAATCTATTCTATTGATGTTAAATTAAATAGGTATTAAATTGATGTTAGAAATCTGTTATTTATTGTATTTCTACGCTCTCTGACATCAGGTGACCAAGAAGATAAAGTCGGTGCAGATGTTTCGGAAGCCTGTGTCAGGGGCCATGCAGGGGGATCGTGTGGGTGTGTGTGTGACACAGTTTGACCCTAAACTGTTAGAGCGGGGTGTGGTGTGCACCCCAGGGTCCCTGCGCACCCTCTATGCAGCAGTCATCTCTGTGAGGAAGATAGGCTACTTCAAGGGCTCTCTCGCCAACCGTGCCAAGTTCCACATCACCATGGGTCATGAGACAATCATGGCGAGGGTTGCTTTCTTCGGCCTGCCACCTGTGGCTGCCTCAGAGCCGCCCGCAGACGCTGAACCACCTCCACTACAGCCCTGCTCACTGGATACACCCTTCACCTTCGAGAGGGAATACTTCTACCAGGATGAATATGTCACCGGTCAGGGAGAGGTGAGTCCAGGATCTGACCCAGAGCAATGGGCTTTGTTGGAGTTTGAGCGGCCAGTCACATGCCCCTCACTCTGCCTGGTGATCGGTTCCAAGCTGGACACAGACATCCACGCCAATGCATGCCGGTTGGCCTTCCAAGGCCGTCTGCTCCAGGGGTTTGAAGATAAAGGCTACGCTGAGACGGCCCTGCCTCGTCTGCGCATCTACAAGACGAAACACAAGGAGGGACAGGTGGAAAGGGTGAGTGGGACACTAAGCAGTTCTTTTCTGACTGTCATCCTCTCTGCTTACCCTTTAGTGTTGCCCTTGCGCCACTGCCCTCTCTATCACCTTGTTCTCTTTCTTCTGGCTGTGGTTTCTTCTTTGGATGTTTCTCATTGCTGGTGGCACTGGAGCGTGCCTCTCAGACAGAGCCCCTATTGTACACAGTCATAAACACGCACACAAACACAAGCATGCACATGCAGCCCTGGTGATCAGTGTTTGAGGCATGGATGGGTATGCATGCCTTAGCATGTGCTGTGACACAAGGGTGTGCGTGGGTGGCCAACTGACGCCACTAGTCCTGTCTAGCTGTCAGAGGCTGGCACTGTTTGGACACACCTGAGTGGCACAGGAATACCCACATGACTGTGAGTTAACCTTCCTTCGCTTCTCTCTGGCTCAGCTTCTTTCTCTCTCTCTCTCTCTCTCTCTCTCACACACACATGCGGTTTTGTGTTACTGACGTGTCCTAAATCCTGCACTCCAGTTCATACTGATCCGATCCATATCTCATCTTATCTAATGCTGTTGTTTTCTTATTGATTTTAACATCTGATAATGGGAATTTTTCAAAAGGTCCACACTGCTCCCTGGTAGCTCACCTGGTAGAGCAGGCACCCCATGTACCAAAGCTGAGTCCTTACCGCAGCGGCCTGGGGTTTGAATCCAACCTGCGGCCCTTTGCTGCATGTCAATCCCTCTCTCTCCCGTTTTCAGAACTATCACTGTCTCTCTCATTAAAAGCATAAAAGCCCCAAAAATGATCTTTAAAAAAAAAAAAAAGTCAACAGCCACCAACTTCGCACAGTTTGTATTTTTATCTGTGGGCGCACTGAAGATGTTGTGACTCTTGTCATTCTGCGCTGTACAGTTAAGTTTCTCTGTGTGCACCCTTGTGCAGGGTCAGACTCAGGTTAGGGGTCAAGTGTGTGAACTAGCTTCCTGCTGTTAGCACCTCAGGCTGTTGACAGCTCCAGTCAGTGACTCATTAGTAGAACAGCGTGCGTTCGAGAGGTCAGACCGCGGTCATGTGACGTTACATTTGTCCTTCATCTGTCTCCCAGAAAGAGGCAGTTATGTCTCAAGACTTGAGAATTCCTTTTTCTAAAAGAACACATTACTGACATTGTTGAGATATGACGGTGTCATCCAGTCACAATTCATACAGTCTGTCAGACTTGTACAGCAACTGTATTTTTTTTTATCTACGCATCAGTCACGCTTGAGGGACGTCTGGGTCAAATGTTCAAGAATGAATGAGGGTTAGGCAGAAGAGAGAGGAGTAGCTGGCGGTGGGGGGGGGGGGGGGTGAGTTGGAGACAGAGCGGTGCCCTCATGTTATCAGATTAGTGACGGGTTAGATCGACTTAGTGATGGATGATAAGAAAGAAATACAAACAAATATAGCATAAAATGTGCAGGATGAAAGAGAAAGTGCGAGACAGCCAGGCGGCGAGCCTCGAAGAATGTGGCTTACGGCGCGTTGTACAGTTGATGAGGTGCACAGGGTGGAGGATCAGCTCTTCTTCCTCACTCTGCCATGATGAGTGAGTGAAATCAGGACAACCCACAAGATCCAACTAAATTAGCGATGCTCCGATACCATTTTTTCCTTCCCGATACCGATACCGATACCAGTGTGTTAAAAAACGAAAACAAAAAAACCAACAGCTGTATATAGCTAACCCTGTATGGATGTGATATGATTGCTATCATTGTTGTATGACCTTGCTCAGGTCAAACTAGGGCTAACTCGAATGCTTCGAAGCTTCGGCCGTTGCCATGGTAATCAACCTCCAAATCAGTATTCAAATGCTTTGTTTTTTTGGTTTTTTTCATATATATAAGTATGTAATAATTAAGTATAAATCCCCAAATAGCCCATGAAATAAGGAATAACCCAACAATTATTCATTATTCATATTCAACATTAATTATTATTAGTTATAATCAGACGGATATCGAAAACCTTTGAATATTTCTTATTGAAGCTTCGAAGCCCAAAAAATGGTATTCGGGATAGCCCTCTGTAAAACATGAACAAATACATACAGAGAATGAATGCAATAGGACTTTTATTATCCAGTTTGACAGATTTTCCAGTGCGAAATATTGCCAAATTGCTGACATTTTGCTAGCTCTGACTAACGTTGCACTCTCCGCTAACAGCCGCCCGCTCGGTACTGCGCGTGTGCAACTCTGAACAGAGATGAGAAAGAAGCGAGATGGCTCACTCGTTAGCTACTTCCATCATCGATTTCGGATGCAACAATCGTTTCGAGTGAGCAATCTCGCTTCTTCCTCATCTCTGTTGAGAGTTGCACATGTGCAGTGCAGGATGTACGGATCCGGTAGTGAGTGACCCGTGTTGTTGTTCCTGTGTAGCGTAAATGAGCTGATAAATGATATGATAACGTGATATAGGATCGGTGCAGATACTAGCCGATACCCGATCCAGCATTTTAGGCTGTATCGGAACAACTCTACCAACTAAAACACATCCACATTTTCACAGTCATAATTAGATCACATACATTCACACCATTAGTGCTGCAGCTCATAAGGCTCTTTCCCGCTCTCTTGTGCTCAGGTGACTGACGATTACACTGTGATTGGCCGCAGCCTGTTCAAGAAGGAGACCAACCTCCAGCTGTTTGTGGGGTTGAAGGTCACGCTGTCGACAGGCGAGACTGGCGTTATCGAGGGCGGGTTTGGACAGAGCGGGAAGTACAAGATCAGAGTACAAGGTAAGGATTACCTGAGGTGGGAAGTTACTGTTTCTTCTTCACCTCTGTCACACCTGTATCAAACTACTGATACCGTTTACTGGAGGCTGAGTCACACATATCAAACTCACTGTTCCATAGACAAATCTCCCTCTTCTTCAATACACACACCCAGAGCACTCTCTCTATCTTTCCTTGGACGTTGGGGCTCTCTCTGCGGACAGTTTTCAGGATGCGGTAAGAGTGGTAGGCCCGACATCCTGAGCCACATTCCCAGGATTCCTCTGGGGATTGCCAGTGTTCCGGGGGAAGTCTGTTCTGTGTTTATTTTACCTTCTGTTGCTCCGAACCCACTGCTCCACACCGGGAGGGAAGAGAAAACAAAAACATTTAGAAAGAGAACCTCACCTACATCCTCTTCACTGCCTCACATACTCAAAAGTCTCTGACATATTATTAACACACACATCTTCACGCAGGAACATGATATGAACATCCAGTGGTGTTCATTTGAGACTCCCAACATTAGGGCAAATATGGCACTATTCCACTGATAAGGGGTAGGTCAAATTATTGATATGGCCAATACGGTCTCCTATAATACTTTATCAATACACTAGTGTCAATGTCATGATAGGTTTAGGCGTATCTAACCTTACTACTGACGTTTTTACTCTGAACTTTTGCTTTATGGCAGTTAAGCCTTTTGCAAGCTTTACATTTGCATGATGGCAAAAATGAACATGTTGAATCTCTCTGAAGCTGTTTGATTTGCTGGGTAATGCATGACTTGTTGCTGTTTGTCAGTATCATGTATGTTGTCCGTTGACTGCCTGTTGCTTCATAGACTTTCTCTTTAATTTTCTGTCATTTCTTAAGCACACATCTAACTATAAAGCAAGCTGTTTGTCTGTCCTTCTGTGTGTCCTCTGCATATCTCGAGAACCGCTCATCCGATCTACTTCGCACATGGCGGGTGTATTTCTCAGTACCCAAGAAAGGGCAGTGTTGAATGTTGTACAATTGGGCCCGAAGGTGGCGCTACAACAATGAACGTTCTGGCCTGTAACTTATGAACCATAACGCTCAGAATTTTTTTTTTTTCTGGATTTTGTAGGTTCAGACGTATCTATCTATCTATATAAGCCACGCCGATTTGCATCTAGATTGATTTTTCACCATTTTGAATTGTGTCCGAATCAGATTTGTTGCTACTACTCCCACAAATGTTGAGCAATCGTCACCAAATTTGCCGGAAAAAGTTACTTTTTTGGATTTTTGATATTCCATTCAGTTTTGCTATAGCTGGCCCTCAAAGTTAGCTCAAATGCGGTGGGCAGGGCTTACATTAAAAAAAAATGTCAAATCTCCTGAACACTTTGTGCTATTGGGACCACATTTGTTGGACACATGTAGATATGATGTCTGAGTTACCATGACAATTTGGTGCCATCGCATATCTTGAGAACCGTTAATCCAATCAACTTCCCACTTGGTGGGTACAAGCAAGTGCTACTGCAAGTAGGACTTCTGGTGGGCAAACACTCGGCCCGTTCCGGACGGGCATGCACTCCGAACCGGCACTGCACTAGTATATAAGATAAAGAGAATTAATGAAAATGTGTAAGCATGTTTGCTTTTATGGAGCCTTCACTGGTCAATGCTTTTCTGTTATTCACACCTTTACTGCTCATACCTGCATTATTTCTAGGGCTGCAACTAACAATTATTTGTACTGCTTATTAATTTGCCAACTGTTTTCTCTATTATTCAATTAATATTGTTTTGTCCACATTTGTCCATCAAAATTTCCTAAAGCTTAAGATGATACCATTCAATTCCTTGTTTTGTTTTACCCTAAAATATTAATTTTACTGTAACATACAAATAAAACAGGAAATCTGCACATTTGAGAAGCTGGAATTAGAGTGTGCTTGGCAATTTTCTGTCGATTCATTCATCACTTATCTGTTATGAGCACAGAAAAGAGTGGTTTAAACCTGATGTTATACTACTCCTCCAAAATAAACTTGCTGCCAACTGACCTTATTTTAGTTTTCCACCAAAGCTAATTTATACCTATATTTGGTGCTTATTGGGTGCTGATTTTGGACCCTGTCTGATAAACACTGTCTGATGAGTACGCCACTAGTCATATCCTTATCTTTCACATGCACGTAACTTGATTCTTAGGCTTCAGTGATAGTCCCATTTCCCTTTTAAGTCTGCAATTGTACTACATAGTACATGTTTTTTAAATACATTTTCTACACACAAATACCTAGAAATGTGTTTGAGGACGTGTAAAAGTGCAATTCCTATGAGTCACTCGTATGTGAAAACAAATCATTTAAATTTGGGCGTGTTCTGTGGTGGTAAACGGACATTTTCAGCAGATTGTAGATAACAAGAAGAGATTTCTGTCTGCGCTGCAACCATAACAACCCTCACATTGGCATAACGATAACAACAAGAATGCTGGCGCCATTGTGCGTGAGGTCAGACAGCCAGCGTGTGAAGCAGTGAACCCAGAACATTTCTTACCTTCCGTGTGTAAAACGGCAAACAAGCAGCCGCATACAGAAAGGCGAGGGGGTAGTTATGACGGCGTAGAAGAATTTGTAGTGCATGCATGAGGTCAGCGTTCACAGGAAGCAGCTACAGTGAGGCTGAGAACGAGGCCCAAGTGAAGGAAGAGTGTCAGGATGAGACAGTACTAACGCAGAGAGTCGAGGAGCAGCTGTTCAACAGTTACATCAGGAGGATGAAGGCATCAATTGATCTCGAGGTCAGCACACTGAACAGGCTCCAGCACTGATACAGCACACATAACCAGGAAGAAAAGATCTCTATCAAACATCAGATATACCTACATTTAGATGATTAGGTTGACCTAAGCACATAGTGTAGGACAGTTGTAATCTAGATGTATTGCATAAGGGGATCTATTTATATAACTGTTTTAGTTAGATAATCAACCCTTTTGCTTGACCTACCTGTTTCTCTTTTCTTCAGAGGGCCTTTGCCCAGGAACCAAGCAGTTGTTATCCTCCACCTCTAAGAAGAAAGGGAAGGGTGGAAGCAAAGGAGAACCACCAAATGAAGAGGAGCCCAAAACCGACTCTCAGCCTGTTAGCATTCACTTGCATTTCAAGCGGTATGTCTTCGATCCACATAAAAAGATGGTTCAGTCTTGACCTTTCGTTGCACGCTCTTGAGCCTGGCATTGTGTCACAGTGCTTCAGTGTTTCAGAGGTCGTGTAGAGGTGAGGGGAATACTGGCCTCTGTATCAGAGGTATGATCATTTTATTCTATCAGCCTCTGATGGAGACAGTCTGCTGAAATGCAATGATTGTGGAATGCTGATTTTTCTTTTTTTATCTCCCTTTATGGAGATGGACTTAATCCAGTTTTCTCCATCACAAGGGTGGAAGCCGACCATCTGTCCTTAATGCATTTGAGTTGTCTTCAACAAAAATCACTACTTTTGTTCTTATTTGTAAGTCTGAATCCATTTTTTTGACTTGCAGAAAACTTATCAGTATGTTTCTAATTCAGCTGAGCCTTGATTGGCATAAACACATCAGCTAGCATTGCAGAAACACTGAACTCACAGATTTCTACAGATCTCTGTACTCACTGTTATGCGTCTTGCTCTCCAGCTGGGATAAAGGTCATGTTATGTTTCATTGGCTGTGTGAGTTCAAAGTTATTTGTCTATATTTCAATATTCTTCATTTCATTTGACTTGAATGGCAGTTTGTAGAGCTGCATTTTACCCAGAATAGCAGTTATTCCAGAGGTTGCTTGACTTGAATTGAATACTGATCTTTACAGAAAGACAAATAAAGCAAACTTGTGCTGAAAGTTTATTTCTGACTGATATTTTCTGTGTGATCATTGGTAGTGACCTTGATGTACACAATATGAATATAATAGTTGTGTGCCAAATTCGATTTGCAGAATTCATCAGTAATTATGTACAATTAATTTTTTTACATAAACACAATATGAATCCTTCTCCATGCTCGCTGCAGTTTGTATGTACAGTACCTACGGCGGCATATGTACAACAGTCAAAAGAAAAACTGTATCCACATATTTTATTTGCAAATCCTACACACTAGATATATACTGAACCCTAAACTTTAATGCGTGTCTAACCCACGTTTCTCTCCGGCTAGTTTGTTATGCTGCCATCCGTACTTTGCAGCATAATGGGCACATTTTAAATGAGTTTTCCAGATGTCACTCTTTCCAGAATCAATTCGATACATATACAATCCCAGCTGTAACTAATATGCATAACAAGTTTACCGAACTATAGTATGCCGTTTGAAACTGCCTACTGAAGCGTAGTACACTAGTCTGCAAAAGCATGATCAACACCTGGTGTAAAATTTAGAAATGGGATCTCTGGTAATTGTGCACGTTTATGTACATTATAGTCATTTTGATAGTGGTTTTAAAGTTGCTATTTGAATTGAAAAAGCAATAAATAGGGCTGCACGATTATGGCCAAAATGATAATCACGATTATTTTGATCAATATTGTAGGGCTGTCCCGAATACCATTTTTTGGGCTTCGAAGCTTCGGTGAGAAATATTCGAAGCTTCACAGCGCAGCAGGCTGACATGTTCTTTTGTCTGTCTGTCTCCATCTTTCCTGTTTCAGCGCCCGAGACGGCGCCGCTGCCGCTCTACTCTACAAACAGCGACATCCGTCTGAGAATAACTAATAATAATTAATGTTGAATATGAATCATGAATAAGGTTGTGGGATTATTCCATACTTCATCGGCTATTTTGGGATTTATACTTTATTATTATTTTATTTTTTAAAAAAAAGACAAAAAAACGAAGCATTTGAATACTGATTTGGAAGTCGATTACCATGGCAACGGTCGAAGCTTCGAAGCATTCGGGTCAGCCCTACAATACTTGGATCCCGATTATTTATCACCCTTATTCATTGAGTTTAGGGACAAAATATTTTGATTGCACTTCCACATGAAATAAACAGACTGCTTTCACTTCCATGTTGTGCTACATTCCTGCTAATGTACAAATCTTTGCATCAAAATAAAACTTAAATAAGGTTCTTCTCCACCTGAATTCATTGCTTTTTGTTTTTGACAGTCAAAAGGAGTTATATATCAAGTGGTACGCTTGATTTGATATGCAGCAGGGTTTTCTATGAGCGTAGCATTTTAAGCATCAATATCGCAGTCAATCATGTTCATTTAATTGTGGGAAGCTAAATTTGTGATTAATATTCAATTAATTGTGAAGCCCTAAAATGAATCATATACTAGAGTATTTAGAGATGGACATTATCTACTGTATGTGTCTTTTATTCTGCATATGTTTTAACTTCTTTCTCTTTCACTGTAAGATTTGCCATGTTTGAATGAGTACATTGAATGAGTACACCATGAACGAACAAATAGGAAATAGTAAGAAAAACGTAACAATGACAACCCATGTTGTAGTTGATTGATGGTGCTATTAATCAGCCAGTCAGTGAGAACTGTACGGGGCGGATTGTGTCTCTGTGAGTGTTTTTGTGTATGTGCGTGTCCACCCTGTCACAGACATGTTGTGGGGCGGGGCAGTGAGAGTGCAGGACGCTCAGTATGTAGCGGATGATGTCAGCAAACTGTCCCTGTGAACAGCGACTCTATCTCAGCAGGAATCTGTGGAAATTGGAGGGAGGAGGGAGGAGCAGCAGCAGGAGCAAGAGGGGACACTGGAAGGATTGTTCCTCTGAGTGACAGTCCTTTTAGTCTTATCTCCTCTCGTTCCTCTTATAGAAAACCAGACGGGGGGGGGGGGAAATCTCTGTCGCTTTTTACTCCAGTGTCTCTCCAATTTCTCTTCCTCGCTCCACCCCCCTCTTTCATTCTCCATCCATTCCAGTTTTTATTGAAAACCTTTTTCTCTGTCCATTACTGGTTTGATGTCTCTTCATGTCTTCAGTAATGGAAATCATCTTTTAGGCTCCTAAATATTTCCCTTAATGGCATAATTTCACACGCACACCATGACGATGCACATATGTGATCCATTGCTGCAACATTATAATTAGGAGGATAGGGATGAACAGTTAATCAAAATTTTATCAAAATTGCAGTATGGCGCACTGCAATTTTCAAATTGCAGGAGGCACAATATTTGTTAAAGGCGAAATGTGTCAAAATACCATTTTAAATTAAATATTGTGGTGCTGCAGAGATGTCCTGGCCTACACCTCATATTCTTCAGACTTAAAAAAAACATCTTTGTGTTTGGTAGAGATCCCTGCAAAAATCACACCATAATCATTTTAATATGTTTTCAAATGAAAATGAGAATAATGATGTAAAAATTATTATCCCCTCTAATATTGCAAATCACAATTGCAATATCAGTCAAAATAATCGCAATTAGATATTTTTTTCAAAATCGTTCAGCCCTAATTGGAGATGAATGTGTGTTCTAAAGAGTGTAGATCTAAAACTAGTAATCATATTAGTCAGATCCATATCTAATATCTAATCTGTATCTTTATCTGCATGTTATCCTTCTTTAAACTATAAAAAAAACATACACACTAGTATATAAATTAGCTGAAAGCCATTCTCGTCTTGCGTTTCAACTTAATTGACAAAATAAAATGCATTTTGCCTTAATATAATTGTAAACACTGAATCAATTTGCCAATGCGTCTTGTGAGAAGATGATTATTTTCATCCTCCTTATCTTGATAAAGATCCTCTCGCGTTTCATTAACACAGACGCTGTGTTCGCCGCGTTTCCCCCCACTATGTTTTAACATGCATGCTAATCCTGTTGTGTGTGCGTGTGTGTGTGTGTGTGTGTGTGTGGTGAGAGAGAGAGAGAGACACTGCAGTCCTTTCCGAGCTTAGGTGAGGAGGTTTGGTTGGACTCCGTAATCCGCTTTTAGAGCCGTAGCTGATTGTGGCAGGAGGTAACAGACAGGGAGGCTACGGGACTGCAGCTGGGAGTGTGTTCTCACCTCGGCTCACCGCACACACACACACACACACACACAGACACACACACACACACACACACACACACACACACACACACACACACACACACACACACACACACACACACACACACACACACACACACACACACACACACACACACACACACACACACACACACACTGTCACCAAGCCAGGATAAGAGGTAGACTAGATACCTGACATGGGAAAATGATCACACCTACTGTTCTTCCTGTTCATTTTGACCTGTGTTTTAGGGCCCGGTGCTCATATTCTTAACTACAATTCCCCCGTGATAATTTGATTTTAAATCACTCCTCTTCCACCGTAGCGATAAGACACAGCCAGGATGATTTCCCTTCAATAGCCCTGTCCCTTTTTCTCTGGTGACCTCCAGGTCAGCCAGGAGTCGAGGGTCAACATCTGAGCTCCTGAATGTTTATAGATGGGAAACGGTGGCTGATGAACCGAGATAACAGGCAGCCGTGTAAGAGAAAGAAACAGAGAGAAGGGAACGGCGGCTGGATTATTGACAAGGCGGAGGAGGAGGGCAGGAAAAGAGTTTAAATTGTGGTTCAAGGCAGAGGAGATTGAAAAGACTAATTAGCAGCCGTTTGACTGATAAATGGCTGCAACATTAATTAACAATTTAACCAGTGGGGAGGTGGTTAGGCGGCTCTCTTTAGCTCACTTATATTCCCATCTTACTCCAGACTATTATATTCCCTTCTTTATTGTTTCACTTTTCTAGCTTGAAAGTACTTTTTTTTTCTCATTTGTCTGTGGTCGATCCCGTACCAGCTGTGTTTACGTGGCGGTGTTGGTCTTTACTCTACCAGTTTTAACAGTATCACCTCCCTCCGACGGAGATTATGTTTATGGCTGATTATTTGATGACAGAAGCTGTATCAGACAGCTCCGCCGTACTAATGAGCACAGACACAGATAGAATCACCCTCAGCCCCCTCACTCCTCTCAACCCTCGCCTGCAAATATAATTAGCTGTGATTAAAACGGGCATTGTTTAATTAATACCGCCGCAGCCTCTTTCAGTCGACTCCTCCATTTCCGGCACTGCTTATCTCCCTTCCCCCCCCCCATCAGCTGTGGAAGCCTTTTTTTTTTTTTACTAATGCCTTTGTAAATCATGGTCACAAATATGGGCCTGCCAATTATACCTATATTAAGGTGTAACATCAGACTTGCTTTCACTGCTCCTAAAATAGTTTGAATTCTGGTATTATTTTAGTTGTCAGATCTCCACAAAGTAATTGTCCTGCATTGAAAGTAATCCTAAAGTATTAGCAGCAAAATGTTCTTACTTATGTTCTTACTCTTATTTATTTATGCATTATTGTATGTATTAATGCACTAGCTTGTACCTACTAGGTATGTAACGATACATCGATCTGGATCGATATATCGATTCAATGATCAACGATCCAATATCTAAAATATGATTATTCTTTTTTATTAAAAATAATAGATTGTTTTTCATTTAAATGTCTGGAAGAGCACAGTAATAAAATTGTCAAATCATGTTTTAGTTGCTTTTTGTGAGTTGATATAAATGTAACTGATTTGTGTTAAATAGTGACATCGTCTCATATCGATCGCAGGCCTCTGAATTGAATCAAATCAAAATCGTATCATGGCAGACTTTGTGATATCAGCAAATATCGCATCATTGTTCAAAGAATATAATATTGCATCGTGATGAAACACCCCTAGTACTTATTCTAACTCCTTTATATCCTGTTGGATAGAATGAATTCTATCTATGAATTCAGCCAACCTATGAATCAAAGTAGAATAAGAAGCACAGTAGTGCAGGGAAATAGTGTGGTGTGTTCAAGTGGGAGTATAAGGTTTCACAGTACTCAAGCAAAGTATTAGTGCCTCTAAATTGTATGGCATTACTTGTTGCTTTGTGCAGTATCAGCAAAATATAAGCTGCTATCAAAGAATATATTCAGCGGAGCAGCTTAAATGTAACTGCAAGAAGACAAGATTAGATAGTTAGCCTTTGTGTTGCAGCAGTAGTAGAGCAGAGTAGCACTCAAGTAACTCTAAACAAGTAGTAAAACTAATATCATATGTTGTTACTGTTAAGAATGAAAGTTACATATATAAGACTGAAAAGGATGAAAATAATTAACGTGAACATTCTCACCTTGTCTGCCAACAACAAACATCCCAGAGCCTCAGTGAGTCAGCCTCTGTGCTTTTTATTTTTTATTTAGCCTGTATTTAACCAGGTTTGTCCCACTGAGATCAAAGATCTCTTTTACAAGAGAGACCTGGCCAAGAATAGCAGCAACACAGAGTTTCAACAATTAACATAAACAAGAAACATAAAAGCACGTAGAATTGAGTAACATTGAAACTTATAAAACATTTGCACACTGACATCGTGGACTCAATAGGTTTTACCATAGTTTTAAACTCGTTCAGGGTTATTATATTTTAAGATCAGTCTGTAGATTGTTCCATGCAGTAGGTGCAGAAAATCGAAAAAGCTTTCTTTCCCAATTCAGTTCTGATTTTGGAAACAACAAAACACAAAAAGTCCTGTGAACAGAGATTGTAATTTCCATAAATGAAGATAAGAAAGTAGGAATTTTACCAAGGATAGCTTTGTAAATAAAAACATAGCAGTGAGAATCTTTATGAACCTGGTCCAACTGTCTCACTTTGTGATGAGCTGTTGTTTTAATGTGCTGTTAAATTTTGTTTTAATCTGACCATTTCAATTCACAACTTAACTTCTTCTCTGCATGGCCGTAGTAAACATTTCTTAATGAACGATGAATGATGTTTAGATTTTTAGTACAGACGCTTTGAGCCTTTTAAGTGTGTCAGTTAGTTTTAGAAAAGACCGGAAATTCTGCGATCAGCTACTAAAACCAAATTTCCTTTGCATACCAAAGAGGCTCATTAGCTGCTATGTCCACAACATTATTGCCAAGGCTAAGCAGTACACCCTAATGAAAGAAACACCTTTAAGACCACCATTGTTCTCCCATCACCGCTGAATTGTTTGCATATCTATTCCCGTCTCATTTACACAGTCAGAAAAAAAAACATGCAAATTAGTGCTGGCACCTTAATAAAGCAATGTATTGATATACTGCTTCCATACCCTGACACACACGCACACACACACACACACACACACACACACACACACACACACACACACACACACACACACACAACACAAACGGCTGTTTTTTTACTGCCGCTGTCATCCTCTCATCTCCCTCCTCGTCACCTCAGGACGAGGGGACATTCAGTGAAAGCCTGATGAGCGAAGAATAACATTCAATCATTACAGCTGAGCTCAGCAGAGTCCAGTTGTCCAGGTCAGAGGTCACCTGCAGCATCACCTTGAAAAATGCCCGCCAGTACTCTGTGCACCTGCAGACGTCACTCACCTTCACATATGGAGGAGAGGGGGAGGCAGAGACATATGGAAACACAATCTGGTAACACCGTAAATTTCATGGTAATTAGGTGATAATTAGCAAGGAACCTATTTGAAAATTCTTTGGAATTACTGCCAAATTACCCCAATGTTTACCTCAAAATATATCAAAAATGCTTTATTATAAACATTATTTAATAATTATATTCCGCTATTTCCCAATAGCTGGTAATTTATTATAAATATTTATAATATATTTATAAATTTTGAGGTAAATATTGGGGTAATTTGGCAGTAATTCCAAAGAAATGTCAAATAGGTTACTTGCAAATTATCATCTAATTACCATGAAATTTGCGAACATGGAAAATGAAGTGTTACCTACAATCTCGACCTGCAGTTGTGACTCAGAGATGGAGGTGACGAGTGAAAGGAAGCTGAGCTGATTCAGTTGTCAGAGAAAAATATGAACGAGATGGAGAACACCTCCCCCATAGCCTCCCTTCATTGTTCATCCTCCTTGCATACTTGTTAATCACAGCTATGCTCTCTGTAGTTCACATATTTTTAATCCCATAAAGTATAACTACAAACTACTGCTGCACTTATGCTACAACTATAATTTTTGCCCTCATATACTATTAACAATATAGTTGACAAGATTGCAATTACTTATAAACTGCTAGTCACTTTTTAAAAATGACGAAAATTATCTAAAAGTAGAATAGGCAAAAAATGACATCCCATACAACATATTACGAGGCACACTGCTATTTATCACCTGACAACTTTGTTTAGTTATATCAAAAATGTGTGTTTTTCCAAAGTGAATTTACATTCTCTGCAAAACAGTAGGTTGATCTTACTTTTCTCTCGTAATAAGAGTTTTTGTCGAGCTAGCTTTCAGATCCGTGTAGAGCCCTAACTATTATTAAACTACTGAATTTTGGTTCGAGTTCCTGTGTAGGCACAAAAATGTTCCCAATAATTATGTTAAACCAACATAGTAATGAATTTGAAGGAAAGGCCTGAAGCTTTTCCTTTTCCAGCATTGTGTTACTGCTGAGGGGACTTTAAGCGTTTAAAACCGGGGGTCCAGTTCAGCTGAAATTGCTGCTGGTGGGGTCGTGTGATGTGTAGGGTCATGTGAAAAGTCACTTCCACTCTAAAAGATGTCAAAGAGATGTCAACTATTCCTGGATTTTCATGCTTGTTTCACGATCTAATGAAATGTCTTCAGGGGAGTCCATTTGGTCCGCCGCAACCCAGAGGTAGATGTTATGTTTAGATTAGTCGCCAAACATGATAGTCCTAAACAAAGAAACCAGTCCTAACTCACTCCTTATGTGTCATGCTGTCTGTTAGCTTTCTGAATCCACTGAGCCTAAAATATGTTTAGTGAATTATTTTAATTTATTAGAGTATTTGCAGACAGGATTATATTCATGTCAATGTGTCGAACAGAAAAGTCTCTAAATAGTGAATTCCCTCAGAAAAGGAACCGCTCCACAATGTATCATTTTGTTGTTGTTGTGACACATAAAATCTCTTTATTGTTGTTGTTTTCTGTATTATATTGCATCAAGCCTGAGATAAATGGTAAACACAGATGTGTTATTATGGCGGTTGAATTCAAGTTAAATCTCACAACTAAAATGTAGTTGTTCAGTAGTGGAGCGAGTATTCAGATCATTTACTAAGTAAAAGTGGCAATACCATGCTGTAAAAATACTCCATGTTCAAATCAAAACTACAAGTCCTCAATGCAGAATAATATATACAGTAGCATTATATATTTTTAATTAGATTATTATTTCTGATGCATGAATATATAAGCAGCATTTTACTGATGAAGCAGGTGGAGGTGTGGCTGATTTATTTACTTTACATATTGTTGGGTAGCTTGAGTTATAGCAAAGCATTATATTTTGTGAGCATATGTTTTGTCATGTAAAATCTCAATTTGTGAAGTAACTAGTAACTGTATCTGTAAACGTACAGTATTTCCCATTGTAATCTAGTGGAGTAAAAATATAGGTAGTATAGGTAGCATAAGAAGGAAATACTGAAGTTAAGTACAAATACCGCACATTTGCACAGGAGTACAGTGCTTGAGTAAATGTACTTAGTTACTTTCTACCACTGTAGTTGTATTAACAAGTTAATCTTAATGGCTAGACATTTTGGTAACCAATAACAAGCAGGACATGTTCTGTCGCATTAACTTTAGACAATTCTTCACCTTTTAAAAACAATTTTAAGCTGCCTTAAGTCTTTTTTGGCCACTTGGGGGCAGCATAAACACTCTGTAAACACGATACTGACATATTTTCACCTTTTAAATTGATATGGAGAACTTTTCAGCAAAAAGTTATTTACACATCAAGCAGACATGGAGCAACATTATCATTCATTTGCTGTTCACCTGACGAATGTTAGTCCAATATACGGTCTTATTTTAGCTCTGTTTTGGTCTCCACCACCTCCGGAGGGAAATATCTAGCTGCTACATGCTCCACTATGTTCAACAGCTAGTCACTAACTTTGTCTTTCTCCTGTTTGGTGCTGAGCAGGTAGTGTACAGTTTGGTTTTGAGAGTTTTATTTTTGCTAACAGACTGATGAGAGCGGTGAGAGTGAACCAAAACAGTAACGTTATGGGCCTGAAACCAACACCAATGAGCTGAAAGACGCTAAAATATGAGTGATAATTATCTGTGGGTTCATCATTATGTGCGACCCTTTCAGATGTAGTTATTTGATCCATTGTGAATATAAAAAAAATTGATTAATAGCAGCTTTAAAACACTGATTATTAGGAGAAAACCTCTCACTGATGCACAAGTGGTCTGACAACATTTATATCCGTAGGGACTGAGTTGCTGGGCTACTGTTGTTATGAAGGTACATACATATTTTTTTTTTTTTATGTATTCATATAAATATTTACATGTATGTGACAGCTGCTGCACTGCCATGCAGTGTTTTGGTGCCACAGAAAACCAAAAGCACACTTAAGAACCTCAGACTCTCAGCTGTAGGAAACCACAAATGGTTCTTTAATTAACTGTTTACAGATTTAGAGGTTCTTCATAGAGTAATATAATAACATACCATTTTAAACCCACACAAACCTTTATACTTTCTTTTTTTTAAGCAAACACAAGGTTATCAGATTAAAGGATATTTATTGTGCCCTTAGGTCTACGCTGTGTGTACTGTAATGGGCCGGCGTGTATACAGAGTTAATCCTGGACTGACAGGCGGGGACAGTGGGGTCCTGACGGGGCCGGGGGGCTCAGCGTCTGCAGGGGGACCCAAACATGGCTCTGGTTCTGTCTGGGACCCGTCTGAAAGCCCGGCACTGTCAGGCTGGCCCAAACACTGCCTGATGGGTGCTTTTAGAAGAGCAGAGTGAGTGACGGAGGTTTAGAGGAGATCTGACACTGCAGCCTGTGGTGCTGCTGTTTATGTATGTATGCTAGCCCTCCAAAAACTGTGTTTATGAAAACAGTGGCCCGCTGCCCATCAGATATGAGCGCCGGGGCTGGGACAGGGACAGCTCCTCTGAGAGAACCATAAGGAGACAGAAAGACAGACAAAGACAGAGAGAAAAAGGGACAGTGAGACAAACAGAACATATAAAAACAGGGTTTCATTTGATGTACGTAAATGTGATCTGAAATGACTTCTAAACCAGTTTTAGCAAAAGCTCTCTAACTATTTTTTCCCTTTTTTTTGTCTTGTCCTCTCTTTTTCCAAATGTTTGAGCTAAACTCTAGAAAAAGTAGAAAGTACTTTGCCTCTCTCACTAATCCCCTCCTGCCTTTAATTTGATTTTTTTCTTGCCCCTTCGGTTGTCTTCCTCCTTAATTAGCTCATATCCCTCTGGTTTGCCAGATTGAGGGTGTTGACATGCACACGGCACAGCCCCAATTCAAATAAATATACTGCCCTCCCAACCACTAACACACTTTCTTACTTATTCTACTTTCAAGGAGCCCTAAATTGCATTTCAGTGCCTCCCCCCCTGTTGTTTTTTTCGCTGCTTGCCCACTGGCTGCTGCAATAATCTGTTGTTTTCTGTTTGAAGTGGCAGATGCAGAGTGGAGAACCTCGCCGTTTATGATTATTATTGTCATTTTTCTGTATTTGAAATTAAGTTTACTGTAATTTGCATTGATAATTGTGTGTAAATTGACATGTAAACAAACTCAGAACACTTTGTTTTATTGCTCTATATGTTGTTTTTCTATTAATACATTGCAGTGACAGCCTCCACATTGTGTACGGTTCTGTACGTCATCATGCTCACACACTTTTCCTCTAAGTTTATTTCACTTGTCCTTGATCATTTTAGTGCTATCAAAGGAAAGCGGAGGGAAAACTGCCGCTCAAAGTTCACATTTCAAATATTTTAATTGTTTTATGCAGCTTTCATTTATTTTTCTAATAATCCCCTGAGGCGGCGGGAAGACTGTTTACTGTCTTTGATTTGCAGTCCTGTAGCTTTTACTTCAAGCGTTAATTAACCTTCAAATGGAGAAATTATAGCCGGCACACAAGTATGCGCCTGACAACCACACACACGCACAAACACACAGACGCCAACAATGGAAGAGAGTTTTTTTTTTTTTCTGCTTTTCATCTGAGATCTCCCTTCCTGCCTCTTTCTCTCTCAGACTGGTACGCAGCAGACTTTACAACATGCAAGTCGACATTTATTCTCCCTCTCTTTCTCCTCCTCGCTCCTTTTGTGCACCAAAGTCTGACTCAATCTCGGCCTCCGGATTCTTTGAACTTCTGTCAGCGCAGAAATAACATTACAGGTTCAAAGACAACGGATATCTGTTTTCTGCTCAGAACCAGTTAATCTGCCTGCCTTTCACTTCCGTTTGTCTCTCTCTCTCTTCAGTTCCTTTTCGTCCTATATGTCATCATTGCCTTTTTTTCTCTTTTTTGTTCACTTCTTACATAGCTGGTAAAACATTGTATTATTTTGATATAGGCTCTCATTAGCTGTTCAGTTTAATTAAAAGAGCTCATTCATATGAAAATGGGACGCTGATAGTGATTTCCTTCCCTAGCAACAATCACTAACCTTGCACAGCAACTCTTAATTAGAAACCGGCTTGATTGACATTGCACTCTACACACTTATACACACATGCATGCATAAGCGTTCTGTAAAACAATATAATATACCTCTGACATGTGTAATAGCAGTAATACTAAGAATGTATCATCTGGAGTTAAACTAATACAGGATATTTGTAGTTAAATCAATAATATACACACTATCAACAGCTCTATTGTAATGTTTTTAAGGACATTATATTATCGGTATATATATTGCTTCTCCTCTGGCCCTCTCCTCATTTGTTTCCCGGTCACGCCTCACATTGTCAGCGCTCTGATAGGTTAATTCATGCAGTGTTTACTGTCCTGAAAAGATTCCCATCAGGCCTTTCTCCCCTCTGTCTTGCCTCTACCCTCGCTCCTCTTTTCTCTGCTTCACGGCTGCATATTAATAATCAGGTGTGTGTACATAACATCATTGCGAGGAGACAACAGAGGAGCAGAGGCCATTCGAGGGTGACACTGAACGGCAGATACAGCGACTGATTGCACAAAACAAAATATCTCCTTCTCTTCTTTCTTCATCTGATTCCACATCTGCGTCCTGAAGCATCAGATGGCCGGTTTATTATGTTACTACTCTCTATAGGACGTATCAGTGCTGGAAAACACACAAGTACACACAAGTACACACAGGTTATATGGGCAAATGATCATGCATTTTGAGATATGTACCTATCCCCTTTTCTGATGATCAATTGTTGGGTAACACTTAACTTTTACCCCCCTATTAAGCATTTATAAGCAGTGTGGTTACACTTAATAATAGAGCTGCAACAATTAATCAATTAGTTGTCAACTATTAAATTAAGTAATTGGAGTAATTTTGTTACAAAAAAAGTCAAAATTCTCTGATTCCAGCTTCTTAAATGTGAATATTTTCTGGTTTCTTAACTCCTCTATGACAGTAAACTGAATATCTTTGAGTTGTGGACAAAAAAAGACAATTGAGGACGCTGACGCTTGACACTGATCAACATTTTTCACCATTTTCTGATATTTTATAGACCAAATAACTAATCGATTAATCGAGAAAATAATCAACTTAAAATAACTGTTAGTTGCAGCCCTATTTAATAAGTGTTTATAACATATTACAATGTAGTTGTAAGCTTATGTACAGACATTTTACATTTTTTATTAACTTATTCTTCAATAACTCCTATGAAGCATCCATAACTGGTGTATAAATATGAAGCATCCATAACTGGTGTATAAACAGTTAATGAATGATTGATAACAGTGTTATCATATTTATGATGTATGATTACATACATTTTCTCTTACAGCACACTACAAAACATTTATTAACCATTTATACACAAATATTGTACAATCATTCACAGGCCGGTTTAAACTGTTTATGAATGTGTTAAAAACTCATGAAGATATTGGAAATAGTTTGATTTCTAAAAAGAAGTCTTAACTTGAGGTCCACCTACGAGATTTCTTCCAGAGCTTACAGCTACATCTTATGGCCTTCATCGGCGGACGAATTGCTCAGTTTGCTCAAGAAAACATACCTTGAAATAAGTATTAACAACAAGCATTTCATTAATAAATACAAGTAATGGATATCATAAATAAATTCATAACATTTGATTTTCACATCTGTGTTATATTATGCTGTCAGTCATTATACACCCGTTATGGATGCTTCACAGATTGTTGTTGACAAATACATAAATGAACGCTTCCCTCGTCACTGCTTAGAAGTACACTAGTGTGTTATAAACTTTTTTTAACTGCTTACAAATGCCAAATTGTGGGGTTAAAGTAAAGTTTTAATAAGTAGGGTTATTTTTTAAAAGACCATGTCAAGTTTGTTTGCTTAGTCCAGTATCACATGTACAGCGTCTCAGTGGACTTTAAGCTCACATCAGCAGCAGGTCCCAAAGAAATTCAGCTTCTATAGATGAAGATATTTTGTGTGATAATAACCCTAACCCAAAAATGACTAATTCTGAAATACAGCAAACTTTTCTTCATTTTAAAAAAACATGTCATATACTGTATTTTCTTTTGCATTTCTTTTCAAAAATATGTAAACATGGCATGGACTATTTTTTATTTTTTTTTAAGTTTGTTGTTTATTTCCTCTCCTTTCTTCCTTTGTTGTTGTATTATTTTGTAATCTATAATTTCAATTATGATTAGTTTTACAAAAACACAAGCTAAATGTTTTTCAAACTCTTCATTCATATATCCAAATATACCAGCGGTATAATTGATATGGCTAAACAGTTCAGATTTAAGTTTTAAAGTTCAGAAAATACAACTTTTACTACTAATGAACCATCACTGTTACTTCTTATCTCTTTCGTATGTTTCACGAAGCTCAGTTTGTATAGCCTCACAGTTAATTTTCCGAGACACACAAACAAACAAACATGAGCGAGCATATAAATAACTAATCATGAATTCAGCCTGTTTGGGTCGGTAGCTTCACCTGCCACCAGCGGGTCCGAATGTCTGTCTGTCTGCTCTCTGGAGAAGAGGACCAAACTGAAAAATCAGATTAGACATACTCTCCACTCTTATGCGTTACACAGAGTGTGTGCGGATGGGAAGATTTAATGGAGGATTGGGGTTGAGGGGTTGTCTCTTTACTGATGTCAGGCCCAAGGCTTAAGGGTAGTGTCCCACGGAAATGAGCCATTAAATTTGAGGATTTATTTATTTTTCTCCTTCCCCTTCTCCCTCTCTGCATTTGGCATGGGGTGCAGAAGTCAGGCAGACTGTTTGGGAATGATTTGGGGCGACGGGACGACGGCCCCTGCGGTAGACCAGCCTGTGAGTTAGATTTCATTAATAGAAATGCAGCTCCGATTATCATGCTTTTATTATTTAATCAGCAATATCTGGGAGGGGGTTGGGTGTCTTGAATGCTTCCGATTTGCCCAGACAGTATTTCAAGCATGTAACTGGATCTCTTCTTGTCACAGACAGACGTTTGCAGTAAAGTTAAGTGTGCAAACCATTGACTCTCTCACTGGCCTTCTGTTTTCTGCTGTAGTTCTCCAACTTCCAGCACTTGACTGCAGTTTTGTTTGGGGTTCTTGAAAAATAAGCTCCAGACGTACAAGTACAGGCCGGTTTCAAGCAGATAGGAAGATTACACAGAAGTGAGGGATGTGGTTGAAGTTACGGATGAAGTGTTGCTTTATCAGCCAGCGCGAGGCCGTGATTGGCGCGTTGAGCAGACCTTTGATGTGAGTTGTGACCCAGACGGCGAGGAGGTTAGCTATCACACAGCACTGATGAGGGGCGATGGAGTTTAGACACAGATGAGCAGCACAGAAACGCCAAAACATACTCAAAACCACAACAAGCAAATCTACTGTGAATCACAGCTTTTCCAGGTTTTCATACCGTGTACATTTGCTTGTCTACGATATTGAGTAAAACCGACACAAGTGAGTGTGTCTACTGTGTATGATAATTGTTAATAATCAAAGGCCATTTTAAAAGCTCACAGCTGATGTTAGTTTTCATTTAGTTACTTACACGCTATAGTACTGCTAACATGTAAACTAACATGCTTTAGTTGCATAACATATTATAGTTACATGCTATTTTTTTATCAGGTTTATAATTCTGTTTATCATAATTTTGTTCTCATTCCTTTAAGGGTCATTGTAACTGATAATAATAATATTACTGCTACTAATAGTACTAATAAAAATAATAGTGTAATACCATGATACCGTGAAACTGATTTTATCTGAGATGGTTATCATACCATGAAAATCATATACCTTTACAACCCTAGTCTGGTCTTTTTTTTTGGTCTTCTTAACCCATAACTTGTCGATCTTATCAATCACAGATACATAATTAAATAATTGAATACTTTTTGTTCTCAATGTGACGATTTTCTGCTTTTCTCTGGTTTTTATGTTTTAGATTCAATTTCTTTGTTTGGTTTTACAAAACTAGAAGAGATGTGATGGGGATTTTTCACTCTTGTTTGACATTTTATTCCCTGAATGGTTCATGGGTAATCTGAAAAAGAATCGATAATGAAAATATTCAGTAGTTGGCTATGCGTAACCCATCCAATAGTGAAATCAAAGGTTGTAAATCATTTTGTAAATTTTTAAAATGCTCACATACAACATGCAATAGAAAGTGACAGTGTAGGAAGAAGAAGAAGAAGAGAGAGTGTTGTCATTCAAAACAAAGAATGCTTTCAACAAGCTGAACTGACAAACCTCCATCTCAGGTTGACGTGATAAATACAAACTGTAAAACACCCGCTGTACACAGGTTTTCTTACAGGCTGTGTTTTCTGTAAACACCAGCGGTGAAACACTGAAGTTTGTCCGTCATCCACCATTTCAGAGACCAGAAGTTGACACATTTATATTTAGCACTGCAGTGCTGTATGTTTGTTGTTTTGTAGTGTATGTTTTTGCAGCAGTGATTTGGATCGCCCAGAGTTCATGTGACATGTTGGTCATTGTCCTGGTCTGATCTCTCTGTGTATTAACCTCCATAATCCCAGTGTCTGTTTAATAAGATGTGCTGTTGATTTGAAGCCTCGGTAAACTCCGAGGGCAGAATACACTTCAGGATCATTTCATGTGGGAAGAGTTAGCTGACTGGCTCACACATCTGGATGTTGTTTTGATTTATGGAAGACACATCTCGTTCATTTTCTTGGCTTTTCTTTCCCCTTCATCCAGCTCTGTTCCTCATCTCTCCTTCCTCCTTTGCTATTTCTCCTCATGTTTTTTAGTAACACTATATTTTGCTAATCCAGTGTTGATTTTTAACTATCAGGTGACAAAACAACAATGTTCAACAATGTAACATGTGTCTTTTTGTTGCATCTGCATTGACGCTGGCAACCCTAAAGCAACATTTATCTTTCTAATCCTAACTTCAGTCCAAGATTAATTCTAAAGGCACTATAGCTATACATTTCTTTTCTGATTTATGTTGTTGTTACATGCTATTCAGACGGCAACCTCCGGTTCTAGAAAGTGAAGCCAATGCTGAAGTGCCTTAATCTTGCATTCTTTCTAACAGCCAGCAGGGGGCGACTCCTCTGGTTGCAAAAATAAGTCTGATTGTATAGAAGTCTATGAGAAAATGACCCTACTTCTCACTTGATTTATTACCTCAGTAAACATTGTAAACATGAGTTTATGGTCTCAATCACTAGTTTCAAGTCTTCTTCAATACAGCATGATGTTCATTTAGTAAATTATGGTCCCATTTAGAGTAAAATAGACCATAAAGCAGGGGATGCTTTAGGGCGTGGCTACCTTGTGATTGACAGGTCGCTACCACGGCATTGTCCGGTCTTGGAGTTGTCCGTGTTTTTGTCTTACAACTTTAACCCTTTCACAGTGTGTTTTCAGGTCATGAAAGTTAATTGTAACATTTTGGTCAACAAAAAATGTGTTATTCAGCGTTTGGTTGTACTTAGCTCCACCCTCTTGTGTCACTTCTGGTTTAAAAAAACAAGATGGCAATGGCCAAAATGCCGAACTCAACCAATGTCACTGTGACTACGTCCACTTCTTAGTCTGTATATGCTGGTTATCAAATATAGGAGCACTTTTAAGTATGTTTTCCTCAATTGCATCAGCTGTTCTGTTGGACCATTACTAATCCTACTCTGCAATGTTTGTACTCTGTTGACGATGCTGTCAGTGACCTGTGTGTATGTGTGTGTTTCCAATATGTGCTTGTGTGCTTAATACTTAAAGCACTGCTCTGCCCTGTTCATTATATTATATTCATTATACTGCAGAGAGACTATAGATTACCGAGGGCATGCAGTGTAAGTTCACACACACTCTCCTGCCATCCTACTCCAGTTTAGATGAAGGGATGAAAGAGGACAAAAAGCTCTCCATCCTTATATTTCTCTGTCTGTCTCTGTCCATCCTATTATCCTGCTCAAACACTCTTTAACATACTTTCTTACTCTTTAATGAGTCTTAACCTCTGCATCCCTCTCTGTCATTTATTCTTGGACTGTGTTAGTGGTGCTGTGCCTTGAGCCTTGGTTCACTGTCCTGCTGTATTTTGTTACTCTGGATGATTTTCCCACAGGGTTTTCAAATTGCTGTTTCTTTAGTATAAATATGAATGAATCGCTGCAGTTCGGCCGTGTGCAATTTGATTAATTAGAACATGTTGAATAATAATTTTCTCACTTCAGCTCCCTGTGAAAACACTGCAGCCGAGGTATGTAAAGCGACATGAGCGCAACTGACTGTACACACACAAATAGGCATGCACGTAATTGCTACCACAGGAGGAACGGACACATGTAGACATTTACAATCAGGTTGCCCTACTTTGATCCGTCGGTCCAGGCCTCCAGGCTTTGAAAACCTCTCAGTATCTCGCTCTGAGCGCAGACCATATGTTATTGTGGCAAGTCTAAGTGTAATATAGATGCTTAATGACATAACTCCCACCTGGAGAAGCAGGCTTTGAACAGCCATTATTAAGCCTGGTGCAGAGATAAGGCAGCCATTAGCCAAGCGTGATCATTTCATGGCTACTGCAACAATAAGAATGACAGCCCCTCAACGTTAACTGCACCCACTGAGACACGCTGCTTTCTCTTTTTTAGGCATGTCTGCGGGGACGTGGTGGAGGGTATTGTGTGTGGGTCAGAGGCCGTTTTAAATAAGCAATAAATGTTAAATCTGCCTGACATCTTCAGTATCCATTACTGCAGAGAGCATGCTGGGGAGGAGACGGAGACGAAAAAGCGGGAGTGAAACTGGTAGACGGAGGAGATGAGATCAATAGAGGCAGAATGGAGGATTGATTCAGGCTCTTAGATCTTTCAGATTAGTGGCTCGATTAGAGACAAATATGGAGGCTTATTCATGTGACCTTAGCAGTGACAGCCTGAACTAAGTGGTCATAGAGTAATTACATTCAAACCCCAATATCCCACTGATGCTGGAGATTTGGAGATGACTGCTGCGCTAAGATTTTCTAGAATCTTACAGGACAAAAAATGTTTGTATGGCCCAGTTTTTGACAAGGCTGGTGCACTATGTCACTAATGTTGCTCTGTACTGGAGATTTAACACTCATGTGAGTCTTTTCATTGGTCAATGGGACCACAAAATCTTTTGAATTTGACTTCTTAGCTTGAGGGCAGTTTCTGTTTTCCAGCAAAATGTATTTCCAGCAGACCCTGAGGCGTTTATTGCAGCAGTTATGAACAATAGACGCTTCATGCGGTCTGGATGCATGCAAACTTAAGCAAATACACCATGTGTGCAAGTCAGTGTGTTATTTGTTGGCTCTTGTAGTCTGTAAGGCAAGTTTATTTGTAGGGCACAACTACAAGGCAATTAAAAGTGCTTAAAAGGGCCAGTGTGTAACATTTCAGTGGATCTATTAGCAGAAATGAAATATAACACTCATAACTATGTTTTCATTAGTGTATAATCACCTGAAACTAAGAATGTTTGTGTTTTCGTTAGCTTAGAATGAGCCCTTCATATCTACAAAGAGAGCAGGTTCTCTTCACTGAGTCCGCCGTTGCGTTTTTACGTTACCCGAAGGCCACCATAGTTCTCCGACACGCTTGTGAAAGTGTAAGAGTACACCGCAGAGTGCGAAGTCGTGGTACCGCCAGCCACCGTCTGACTTCTGTTGCTCGTAAAGTTGTTATTATGGTAAGGATGGCCTCTGAGCGAGGCAAACGGCGTTACCCATAGACTGTGTATAAGAAGTGGACGTAGTCACCCTTGACGTCACCCATTGGTTTGTGGACTGCCGTTTTTAAGTTTCGAATTCGCCATCTTGGTTTTTGTCCGTTGCCAACGTTTTTTTTTGCCAACCAGAATTCACACGAGAAGGTGGAGCTAAGTACAACCGAATGCTGAATAAAACGTTTTTAGGCGACCAAAAAGGCTATAATTAACTGTCATGAACTGATAACACATTGTGAAGGGATTAAAGTTCTAAGACAAAAACACGGACAACTCCCAGACCGGACAACGCCGTGGTAGCGACCTCTCAATCAATAAACTGAGTTTATGGTCTCAATCTCTAGTGTCAAGTCTTCTTCAATACAGCATGATGTTCATTTAGTAAATTATGGTCCCATTTAGAGTCAAATAGACCATAAAGCAGGGTATGCTTTAGGGCGTGGCTACCTTGTGATTGACAGGTCGCTACCACGGCGTTGTCCGGTCTGAGAGTTGTCCGTGTCTTCGTCTTACACCTTTAACCCTTTCACAGTGTGTTTTCAGTTCATGAAAGTTAATAAACTTTCTTTTGTCGACTAGAAAATGTCTTATTCAGCGTTCAGTTGTACTTAGCTCCGCCCTCTCGTGTCAATTTTGGTTCCAAAAAGCCAAGATGGCAACGTCCAAAATAGCGAACTCGAGGCTTCAAAACGGCAGTCCCCAAACCAATGGGTGACGTCAAGGTGACTACGTCCACTTCTTATATACAGTCTATGTGTACGAGTAGACTGTAGATATACTATAGTGCGGTCTTTGTGTTGACATGGATACAGTGTCTGTACTCCACTGATGTAGCCTGTGTCCTGTGTAATTAATGCAGCTGGCGGGTTGTTTGTGATTGGCAGGTGAAGTTTGCTTCTGTTGCCCACACTGATACGACTGCGAGAGATATATACGACAACAAACAACACTTACAGCGAGAATTAGCGCGAGGAAACCCCCTTTCTACCGTGCACAATGCTTCTGTGCGGACGGCCATTTTAAATTAAATGAATAAATTTGGAAGCTTAATTATTTTTGGTGCTTTGAGCTATTATTCTCCTCTATGGGAAAGTGAGGGATGAGATGAGAGAAAGGGAGAGAGGATATATGATCCCTAGAAGACAAATGTATTTGCTCAAAATCTCTTAATTTTTTTTTTTTTCCCGTCTTGTGTCTCTCCTTCAGTCCCCGATAGGCATAACTTTATTTCTTTCACCCGTCATTAGATTGGCTCGAAAACAAACTCAATTAACCTCATTTCTCCCCTTTAATCGTCTATTTCTAGAAGACATCCAACACACGCAGATATGTGTAACTGGCTCTGATACTGGTACTGTAATGGTAGTAGTGTAGCGTTAATGTTAAAAAGCAGTCGTAACAACAGCCTTGATGAGAGCAGAGAGTCGTTATTAACCGCAGCCTGTCAGTCTCTCCACTTTCAGCCCCACACATGGTGTTTTTGGCCAAGTGTAATTCAATCAATTCACACTAACTCTCTCCTCCTCCCCTCTTTTCCTGCTGAACTTGCTAGGTCATGTTCTGTGGCTCGTATGTTTGATTGAGGCCTCCCCTCTCGTGTCTGGACGAGAGGGGAGGTGGGCTCCGCGGGGAGAGACGGCCCGGTCGCATCGGGACTGAACTTCCCTGAGCTGGGAAACAATTACAACTCCCCCCCTCCTCATCTCCTTCTCCTCCTCTTCATTTCTCCTCCGTCTGTCCGCCACTCTTCTTTTCTTTCTCTCTCTTGCGTTAACACTCTGTCTCTTCCATCCCAGTCCTGGGGCACTATATACCCCTTTATTTATTTATGTATCAGGAGACGGAAATGGACTCCCACCCAGGGAAGAGGGGTGAGAGGGAGGTGAATTGTGAGTGCGTGCACATGTGTGTGTGTGTGTGTGTGTGTGTGTGTGTGTGTGTGTGTGCGCACACAGACATACAGTATATACAGTATATGTTGTGATATACGGAGTGAGATGCAGTATTTAAAGGTACCGTGTGGAGTTTTTGACCACTGGCAGTACTACGGGTCCAATACTGACTTAACTCAACTGTACAATAATTTGTGCACTAATTCAACTGTACATTACTCTGGCGTTAATACCGCATATATGGTGAACATTTCAAGAAATATTCTTATTTAATTCATACTTACACTTTAATTACATTTATATTTAACACACTTAATAGATCCCACTTCTCAACAGTTTGTATTTACTTATTTGCACTGTGATTATATGTTATATATTGTATGTCTTTAATGCACATATTTGTACATATTTATTATACTTTCATTTGTCATTTCTTATTCTTATTTACTTATATTTCTCTACAAATATTGTGTTATATATTGTAGCATTATATACATAATTTACATGTTACATACTCATTTATTTCTATTTTCTTACATTTCTTGTAAGAGCAACTGTAACGTCCCAATTTCCCCGGGGATCAATAAAGTATTTTATAAAGGATGTACTTGTAAGTATTACAAGTACATCCCCGTTTAGTTTGCATCATGAGAATGCATGTGTGAGCGACGTGATACACTATCCTGTTGCCGCTTTCACGCTATTCTGCTGATTTACAGTTGGCGGTGGTAACATGCAAAGAGTAGGAAGATGCTAACAAAGGCAGCGAAGAAGGAGACTGCTTGCTAGGAAACATAGCCTTAAATATACGTGAAAATATTTCAATTGCTAATGTTTTATGAGGAAGGAAATGCGTTCAACATGTTTGTCAGGCCTCAAGGATATACACAAAGAATACAATGAGTAACACTGAAAGTAGACATAACTTTGTTTACATGAAAACTCTCCAGGGCGCTCTTAATTCATATCATACACGTGTCGTGCATTTTGCAACTCGAAGAGCAGACGAACCACAGAGGATGTTGCCATGGCAGCAGAGCAGTGTGCTTCCTCTCATCCTTTTAGTTTTTGATTTTAGTTTTTAATGTTCACACACTCACACACATTTTGAGCCCCTTTAATGTGAGCACATTTTCCAGAGAAGAGTTTTAAATTGTTGAAGAAAATGCCCTCGGCCAAAAAGTCTCAGCCGCAAAAACAATACAGAAAAATCAACTAAAATGGAAAAGACAAAAAAAAAAAAAAGAAGCAGGCGGACCATTAGATGAGAAGTTCTGATTGTGTCGGGCACTTCCCAGCTCCTTCCTGTACGCGACCTTTGCCTGACCTCCAGGAGACCCGTTTCAAAGAAGTCAAGGACTTCTGCTCTGCCGCTTCGGGCTCGAGGTGGAGGAAGACGGGGTGAGCTGAGGTTCAGAGTGCCTGCTTTCTGTTCGCACCAGAGCGTACGTTATCACCTCCATCACTGCGGCACGCTGTTGTAATTGCAGCCTGTGATCTCTTTCTGGCCGAGCCTTCATTTTTTCTGAAGGTCTTTCAAATGTTCCCCTCCGCCCTGTTGTCACCCTTCAACCCTTTCACTTCAAATACTTGAAAAGAAAATCAGGTTCTTTGCCGAAGGAACACTAACGTAACGTTTGCCAAGTCTGTGTTTGAACTACATGTGTGATTTATTGTAAACATCACAAATAATAAGGAACCAGCCAAACAGTGAATCAGGCTTGATAATGTTTGATTTCTGTTGTAGTCTGCTTGACATTGCTGGACTTTGTCAACTGCTGCTCTGTCAGAGTTTTGAATGAAGTGGATTTGGGGGGGGGGATTTGAGATGCTTTGAATATATTACAGTCTCAGCTTTCCAAAGAAAACATGCTTTGCTGTAAGTTTGTACTGGCTGAGGCAGCGGCATGCAAAATGTATGAGATATGTAGCAAAGTCATGGTTTAAGTGTGAGCTGTGTTTTGTCACTACTCTTAAAGATACACAAATGTTTGTTAAATCTAAAAAAAAAATCTGTATTTTTATGAACAAATTTACACATCTGTTTGAGTCTACCGGCATCAAGACTTTATATTAAATGACCTTAAATCAGACTTTAAGTTAAAACACAACTGGTTTGATAGATTCGGGATGACACAGCTCAAGTAATTCTTTTCACAATGTGTGTGTAGTTATGTGGTGAGAGGTTGGCTATTCGTGGTTCATGTTTTAAATATGCTGAATATTAAACTAACTTAAAAATATTACATTTAAAATCACAGTGAAATTTATGGGAATTGTTATAATTTCCAAGATAATAGTTGTGACTGAAATAATTCATATTTTAATGCAAAAATAATTTCAGAATGTGTCTTGGCCTGTGTGGTATTGCAAAAATACTTAAAAATATTTATTCTGTACTGTATTTTACTGTAATAAGACCGACTTTTATATTTTTATTGAACCAACTTTGATTGAAAAAAATAAAATAAAAACAGCCTGTGACCTGGATAGATCAGGATATTAAATACAAACTTCAGCTAGTATTATTCACAGTAAAAAATGTGCTTATGCTGCACTAATGTGTGTGTGTGTGTGTGTGTGTGTGTGTGTGTGTGTGTGTGTGTGTGTGTATTTGCATGTGGTTTGCAGCTCATCACCTGCAGGGCCAGGTCTGTTCCTTATCACTTTGTTCCTCTCCGATTGGCTTTTATCGGCCCTCTGAGCTCTGATTGGTCTTTATCTCTGAGCCCAGCTCTGATTGGGAGGTCATAAAGCCTCGCTGCAACGGAGCGTAAATAGCCTGATAAAACACACTGATACCAGAGTTCAGCTCCAACGCTCTCATAATACTCCACATTATATCCTGACCCTCATCCTGTTTCCACCAGATCCTTGCCCTCTCCATCCATACGCAGTCCCTCCTTTAATGTTACGTAACGTGTAATTTAATGAGTTCAGTACATGAACTGAAGGTAGCTTTTAATAAAGAGTAATGTAGTTTTTGTTCTGTAGTAGACATGGGTGGAATATAAGTGTAAGGACACTTTAGTACACATTTTTGGTACTAATTATTTCCATTAATAGGTACTTTTTACTAAATGTATTTGTCAGCTTTACTAGTGAATTTACAGATTACTAGACACCATCTCGCGATGCTATCACACCAGTCGCGACACGAAATCGGACCAGGGGCACAAAGTGGGGGCAAACGGCCCCTTCCTCACTTCCTACCCCCCCTACATCTGGCGCCCTAGCTCGGACTACGACCATCTTCCCAGTTTAAAGACTGCATCTTGCACGGCTAAGACACAATCACGGTGACAAAATCTGTCCACAGACAGACAAACAGATATATAAACACCTGGTAAAGTTCTCTAAACCTCTTCTGTGGTGTATAAAATAGTTAAAAATAGCTCCACATCAACCAACTATGTTTGTAAAATTCTGCTTACACAATAATGCATCAGTAATAATAATCCAATAATATAATCAAGAATAGTAAAACACTTGCGGGGACCATTTCTCTGAATTATGAGTACTTTTACTTTTAACATTTTTAACCCATTAGTGACATTTTCAGTGCAGAACTTACTCTTATGTCTTACTCTAAATGAGTAAAACACTGATATGCAGATATCCAGCTGATATGAGTTAGTCTATACCAAATTAAATTAATTCTTACGTTATAGCAGCTCATATTTCCAGTTGCCATTTTGCCAGAATTGATATGATTGATTCATGTATTACTAGCCTTATTGTATTATAGCCAAACTGAACACAGATTTAGGACTGTACATGCCAACCCACCAAACTTAAAATGTTCTGTTTCAGAATTCACAACCTAATCTTCTCTGAAATATTGTTCTTTATCGCCATTGAAAGCTAATTTCAGTAGTTCAACCTTTTGTCTTCAAGATATTCCTGTAGTGAAATATGTACCTCTAGGGGGTAGTAGTAATCAAGAATGGTTACCCAGTGACTGATTACTGTGTGTGTGTGTGTGTGTGTGTGTGCTGCTCTAAAAAGAGAGAAAATAGAAAGAGAAGATGGAAATGAGGAAAAGAAAGAGACGTTTAATCTTTCCAGGGGATCCAATGCATTCACATAAAAACAGGCTCTCTTACTTTCCAAATGCTTCTCTGAAAGTTCTTGGTTTTACTATCAGAGAGTTTAGACAGATTAATTATCAGTGATTCTGTTTGTTACACTTGTATGTCCTGTTTTCTGGCAATTTAAATAACTATAAATCTATAAATCCTATAGAATATAGTGTCATGGGATGACAGAGGAGAAAGTGGAGCCAGGGCTGAAAAAATATTCTTCCCCTGTTTAATAATGTTCAAAACTGTGATAGTAAAAATCTGCCGTCTGATGCAGAGATGAGTGCATACCATGTTTGATGTGTGCAGACAGTCTCACTCAAAATGTTTGAAAATCAATCTTTTAGGTGCTATAAATCCTACGGTTCCAATATATGTCACTTTTCATACTTAATAACACATTACGGCAGCAGGAGCAAAAGGAGCATTGACTTCACTTCACATATAGTGGATTCACATAAAGGGTGAGCCTTCGCAAATCTTCTTCCTCGATGAAGAAGGAAGAGCCCGAAATGTCCTTGTGTTTAGTGGGCTGTTGTAGAGCTGCAACTAATGATTATTTTCAATGTCAATTAATCTGTCGATTATGTTCTTGATTAATCGATTAGTTGTTTGGTCTATAAAATGTCAGAAAATGTTGATCAGTGTTTCCCAAAGCCCAAGATGACGTCCTCTAATGTCTTGTTTTGTCCACAACTCAAAGATATTCTGTTTACTGTCATAGAGGAGTAAAGAAACCAGAAAATATTCACATTTAAGAAGCTGGAATCAGAGAATTTTGACTTTTTTTCCTCCTTAAAAATTACTCAAACTGATTAATCTTTGCAGCTCTATACTGTTGCAAAGGATTTAATGTGACTTTAATAGAGCTACAAAACCTTACAGCTGTACATTATACAGTAATTCAGTAATAAGTGATTGCACACCATACCAGTCACTTCTGTTTTGTTATTTGCATTTAAACACCTTTTTTTAGAGAAACTTTCATTAAATATGATAAACCTATTTTGTCTTCTTGTGCAACATCGTAGCAAATGTTGAACAGAGTTGAACTGAAGTGTATGACAAATCATTTAAAATGCTCATGAGGTTTTCCACTGTGGAAAATGTCCCTTCGCCCCGAACTATTCTCTCCCTCGGTAACCGGCTCAGACCTTTTAGTTTAATGGTGTATATCAAACACATCCAGATCTCAATTATCATTCTTAATGAGGGAACGACTCTGGAGGAATCCCTTTTCCATCTGCAACCTTCAAAGGTCCTTAAAAGAACATCTGAGGCTCTTTATCGGACGAAGTTTCTCCTTCATTTGAATAATTCTCCTAAATCGGCCAGAGGGAGATATGAGAGTGAAGAGCGAGGTCCTAAAGTCTTGGAGCTGAAATGAGATCTGGGTATCGCAGGGAGGGAGACGTAGTAGCCTATGATATGGATTAGAGTTCAGGGATCTGTATCGTTCTCTTCTCCCCCCTTTTTTCCCCCTTCTCCTTCCACTTACAGTATGTTCCTCTGGTGTTTGCACTACAGCCTTCACAAGTGCACTGTATACCCACGTACTCCAGACACATTAACATACACACTTGCTGAGAGGTAAAAGGAGGGTCAGGAGGTGTTGGAGGAGAAGAGAAAACGTCTAAGATGTGTGTGTTCACAAGGCCTGTATCTCATTACATAGGAGTGTGATAGCCATCAGAGTCAGAATAATATTTAGCACATGCTGCCTGCTAATGAAGCGGTAATGTCCACAGACTGGAAATGAGAACCAGAGTGGCCTCTCTTTCTTTTATCCTCTCATCTTTACAGCCCTCACCTTCCCATCCCTGCTTTCTGCTGAATATTGATAATCTAATGACCGAATCCTGCCCATTATTTACTGTATTTGTGACTTTGTTTCCAAAATCCTTTCTGCTTTCTTCTTCTTCTTTTGGGAGTTGTGCAGATGAGCTGCAGAAGGGTTGTACATGACATTACTAGTTTCTTTCTTTCGTACCAGACGGAAGATGATGTGATGGCGCGCATATTTTAAAGAAGTACCGTTACTGTAGCAGCTGCTTCGGGATTTGTCGATTCTCGTGATTTATTTATAAAACAGAAAACATATGATAAGCTTATACATTATGATGCATATTTATATATTAAACTATTCAACAGTATATAAAATAGTTACAATTAGCTCCACCTCGACCAACTACAGCTGCTTCATGATTTGTTCATTCTTGTGATGTATTTATGAGCTGAATCACTCAATCTTCACATTCACTGCAGGAACGACTGAACTGTTTAATTTATGACTAAAAGGCTGCTGATTGAGCATTTTAACTTATGATCACTTATTTAAATACTCAAGTAAAGTAAAAGTACTTCAGACTTGTACTTAAAGCAGCAGTGGGTAGAATTGGAGCAAATATGATTGAAAAAATGTATTTTTATAAAACGGTACCTATATCATGACAGTAGTGCATGAGACAGGTAAGCTGAAAAAACTCAAGTCCTCTGTGTCCTCCGGTGCTCCTAATGGCATCTGCAAGATTTCACAGACCGGTGGAAAACAAGCAGTAAGAGCCGAGCTGGAAATGATTGATGTTTGATCGGAATTCGCGAGTGATTGACAGCTGCCTCTGTTAAATGAACAGCCAATAGAAACGCTCTCTCTCTGAAATGACCTGTGATTGGCCAAAGTCTTCCGTCATGGGCTAGATTATTTAAAGCCTGAAAACAGAGCCATGAGGAGGAGCAGAAGTCTAGTTATCTCTCAGAACACTTGAATTACAATATGCTGAAGGGTTATTATGGAATTTTGCCAAATGATGCCAAAACCTTTCTGCCTACTGCAGGTTTAAGCACTTGAATAAAATTGAAGACATCTTATTTTGCATTGAGATGTTTTGGTAGTTTTTTGTGTCCATTTATCTGCACTCAGAAACTAAGAGTCAAGTTGAAACAAAAGAGTTTCTAGCGTTATTTTCACATCGTTTGTTGATGCAAATCTATCACGACTACATGTATCACAGGCAAATCATCTGTAGGGCTAGTACAGTTGTCTTGTTGTTGTTTTACAGTAAGTCGTAAAAGTGTTTGAATACCACATTATAATCCATCCATAACCGCAGGCTTTTGTATTGCAAATGCATGTTTACAACTGATGTTCTAAACAAAGAAGTGCTCTTACAACACAACACAATGAAGTGCAAAAGAAGTATAATTTCAAACTATATTTAGCAACATAGCAGCCAATTACTGTAAAAGGAGTTTGCTGTGTGTTGTTAGACTTGAGTACATTCATTGTTGAGTAATAATATTGTCTGGATGGAACTAGCTGTTGTATAATACAGATTTTTTACACATATACCTTTGTAAATGAAACTTGATTGGTTACATAGCAACAGACACACACTAAAATAAAACTGTTATTATCTACTGTTATCTCGGACCACACTCATGGCTCTGATGGTGGATTAGGTTTATAGTCAAGACATAAATTAGGTTTTATAGCTCCACAATAAAACACTCTTTATTTATCTTTATTTCGGTGTACTGACGCTCCTCTGCTAGTTTATTGGTCTTCATTTGGCTAGTGGTTGCAATGAAGGTAATGGCTCAGATTCGTCTTTGCTCTCATATGTGGGTTTGTGTGACTGTTTTGTGAACATGGCATCAATTAATTTATCAAACAGTTTGATACTTTGTATTAAATGCAGGCTGTGGTTTGTATAATGATATAATATGACATTATTAGAATAAAGCCCTTTTGTAATTCTTGCATTGAAAAGATTAAACCTAAACAACTTTTCTCATCTCTCTGCTTTACATTCACACACATATTCAGTGTTTGCAGTCGCTAAAGGGCAAATGCAAATCATCAGAAAGTTAAACCAAAAGAGAAAGCGGATCTGAACTCGGCTTATTTGGTTAATGCCATTAAGTCTGTCTGTGTCATTCACCCTCCACACAGCCCGTCTTTTCTCTCTTTTACACTCGTGCACACACAAAAACACCTGCACAAAAGAAAAAGTGATTGTTTCAACTTTCACCCGTGCCCCCTCTTTTCTCTCTTTTCTCTCTCTCCAGCCCTCTTCGTTGTCGAGAAGATTTACATGCTCTTTTCTGGCTCTTTTATGCAGAGACTATCCTCCTCTGTATAACCCCCCCTCCCTTTCTCTCCCACCCGGTCGCTGCACAAACACAGCTGACAGGAGGTGGAGGCGCTGCCATGACACAGTCGCGTGCCGTCCAACAAATCCCTCTCAATCCGCCAGCCAGCAGGCCCCGAGTGGGCATGTGTGTGTCTTTGAAACGGTCTTCAGTTTTGGAGTGTGCATCAGTATATTTTACGGGCTTAGCATCTGTGTGTGTGTGGGTCTGTCATGCTCCCTGAACGTTGTGTCTCTTCATAGCTTCTTCACTATGATGATTTTTAATGCTGTTTGTCCTCCGGATTGAGAGGAGAATTAATTGATTACTGCTTTTAAAAAGAGAAAATCACACACTCGATTGATTGACTTGGAGAGCCAGTCAGCGTATTGGACATCAGATACAAGTTTGTTTTGAGCCAGCTTGTTGCGTTCATCAATGCTCTGTCTGATCAGTTTGTCAATCTTCATCAATCAATATGTCTATCTGGTGGACCAGTCTTCCTATAAATCCATCTTATCTCTTTTTTTTTTTTGGTTAAAAAAAAGTTTCACCAAACACTAGTGTCTACTTAGTGAATTAGATTTGTGAAATCCAATATGCTGCAGCATTTATTGCTAACTCAAGTAGAAAACAAGTCTACAGCCACACTTAGCGAAATGCTAATGTCAGCATGCTAACATACTCATAATGACAATGCTCACCTGGTGATGTTTAGCAGGTATAATGTTTACCATGTTCACAGTGGTATTAAGTCATAAATCAAAGTATTGGACAAACGTTAGTAAAGTCATCACTAACGTTATTATAAATCCTCCTGAGGGGAACATGAATGTCTGAACCAAATTTCATGGCAATCCATCCAATTAGTGTTGAGATATTTCAATAACACATGTGAATGCCACAGTGGTGCAAGAGAAAAAGTCAGAGGACCACTCAAGTCAGTAGGATTCATCCTCTGGGGACCAAGAATGTCTCTTTAAAATGTTATAGAAATCTTATCAAACAGTTGTTGTGATATTTCAGTATAGAAAATGTAGTCTGTCGTTCTAATAACAAGGCATCCAAGGCCTGAACAGTTCTTTTCATCAACAATACGACCACATAGTAGTAGAAACCTTAGTATGAAACCATACATACTATTTCCTGTGAAATATTACATTATGCAAACATATAAATATAACATAAATATCCCACGATGCAATGCGGTTGTGACGTCAACATACATTCATGGACAGCTCTGTAACGCCAATAACGCTTCAATTTAACTGTTACGCATAACATTTCACATTGCTAGGCGTAATATATGTTTTAAAATTGATTCAGATTTTCATTCTCACAAATCATTGTTTTGGTCACATGAGGTTGGCACCAGTTACCATGGTTACACATCTACTGCTCAATGCGTCTGAAAAGATACACACTGCTGTTTATTCACACAAAAGTATGAACGATAGTACACATACAGTATTGGGTATGTAGTGCATCGTATGCGATTTCAGACGCAGCCTGTTTCTTTTCAGCAGTTTTCAACAGGCTTTTCATGCGTGACCTTTGCTCTTTCACACTACGTAAAGAGGTTGCTGTTTGTCTTTGCTGTTGTTAGGACGCTATAAAACCACACTGATGGACTATTGTCATGTAAATACCGGCTGCCGGTGGTCTATTGTCGATGGTGTCATAATGTCAGATTCGGGACAGACATTGTATTTATTTAAGTAAATGTTCTTACATGTTTAAATCATGATGCGCGTGAAGTATCACAATTGCACACGATATTTACATGTGTTTATATTGTGTGTGTGTCCTCTTCATACATTATGTGTCAGAGATACAAGTCAATGATGGATGGATGTGCTTTGCTGTGTGGCATTTTAACCAGGTCTTTAGAAACAACTCTGCAGCTGCCTCCTGCTACATGGCACTGTGGGTTAAACACACACACACACACACGCTGCAGCCCTCCAGCTCTCCTCAGTCCAGGGGGCAGTAAAGTGGTTATCTCTCTCTCTCAGATCCTAATCTGACAGCAGCTCCTGCCTGTTGCCAGGTTACCCCTTGGGCGTCAATCTCCATTTAAATCCTTGCTGCCTCCCCGCCCACCCATCAACACCAGCCCTGTACACCCTCCACTGCCGTCCTCCACTCCCCCCTTCTCACCCCCCCAGCCCTGAGGGTCCGCTCTCTCCTCCCTCACCCCTCCACCAACCCCCACCAGTCTGACTGTGACGCTGGCATCAGGCTGAATTCACACAGGGCTGCAGGTGACACATGGATGCTTTGGAATCAGCTGCTATTCAGGGAAAAAGTGTGTGTTTTTACGACGCAAGCTCGCTTGGTGGAGTTTGTTCGACATGCCCCGCACTGCAGGCTGTTCCCAGTGTGCTTTGGCACGGGTTCACACACACACAGTGTACAACCTGGTGTTGTAGAGCAGGGGGATATGGGCTGAGTGGGTTTGTTTGAGAGAAGGGCGGCAGACAGGGGGTCTGCTCGCTGCAGGAGGATGTGGGCAGAGTCTGCTCTGCTCAGACAGATGAGGGGAAATGATGGAGAGATGGAGCGATAGGGAGGCTGATGTCTGAGGGAACGTTCTTCTCCTCCTTCTCTGTGTCCTCCCCTGGCTTGTGAATGGAGGTCCATTGTGTATGTTGGAGGAGACGTCTTGGATGTTGACCTTTACCCAGAGGTTACGAGGCGAGCTGGGCGGATGAGAGAGAGCGCATAATTGCAGCACAAACACAAAGACGAACCCACTGAGAGGCCCGGCCGTCATGCCAGTTGGACCTTCGAGAAGCTGTACAGTAGTGTGTCTGTCCACTCTGTTGGTTTGATCTATTATCTATTGTTGACTGGTTAGAGCCTGGAGGCAAAGGCAGTTATAGCATTGTTTTCCATAGAAGGAAGAAGGAAGCACACACACCTGTTGGGAGGTACAAATGTAGGTGTGTTGGCTTTGTTTTAACTGGTGTGGAGGAGGTTTTAGGGCTTTTCTTGGAGAGTTTGTCGCTTTATTTGGCTTAGTAGTAAGAAACATGTAAAATGAAATGCTTATTCCCTTTTGCTTGTATTTTTTTAAGGCTGGATAAATATTGCCTCTTCTTAAACCACCCAGAGATCACCATGCAGGCACCTCTGAAGGGAGGATGTGGTGGGTTCACTTTTGTCCCCCATCAATTACACTGAAGTCGCTAGTGGTTAAACGGTGGAATTACAACTTCCGTGTCCGTCACGTGATACCATTGGGCCCAAAAAGACTTTTTCCCATAGACTGACGTTGGGAAAGAGACGTCTGTAACTTGGCAGATCTTTTTTTTTTTTTTTAGGTAAATCAACTTCCCATTATGAACATTTGATTAGCCCTTATTTAAATCATTAAGTCCTAAAAGTTGTAAAATGCACTACAAATGAGACCTGGCCTAGCCTCTCTCTATATGGTGGGCGAATGAGGAAAAAGTACCAAGCAATAATAGATTTTAACAGGTCAAAGATAAGCACAGTTCATAGTATATTTGTGTAGGTATATAGAGCCTATATTGGATACCCTTTTCCTGCCTTTTAGTAAGAGATGTTGTGAATGAGGAAATAGAGTGATTTAATATGACATTTGTGTTTTTGTGCGAAGCGAGGGCTGGGAGGCGGGGTTAGAGGAAATGCTACTGCGCCTGCTCTATGGGCCCATGGATGCCAAAGATCGCCAGAAGATCCGGGTACTTTATTGCTCGGCAGTCAAGCTATCATGCGCCACTGAGCAACTTTCATAGGAATGAACGGGCGCCCGCTTACAACGCTGTATCTAGTTCTCTTTATACATCCATGGTCTGTCTGATGTGCAGTGATTGACATTGTGTCAGAGACTCCTGGCTGTGATTGGTTGTGTTTGTTCGGGCGCAGTGGATTCCTGTCATTCTTGCCAATACCATTAAGTACTCACAGATTATGTGTCTCATGTACTACTGTCAGGATATAGCGACAGTTTCAGCAAATATGACAAAAAGTTATCTTTTTTAATAAAAGTTGCCATGCCAAACCCAAACTTATCCATATTTTACTTGCCATCACCATGATCCCAACATTAACCACACCATACCTGCCTTGTGTAGATATTGTTAAAAGCAAGAATTTAAAAAAAACATTGTCATTGAAACACAATCATTTATTGAATCTTTCAATATCTATGTTAGTGTCAGGCAATAGGGTTGGGAAAAACATACAAGGGGAGACAAAGTTGAGACAAGAGATGGTGGTGAGATTCGTGTGTGTGCTTTGCAGTGGAGTTGACACTGAGCCATCCTTGGCACTTCCAAGCTGGTGCTTGGTGCCAGGGACCCAGAGGACCCGAGGTTTTGGGTGGAGGTGTGTGTGTGTGTGTGTGTTTGTGTGTGACTGCAGTCCAGTTGGCTCACTCCTGGTCAGTGTGTCAGTCAGCCTGTCGTGTGAGAGGGCATGCTCGGTGCATCTGAAACCTCTGGGCTGACGGCCGGCGGGCATGGCTCAGCCGCCGGTGCTCCACCTGGCTGATTGATGCGGGCCTGTTTGAAGTCCTCTCAGGGAGAATGCGCTCCATTCATAAGCTGCTGCACCCTCCACACTGCTGGCCCCACCTCTCACTGCTATCCCTCCACTCTGTTAACAGCTGAAATGCTACACGGCTCAGAGCTCATGGTAGTATGAACCTGAGGTGGACAGACAGCAATATGATAGATAGCCTCAGGATATTCTCCATCTGTGTGGAGCCTGTTGTGGCTTTAGTTTCCTGCTCTTCTGATTTGAATATACTGTACTGTGTGTGAAGATATGACCATCCCTACACCTGGTTACTGTTGAAATTCACCAGAGGACTTACTAATTGACCACCCCACAATATTATAAGGAAGTAAAAATATTCGTTTTTTAAACAGCTGATTATTTTCTAAATCAATCTATTAATTGTTTGGTTTATAAAACATCAGAAAATAGTAAAAAAAATTTAAAAAATAAAATAAAATTCCCTCAAAATGTATCGAAAATTACTTTATTATAAACATTATTTAATAATTATATTCTGCTATTTCCCAATAGCTGGGGATTTATTTATAAATCACACAATGGTGAGATTTGTGCCTGATCAGAAGTGTCTTCTATTAGTCAATGAAGAGCAGCTGACAGCCGCGTCTCAAGCCTAAGGGCCCTATTTTAACGATTATATGCTATTTTAGCATTTTTGTATGTGTTGGCATGTGTGTGTATGTGCACACGCCTGGTCATGCGTGTGTCTTTCTTGCGTCTTCTTGTATCATGCACATATTTGAGTATAGGTCCCTTGCAATTTCTATCAGAGCGATCTGCTGTTGACAGGCAGAGACAAGGTCAGTTCCTGGCCCTCTCACCATGCTTTGTCTGTGGGATCCCTGGAATGTGCAGGAATGTGGGCTCCGACAGGTGGAGAGGTTCTCCTCAGAGACAGACACCCAGACACAACCCCAAACCCCCTCCCTTCCCGCCTCTTTCTCTCCCTCGACTAGTCTCTCTGCCTCCACGCTATGTACACCCTGCCTGGTCCCTCTCTTTCAAGTTTCCCCTCACCCTGTGTGTGAAGAATGAATGTCAGGAAACCACTCTCCTCTTTTCTCTCTGCACATGGTGAGCAGAAGAGAAAGGGAGATAGACAAACTGGAGAGAAAAGGTTGATTTAACATGAGAACAAGAGTCCAGGCATTTCCTTTTATTTTTTTTCCTTCTTCCTCCGTCTGATTGATTGCGTTTGGACACCATTGTCTCCACATATAGAGAGATATTCCCATTCTTCTGCAGATGGACTGTCAGGGGAAACCTGGCCTCTCGCTCCCAGCGCTGGTTAATTTAGTCTACCTTCTCCAGGTTAAACTGGAGAAATAACCTGCCTCCAGTAGAGCTGGATAAAACTGAAAAAAAACCTTCTACTGTCAGCTTCCCTCATCGCCCCCATCCACCCACCACCCTCTTTCCTTCACTCAGATTGTTATCGTCAGTTAGATTATTGCTTCCTGTAGAGACCTGGAGCTCCCTCTGCTCTCAGTTTTATGTTCCTCATGTTCCTGAATGAAGCGTAAGGCCAAATTATTATCCACACGCAATGAGATGTACCTAGACTTTATATGTCAGTGTATAGGTTGTTTCTTTTTATTTTTCTTATTCTCTCTATTTCTATTTTATGTTGTATGTGTGGTCCTGCCTCTTAAGTTTTAGTGTGGTTTTGGCCATGTCTCCTTTGAAAAAGGATTTCATGGGAATTTCAAATTCATGATAACAAAGGAGTGCAAAACATCGTTTACAATGCAATGATGACAAAACAATGACAACATTGCCTATAAAAGGTATTCACGCTCTTGGAGGTTTTCATGTTTTATAGAATCTATTTAGACTAATGTGACTTTTTTTGACACTGATAAACAGAAAAAGATAAAACCTTTTGATAAGGTGAACCCTTATGCAAATATGTATTTTGTATTTTATATTTGTGATTGGGGCAGCTGTGGCTTAGAGGTAGAGCGGGTCGTCCACCGATCGGAAGGTCGGCAGTTCGATTCCCGGCTCCTCCAGTCCACATGTCGAAGCGTCCTTAAGCAAGACACTGAATCCCAAATTGCTCCTGAAGGCTGTGCCATCGGTGTGTGAATGAGTATTTAGATTAGATCCTGATGTATAGCAGCCTCTGCCATCAGTATATGTGTGTGTGTGTGTGTGTGTGTGTGAATGGGTGTATACTCACATGTAGTGTAAAGTGCTTTGAGTGGTCGGAAGACTAGAAAGGCGCTATATGACTGCAAGTCCATTTACCATTTATGATTAATTGAGATTTAGAGGTTTGTTTTCAATTTGACCTTATAGGGTCTTTTTCTGTTAATCTTTGTAAATAACATTAAATCTCCTCTGATTCAGTGTTGTCAGACAATAAAAGGCGATAACTTCCAAGGCAAGGTGCTGCAAATAACTTAGATAAAGGCAAAACATTATCAAAGACAGCACCTATATTTTTTATTTACACATAACCTTTGGCTTATCCAGCTGTCGTAACAAAATTAACTTCAACATAGATGGACTTTGGCAAGCACATCCTATTGTTTCCACTATGCTGGGGTTTTTACAATCAAAGAAATGAGTGATCTCATCACAAAGATTATAGACCTCTGTAAGCCTCTTCTTTAAGCCTTTATATTTTCCAGTAACTTTTGGGATTCTGGTTACAAGTTACAGTTGTCCGTCTGTGATTTCTGTTTTCATGCAAGTTCAGTTTAAACTCCCTTTCAAATTGGACATAAAGATCACATGTTGACATGTACTGTGGAGCCACACTGTGTTACTACGGTGGCCTGGGTTAAAGAAAAAATAATATTGGAATAAATTGTCACCATATTCAAAACAATGAATATAATGGTTATGCCATTTTCCAGTTTGCATGCATCACATTTGTTTGAATCCAACGCAAGCATCATTTAATTTTCTGTTGTGTTGACAGAGAGACTAACATGAAACGTCGCCATAAATCAACCATTGAGCATATTTGCATCGTGATTTTAATTTTCCTACACACAGTTGCACACACACTATTCAAATATCTCATGTCTACATCCTCCTCTCCGCGTCTTCACCCTGACTACAGTGCGGTGAACCAGCCGTCCCATTACTGCATCACTTCTAGGGTAACTGGAGCCACCCAGGCCCCTCTGACACCCACTTCAACACACTCCGTCCTGTAAGACTTCTGTGTCCTCTGATTAGATTTGACTCCGCAAATTGAATCTCCCTCTGAAACAAACACCCTTTTATGCACATGAGCATACACACAAACACACATGAACTGGACATTGAAACCCTACTTAGTTGATTGTTTACGCGGTGACTCTTATTCTCTGTAAAAGCTGCTAATAGGAGCAAATTACTGCCAACAACTTGGAAATATCAAGTGCCTGACTGCTCGGCTGTAATGGAGTTAACTGCTGACCAATTCAATTATGGGCCTGCGAGGGGCTCGATGGAGCCCGGGGAGGGACGGATGGGATGGAGAGAGGGGCGTGTCGGCCTCAGGGGACGGGGGAGTGGAGGGTACCTGGCTCCTGGGCCGCTAACTGTCACTGTTGGGCTGTAATCGCATTTGGAGTGGACCATGGGGTAGAGTTGCCCCTGCCATCCAGACTCGAGCAGGAGATGTGATCTGATCAGTATTTATTAGCAAACATAAAACAGCTGCTCAGCTCAGGGCATCTCTTATTCCCTATCTGTTTCTAAATGACTCTTCTTTTGTCTCTCTTAAACAATTATTCCAAGTCGTCCATTAGCGCTTCCTGAGCAGCGCTGCATGAAGGATTGACGTATTTCCATTTAAGAGAAGTTTGGTTGAACTAAAACGCTTAAGATGATTGAAGGTTTCATTGAGGTTAAGGACATATAACACCCTTCTGAGTCAGAGCAGTTTCAGCCATTGAGGACCACGGCGTGTTTGTTTTTGTTCTGCTTTGTGAGAGACATTAGGCTGGCGGGTGACCCGGGAGGTCAGCGAGAACACAGCTCTCAGCTCGCCGGGTCAACTTTGTTTGACGTCTGGAAATGTTCGAGCGGTAACTCAAACCAGGCCTGTTAATCAAAGCTAATGCAGGTTTGATGCCGCTGTATTTCTCCCTCTATCTCCACTTCATTTAACCTCCATTACCTCGGCCTTGTTTCTTCATTCCACGTCCCTGTCCTCCCTCCTCAACCCCTCCTCCCCGTCCCCCTCCTTGTCTCCCTGTGGTGCTCTGTTCAACTGGCTCCATAACTGGGACCCCCCTCCCTTCAGCCCCGCTCCCCTCAGGCATCCTAAACCTCATTTACACAGATATGTTTAGCCAGCACAGGAAGCAACCCGTGCCCTTAACAAAATTACGGTCCAGCCAGCGAATGAGCCGCGGGGCTGGTCTGCAGGGACCAATCATAGAGGGCCTCGGCTCTACCACTTCCTCCTTTGAAAGGAGAAAGGGGGACTCCAAAATGCCGACTTTTTTGTATCCCCCTTTCTGTGAGACGACTTTGGACCCAACCAAAGAGCTCACCTCTCCCGATGTGAACTAATGTACTCCATTACAGCTTTTATACGGGCTTCATGTGCAGCTTTGAACGATGTTAATGATAAGGATAGTAATGATGGTGATGTAAATGCACTGAGTGCTGCGTTAACAGACCCAGGGTGCATGGCCGCGCTCTGATCACTATCTCTGCGGCGCCTCAGTAATTTGGCTCTGAAGTTTCGCTCTATTAATGGTACTCTGCTTTTCCTTTTTCCTCTCATATCCTTTAATTCTCCCCGTCCCTGCATTCCTCTTTATGTCTGGTGAAAGTCTCTTGTTCTTCCAGGCACAGACTCTAAGAGATCACACTGTTTATGTAGAAATCATATCACAAATGTATCAGAAATATTTGATATATTTCTAGTAGTGCTGTCAATTGATTCAAATATTTAATCGCATGATTGTCCATAGTTAATCACAATTAATTGCAAATTAATCACAGATTTTTTATCTGTTCAAAATGTACCTTAAAGGGAGATTTGTCAAGTATTTAATACTCTTATCAACATGGGAGTGGGCAAATATGCTTATATTACTTATTATACAAAATCAATTAACAACACAAAACAATGAAAAATATTGTCCAGAAACCCTCACAGGTACTACATTTAGCATAAAAAATATGCTCAAATCATAACATGGCAAACTCAAGCCCAACAGGCAACAACAGCTGTCAGCGTGTCAGTGTGCTGACTTGACTATGACTTTCACGTATCTTGAGGTCAGAGGTCAAGGGACACCTTTGAAAATGGCCATGCTAGTTTTTCCTCGCCAAAATTTAGCACAAGTTTGGAGCGTTATTTAACCTCCTTCTAGACAAGTTAGTGTGACATGGTTGGTACCAATGGATTCCTTAGGTTTTCTAGTTTCATGTGATGCCAGTATCTTCACTCTAGCTTGAAAACTGAGCCCGATACAACCTAAAAATTGCAAGTTGCGTTAATGCGTTAAAGAAATTAGTGGCGTTAATGCGTTATTATCGTGTAGTTATGCGATATATTAGCCCTAATTTCTTGGTATATAAAAAATGAAAATGAAAAAAGTCTATTCAAGTGCGTCTATTTTGCATTAGCGCCTCACAGCACGCCTTAACAACCTTCATGCTTTTTATTGCTGCAGGTCTGTGGCTCTGTGGGATAGAGCCTAAAGATGAGTGTCTCCCTTTGATTCCTGTTTAATATTCCAACGTTGTCTGTGGTCTTGGAAGGAGCATGAGGCCACTTAAACAAGCCCCTCTTCCCACTCCTCCCCCTTAAATCTGTTTCAGTATGCATCAGGGACTCTGGAGGGTAGCCATGTGAGATATCTCTCTCTCCCTCGTTCCAATCACCTCTCCCTCCATGCCCTCTGCTCAGGTAATTAACTTCTCCCTCCCATCTCGATCCCCTCCACGCCCAGCCTCTCTCTGCTCCTTATCTGGGCTCCTTTCAGACTGTTAAAACTATCAGCCTTCTTCCCCGTCCCCCCTGTCTAATTCCTCTAACTGAAGGTGGGGAATAGGTGGAAACTAATCCAGACCTGCCCTCCTCCACCTCCACCACTTCACCACCACCTTCCCATCCCGTCACTCCCCACATCCGCTCACCACCAGCTGAATCACTTTCCACCTGTTTTGTCCCCCTTTTTAAAAGAATCAGGGCTTTTCAAAGGTTCATCTTTCTCACCTTCAGTTTGAATGGAGATTCAAGAGCCAGAGATTGGATTAATTAGACATGTTATCCTGTTTAGTGAAAGAGAGACTTGATCCATGTTCACTATATCCTGATTAGGGCCTACACACACACACACACACACTGAGGAGGTGAGGTGAGCAAAGACAGGCTAAATCTTTGACTTTTGGAACTGCTAGGGATTAAAAGGAGATTGTAATTGCTTTTTCTCCCTCTCCCTCAGTTCATTTGTATTGACAACTTGTTAGTCCTCTGTCACACGGCAGAGAGCAGAGAGGTCGCAGCTCTATGAATAGAGTCGGGCTGTCACTTGACAAAGACAGAGCACGAATGAGAGGACAAGGAAGAAGCTTTTCATCTTTCCTCTAGTGAGGCTTCTTAGGCACTAATGCCAATTTATGATCTGATTCAGAGCGTATGGTAACGTGCACACAGCTGGCACATGTGAATGGAGAATACAAAGACAGGTACAATCTTTGGCAGATAATCACAGTCATGATAACCATAGTGTGATAATGGAGAGAGAGCTCCGATTGAATGTGAGAGGAATTAAGTGGGAAGATATAGTCATTCCTCTCGTGTCTTCCTTCTTTCTCTTTAGCCTCTCACTATTTATATCCCTCTCTAACAGCCCTTGACTCGTAGTGTGTGGTACTGCTCGCCGAGTTAGAGGTCAAGTGTTAAGTGTTGTGTGTGCGGTGAGGATTCGTTCCAGATCGTGTGTGGTTAACCGAGACGAGCACTGTTAAATATGCACAAAATATCCAGCTTGAAGTGGATCGTAAAAGTAAAGTCAGCAGTGAGTTTTCCAACAAAAGGATCAGAAATCTATGATTAATGTTTGTCGCATCAACACAAGAAATTACAATTTTAGAGGCTCTAAGATGGTGATTTCTTGAACTATTAAAGGAGAGGAAGGGCTGCAGAAATGAATCCGTTTAATCTGTCTCTTTAATCACAGTTTTTGGTTTCTCTATTTGAATAAATAATAATTATATTTAAAAAAAAAAATGGTATGACTTCACCATTCACTGCTTTCCAGCATATCAGTAGAAATTAAATAATGCAAGCTTAACTGTCTAATTTGAAAACTTTACGTACTAACTATTAGTTTATTGTCAAAACCTGATCAGAAATTTCTGATCAGAAAGTATGTCTTTAGATTAACGTTAATGGTGTAGCTCTAATGTTACAACTAGAATCATATTAAGCAAAATTAGAAACTATTTATTATGTACTTTAGGGCTGCATGATTTCGAAAGAATATTGAATTGTGATTATTTTGACTGATATTGCAATTGCGATATGATTTGTGATATTACAGATAATATTTTTTAAATTTTTTTATTCTCATTTTCATTGAAAAACATATTACAATGGTGGGATTTTTGTGGGGATCTGTACCAAACAAAGATGTTTTCTTCAGTGTGAAAGCTCGTCTGTCAGGCGTCTCTGTAGGGCGTTCATGAAGTTGAACCTCAGCCCTTCACCTGGGCTTTTAACATCAGCTGATCAGAGGTGCTCTCTTGATAAACGCAGAGTCTACAGTTTCACTCTCTGCATTGTGCTTTTGATTCCACTTAAACAGCCACAAAAAGAATCACGGATAGTTTCAAATTAAATTATTTCTGTATTGAAATCCTCCGTCACGGCCGCGGAACATACAATCAAGACGGTATAAATTTCTTTCCTTTTTTACTCCGCTGGCTGTATCATGTTGCCGGGACAAAGCCATGCAGATTCCTCCTCCTTTTACACTTCTGTCTATAGCCAGGAACAAAGATCTGATTCACACACCCTCTATACACTCTTCTCTCGCTTTTAGTGTTTACTGTTTACCGCTCTACACCATGTTGGCCTCTGACTCAGCCATCTTTGCTGTTTCAGTGAAAGCTGGAGGGTTTAAGGCTGTGGGAGCTGGAGCTGTGCAGGTGTCAGTGGGGGAGCAGGATGGATGGAGCAAGAGAATGACTTTGATAAAAGTAGAAATGGAGAGACGGAGAGCTGTAAATGAGAGGGTGCAATAGGAGAAAGGAAAGCACGAGATTACTCACAGTGCTTATCTCAAAGTGAAAGAAGGTTACAGTGACGAGAGGAGAGAAAAGGAGGGAGAGGGTTTAGTGTTTTGGGACAGTTGGTCAACGCAGAGGAGACGATGACTGCAGCTCCATATAAGACCTGGACCTCTGCTGGTGTCTGACCTCCCTGTGTAGTGACGCTGTATGAAGATGAAATATAACTGCCTTTCATCTCTCCCATCAGTCCTCCTCTCTTGCACCATATCTTCAACCATCTCAGAGAGGCGGTTGTTTGTAACAGCAGAGCAGAGTGCACAAGGTTGGCGTTTGACCACTAGTGGCGCTATGGAGACGTGCATTAGGACGCACATGTATGAGGGTGACATGATGCACATTCCTGCCAACAGGTTTTTTTTTTTCATGCAAGACATTTTGACATTTCACACAGTGGCCAACTCCGGGGTCTGAAAAGAGAAGCCAATGCTGAAGTGCGTTAAATTTGCATTCTTTCTAATAGCCAGCAGGGGGCGACTCCTCTGGTTGCAAAAATAAGTCTGATTGTATAGAAGTCTATGAGAAAATGAGCCTACTTCTCACCTGATTTATCACTTGACTATGAGTTTATGGTCTCAATCACTAGTTTCAAGCCTTCTTCAATACAGCATGATGTTCATTTAGTTAATTATGGTCCCATTTAGAGTCAAATAGACCATAAAGCAGGTTATGCTTTAGGGCGTGGCTACCTTGTGATTGACAGGTCGCTACCACGCCGTTGTCCAGTCTTGGAGTTGTCCGTGTTTTTGTCTTACAACTTTAACCCTTTCACAGTGTGTTTTCAGTTCATTAAAGTTAATTGTCGCCTAAAAATGTCTTATTCAGTGTTCGGTTGTACTTAGCTCCACCCTCTTGTGTCACTTCTGGTTGCAAAAAAACAAGATGGCGACGGCCAAAATGCTTCAAACTCGAGGCTTCAAAACAGCAGTCCACAAACCAATGGGTGGCGTCACGGTGACTACGTCCACAACTATATACAGTCTATGATTTCGCTGTAAGAAAAGCACAGGTGTAAATAATGAAATTAATGATGGCTGAATTCCATTTAGCTGCTTCAGTTTTAGGGTGCTGGTATTGTGCATGCCGGCTCACTATCACACTATCATGGCTTTTTGGGACATTCGAATGTAATGGCACCATTGTTAATGTTATTAGTAACACCTCGGCCTTTCCTACTATGACAAGTCAAAAGGCCTGCTATGAAAAAGGCCTGCTGCAGACAGCGGTACAGCGGCTATGTAGTGCATGCAGCCCAATCCACAGATTGATAGTTGGTGGCCAAAAATATGTATCAGTTGTTTATCAAAATACTAGGAAGCTTTTTTGCCAAGAGGTAGATGGAAGATTGATATGATAAATATAAAGCTAGAAACTCACCGTGAGCTTGCCAGGCAACGAGATCAGAAAAAATAGTCCGGCACATACTTTAGTATGTTTACTTTGGTTTTTGTACACATTAAACAAACAAGCTATAACATGTAAATTAATGAGCTCCAGAAGTACTTGTATAGGTAGATTTTATTACCATTGAACAGGCTAGCTGGCTAAGCTGGTCAACCTTTTCATATCACTCTCAGAAAGAGAATGAATAAGCACATTTTCAAAATGTCAAACTATTCCTTTAACATGGATGAGGATAATGCAGAAGAAAAAAATCGTTTTTGCAAGTGTTTCTCAGGCCTCAAGGATACACACAGTACATTTTAACACTGAATAACAATTTAATCATGCGTTGAATAAAAGCATCCTTTAATGGCTAAAAACCAAATGTAACTCTATTAGGAATTTGTTAGTGTTCACAGCTGTAACTCTACATCTTTGTCATGTTTCCTCTCACTGAAATTAGGACTGTCACAATATCAGATTTACCCCCAACTGAAATGGGTTCAATCACTCTGTGTTCCTGTCCCCCATTACTCCCCACCTGTACTCAGTCTTACAAGCAGCCCAGTCTAAGATTACCCACCATACCCCAGCAGCTTTGTTGGCATGACAAAGAGCGGAGCGAGCACTCAAATGACAAACTATGGAGTTGCATAAAACAACCACCACCCCTATTTACCGGCACAAAAACAGGCAGTCATGTAATGCGCACACTATATCTTTCTCTTTGTACCAGGTGTGCTGTTCTGCTCTTCTTCTTCTTTGTTTGTTGTTATATACCCCCTCCCTCCTCATCACCTGCACCACTATCTTCCCCAGCTCCTTTCCTCCGCATACTGAGTCGACCATCATCGCTCTCGCTGCGCTGCATCTACTTCTTCTTTATCTCATTGTTTTTCGTAGGTTACATAGAAAAATTATCATTTAGATGTGCTTGGCACTGTTGGATCTGTCTATCTTTTTTTCTTTTCATTAGTAGGTTGTTTGTCAAGTTATTATGTAGTATAAAATGTCCTTTCTCTCAAAATAAGCCAATGAGATGAAGTCTGTTGTATTTAGTGTTGAAACAGCTTAACAAAACAGTGTCTCGGGGACTGTTTAAGGGCATCGGAGTAATTTAAATGCAGCCTCCATCACTCACTCGCTATGTGACAGATGCTACAAAGTGCCGTTACAAGCAGCTCCCAGGGGAGTGAACAGATAACAGTGCAGGATTGAGCAGGAAGGGGGAGTAATGGGATGCACGGGGTCGGTGGAAGATACGATTTCTGTGTCAATCAACCACAAGCCTTGCAGAAGGTATGACTGGCACAATCCGATTTTATTTTACTCAACATTACAATGCCCACTTAGCACATACCATAAAGAAACAGAAAGATTTTGGTGACATACTGTAGCTGTAGTAATGTGTTTTGGATGGGTCCTCTGCTGGGTCTGTTTCATTGTGTCTAACTGGATTAGGATGGACAGATAGAGATGGAACCAGCGGGGAAATAATGGCATTAGTACCTGCACACTAAAGCACTAGTGATCCGTCATCAATCCAAACCCACTCGGCCATGATTGACTAGTGATAAAGACTTTAAAATGAAGAGCACTTTGCCCTCCATGTGATAACCAGACATTTTAAGATGGAGCATTCACAATCTAACGAACAGAGTAGCTACAGTTTACATGTATTAGCATCGGTTGCTTTTAATGGTTTGGGTCATTGTAAATCAATCAGATGGAATCTCATCGTAAACCAGCTTTCCATTGACCATCTTTGTTTCGAGCAGCACAATAAGAAGTGACTGACGGACTGGAACGTGTTCAGCGAGGAGCGTTGCTTTGTATCTTTGTTCCCAGAATAATCGGTGACGGTGGCCGTTTCCTATAAGTCAGCCAGAAATCCCCCTGTAAAAAGTAGAATTACCAGACACGAGAAAAGATAACAGAATGTAACGGTAATAGTGAATTTGTGCGCCGTAATCTGCCGGGGATCTCCATTAAGTGGCAGCGAGCAGAGAGCCAGTCTGATAACCTTGCTGTCTGGGAGCCTGCACTATCTGTTAAAAGAAGACATCATTGGATTAAGCATACCCTCCCACAACCCAAAACATCTGATCTCTAACTGATACATGCCATTATTAATTACTAAGTGCAGTTACAGCGGGACAGATGGTAAAACGGTCATTAGACTTTATCCCAGGCACATTTTAAAGTCTTACAGTAACCCGCACTTCTGTACTTCGTTTTAGATACTCTTATGCTTTTCAAAGGATGAAAATGGCAGCAGGCTGTGTGCAAATACTTCACACAGTCCTGTCTGTGAGTTTGACTGTAATGGATATTCATGAATGATCTGATGGCTGTTGCAGTTATTCATTGCGTGTAGATAACGATTATGTGTAACAGTGGGATATGAGTTCAGTTGTCTGCACATTCAGACAATATATTCAAGGCACTTGGAACAATTTCTTGGCATAAAAAAACAACACTCCTTCACAAAGCAAAAATAGTGCAAAGGAGTAAAGGGGCTTTCACATCGCCACGCGCTAACTCACTGCCTCCAGTTTGTTTATTTATTTATTTATTTATTTATTTATTTATTTATTTATTTATTTATTTATTTATTTATTTGACAGGGACAAAACATATAGGCATTGTTACACTTAATTAAAGTGCAACCGATGCAATGTATATGGGACTTCTAGCCGTAGCTGATGTCCCTGGTTAGGCTTTTAAGAAAAAAATTAAAATACATAATACCTTATCATACATAAAATCACATAATACAACATCGTACATTACAATCAATTTACATATGTATGTTCCCAATCAGAAATCAGTGATCACAGGTTTGGTTTAGTTTCACCTTTTCATTAGTCTTTTCAATGAGTGGAAGGTGGCAGAAGGGAAGCAGTTTGGAACACAGCGGTAGAGGTATGAAGTGGTTTCCGCCCACGTAAGCGCACACAGATTTTGCTCTGCCGCTCAGAATTCACTGTGCTGAAATTCTGGCGGTAACCGCCTGGTAGTGTTGTGATGATACTGTAATTTCTAACTTCGATACAATACCTTGAAAAATATTGATATTCGATACCACAAGGAAAAAATGACACAACATTGAGGGGATGAAATTTTAGATTTTTGTTAAAAGATAGCGGTGTGTGTCAAAGATCAGCCGGTACCCGTGTATCGATACTGTGGAAAATGAGTATTTCAAATATTCAGTATTGATATGTAGCGATACTTTTGACAACATTACCGCCTGGCTTTGGCCAATCAAATAAAAGGGGCGTAGGCATTGCGTAAATAGAAGGAGGCGGAATAAGAAAGAAGAAAAGAAGAGCGATGGAGGAGTTGATAATGCTGGTGTCTGCATACTCGGAGTTGTACTACTCTAGCTACTAGCACTAGCTACTGAGGACAACCAGAAGAGAAAATTATTTAATTAAGAGTTTAAGAGAGAGATTAAGAGTCTGATGGCAGGTCAGATCAAAAACAGACATGTTGTACACTTATCAACAGATGTACATTTCATCCAAGTTGTGTTTTGTTGGGAGTAGAGGTATTAAAGAAAAAGGAAAATAAACATAGTGAAATAACTAAACGCATAACTAGACAAATACATAACAAGACTGGCAGTGTGTTCCAATCTACGTACTTCCAGAAGTACACTTCATTGTTGCGCACTGTGTGCACTCTGTACTCACTTGAGTAGTGCATAAATTTCAACGGGGTAGGATCGTCTCAAATCGAATACTCTGCGGCGCACTGACCGGAAATGACGATCGCAACATTTCACCGTGGCTCGCTACCCGCCAAAATATCTGCTGAAAAGAAATTGAAACAGAGTGGAAATTACGTTTCCGACGTCGTCGCCTTCACCTACGATGTGTCCTCCTGTTGGCTGAAAATGCACCAGTATGTTTACGTATTGTATTGTTTTATTCTGTTATCTACGTATGTTTGAATAGTGGTCGTGGCCCCGCCCCTTCCGCAACGTAGCCAAGATGGCGACAATTGAGTGTGGAAAGTGTCCAGCGTTCCACACTCAACGATCTGACCGTTTTGAGTACAACATCCGGGTACTTTGAGTGCACTGCATTTTGCCGTACTTCCCAATTGGAACGCACTTATGCACTCAAAATAGTAAGTGTAAGTACAGAAGTATGCGGATTGGAATACACCGTAGGAGTCTACAGCTGTGCTAGCTGCTCTGTGAGGTAAATGCTAATGTTATCGTGCTAAAGCCTCGAAGCCATGGATGTATTAAGAGAACTGGATACAGCGTTGGAGGCAGGCTCCTGTTCATTCCTATGAAAGTTGCTCAGTGGTGCATGATGCCAAAATGGCTCCACTTCCGACTGGAAAAGTACGCGGATCTTCTGCCGATCTTCCGCACCCATTGGGCCCATGGAGCAGGCGCAGTAGTCACATGGCCTAATGATTTAAAAAAGGGCTATTCAAGTGTTTTTCCTGGGAAGTTTATTCACCTCAAAAAAAAAATTCCGCTGAATTACAGATGTCTCTTTCCCAATGTAAGTCTATGGGAAAAAGTATTTTTGGGCCCAATGGCATCACGTGACGGATATGGAAGTTGTAGTACTTTGGCCACTACAAAAATTGGCATCAACGACTTGCGGTCTTCCTGGAGGGTTTGGTTTTAGCTGTCCGCTTGGAGGACACATTCCACACATGCGCAGTAGATTGCTACACTACCACTTGTTGCGTAGTGGCTGTGCGGTCTACAAATTGGGGAATACGTCTGACCTGCTGCCTGCAGTCTGTGATCTACTGACAGGTGGAAACAGGGACAGTGATCAGGGTGAGTTTGGAGCAGAGGATGTCTGGGATGATGGTGTTGAACACGGAGCTGAGGTCCACAAACAGGATCCGTGCGTATGTCCCTGTGGAGTTGAGGTGTTGCAGGATGTAGTGTAGTTCCATGTTGACTGCGTCATCCAATGATCTGTTTGGTAGGAAAACAGGAGGTCCAATAAAATAATCAGACAATAATACATAATAACAAATAACAAGATGAAAGAATGATCCAGACATCAAATGTCAACTATTGTTAAGAGCATTGTTTAGATTTATGCAATTCGGAATCTAATTCAGCATTTCTGATAGTAGCACTAATAGGAAAATCATCCTAAATTAGAACTATCTTTGCACTCACTTTATCTGCAGGATTGCTCATTAGCTTTTATACTGTGGCTGTCAGTCTACACAAAGAATTGAGCTGCTGTATGAGTGCCAGATGTACACAGGGCTGGAGATGGGCAGCGACAGACAACAAACAGA